>NC_058082.1:256047004-256421283 GCF_014858855.1 Bufo gargarizans | reverse complement strand
GGCTGCCCTATGACCCAGTCATTTGTATTTTGGGGGCAATTGAACATTTGAAGTTAGATAAAAAAATACGATCGGTTATGAATAAAGTATTATTTCAAGCCAGACTTGTTATACTTAGGAAATGGATAACGGCCGATCCACCGACAGTGGGACAGTGGAAAAAAGCAATAGATAATTTAATTATAGAAGAACGTGTGATGGAGAGTTATATTAAAAAAATCGCAAAATTCGGATGAAGTATGGAAAAATTGGTTACTTTAGGGCTGGATGTTGTGTTTTTTTTTTTGTTTTTTTTTCTTCACGTCTTCCTCCCCCCCCCTTCCTCTCCCTATGGGTAGTGGGAGGGAATAAATAAAATTAAAATTATTATTATGAATGGTTAATATTTATGTCTTTTTGATATTGGATTGATGTATTTTTTGGATGTTTTTTTTCTATGAAATTGAAATAAAGACTAATTTAAATAAAAAAAAGTTACAGAGGAAAAATACATGAGGATAGGTTAGTACACTCGTTTTTTTATACCATACCTATCCTGGGTTTCAGTCTTTAGCTGAAACCTTGAAATCTCTTTACTCCTCTTGTAGATCACAGATGACAATTTGTCAATGGCGACATAGGGTCCCTTCCAGGAAGGCAGGAATTTCCTTTCCTTCACCTGATCCCGGGCAAAGTTATAGAGATAAACCTGATCGGAAATCTGGTATTCCTTTTGAGTAGTTTTCAGGTTATCGTAGGTTTTAGCGCTTACTGCTGCTTTCTCTAAGTTATTCTGGGCAAACGCAAAAGCATGCTGAAGGTGTTTGCGTAGATTCTCCATATATTGATGAGCTGTGGAAGCATTTATCAAATTGTGGTCTGTTGTCCGGTAGAGTAAACGCTGGGGTAATACCATCTTCCTGCCTGTGATCATTTCGAATGGAGAAAGTTTGGTTTTCACGCTGGGGGGGGCCCTGATGACCATGAAAACCAAAGGCAACCTTACATCCCAGTCTTTACCAGATTTATTGACAATTTTCTCTATAATGTTGACAATTGGTTGTATCATTCTACCCCACCACTGGCTGGCCGGCAGCTTTCTTTGTACCCCCAGTATCTCCCACATTTTCGTCATCACTTCACTAGTGAAATGACTTCCGCGATCAGATTCGATGCGTTGGGGAAGACTAAACCAGGAAAATGCGTGGTTAATGAGGAGAGACGTGCACACACTTCAACTGCATGTTTTGCAAGGCAAGCATTCCACCCATTTCGTGAACAAACAAGTCACAGTTAACATATATCTGTTGCCTTCTGATAAAGTTGTTACTGGTCCAATAAAGTCAATCTGGGTGTCTGACCATGGCATGGACATCCCCCTTTTCATCAGCGGTGCCCGATGAATGGGTGCTTGTGGCTGGAATTGAGGACAGGTTAAACATCCTTGGAATGCAGCGGGTACCACCCATTGTGAGATACCATTCTTCAAGGTTCTTACCAACAATCCGTCCTGTAATGAGAATTAGGACTTACCTTTCATCAAAATCCATAACTCTTCTTTGCCTACACATTCTTTCACAGTTATGGAACAATTCTGTGGATCTTCAATGTGTTTGTAAAAGATACCAATCACTGGATCCCCCTTTTGACTCGCAATGAGATCCTCACTTGGGGAATCTTGGCTCCATTGCACCACATTGGCTTCGGCCTCCTTTTGGACCTGTCTTCTTGTTGTTGCCTCCATTTGAACAGTTCCCATAAGGTCATCAACTTTCAGTACTTCTCCATTAATAGCTCCTTGTTTGGCCAGGGAATCAGCCAAATCATCCCCTTCCTTATGCACACCTAGATATTTTGAGAGGCCTTTCACCTTTTTCCAGTAAATGGTGAGACCATGGGCGATAACTATCTCTTCGATCCTACAAAACATTTTACCATGCTTGACAGGCTTGTTGTTGCTTCTTACCATGTTAGACCTTTTCCGTCCAGGGAAATACTCCACAAAGCTGTTGCGAACATAATTATAATCTGTGATTATAACAAAATCTTTAAGATCAGATTCAATAGCCATTTGTATGGCTTTATACACAGCGGTAAGCTCTGCGACCTGGCTACTTTTGGGAACAATTTTGTATCCCGCAGACATATCTGGGAATATATTATTCCACTCGACTCCGACACCTGCAACCAGTGTATATTCAGTTCCTATATTGGTATAGAAAGAACAGCTGTCTACATATACACAAGGTAAGGATTTACAATGCTCTTCTTCATAAGACGTGTATGAAGATAAAGATTGTTCTTCCAGGGAATCATTTCCTGGTGATTCACCTTTATGTCCTGCATTGGTGCAATCATGAAGTTCAGATAATCCTTGAGCAACTGGATTCTGATTATGTTGTTGTATCTGACTTCCAATGGCCATCCCATTAAGGACATCGACCACTCGGTTATCCTCCTGTTTGATAAGGTAATAAGGACTTGCTGGCATAGGCGATGATCTTATTCAGGCTTCCCTGTTTTTGGAAGAGGACTGCACTCACGCTTTTGTCGGTGAAGCCTGTTTCAATGAAGAAAGGTTTCCTACCTTCTGGGTAAGCAAGGCAGGGAGTCTGGCTTTGAGCTCATTCACAGCTTGGTTGTGACGTTCGCTCCATTCCCATTTTACCCCTTTCTTCAGCAACTGCAAAAGAGGTTTCGTAATCTCAGCATAGTTGTCTATGAACTTACGTAAATAGTTCATCATACCCAGGAATGATCTCTACTCCTTGAGATTTGAAGGTGTCACTGCTTCCACCTTCTTTTTCTCTGGGTTTATTCCAACAGCAGTGATTTTGTGACCTAGGAAATTGACTTTGGTATGACACCATTGAGCATTTTGCAAAGAAAGTTTCACATCAGCTTTCCTCAGTTGGGTTAGTACATGCCTCAGTTCCAAAATGTGTTCCTTAAAAGTTGTGCTTTTGATCAGGACGTCATCCACATAGGATAAGGTACCTCGTTCAGTGGCATCAGGCATTGCCTTATGTATGAACACAGCAAACTCATGGCCTGCATTAATGTACCCGAAAGGCAATCGGGTCCAGGCATATTGCTGCTTCCCAAATGCGAAGGCTAATTTGTATTGATCTTTCTCGTTCACCTTTATAGTCAAATATCCCTGCACACAGTCAAGAGCATTTGAACGAGCTGTGCACCGGATGGATGATTACCCGCCTCTCCAAGTTCTTGATGATTTCCGATAGCGACTTGTAAGCTGCCAGTGGAAGTCGGTACTGTTTGACATACACAGGGGGTGCATTGGGATCCGTCTGGATTCTTGCAACGTGCAGGTCAGTTTCCACAGAGTCATAAGAGTCCTTAGCAAAATGTTCTGGCATTCTGCAAAGAGCCCCTTTAGCTGTTGACGCTCCGACTCATTGGAGCATGCATCAGCTATAGAGATTTGCTCTTCCACCCGTTCCTGAAATTCTGGAAAGATTTCAGGTCAACTTAACTCGTACGCTTCTTCAAGCTCACTAGTTAAATCGTTTTGAGTATCGCGTACCCTCTCTTTTCCCTGTTGGCATGACTCATACTCCTTCTCATCAATCTTATGGTTAAAAACCAAAGGTGATTCTTCAATGTGGCATGTCATTTTTTCAGGACTGAATGGATAAACAGAGTGGATATCGAATAACCCCTCAGGTGTTGAGGAAAAATGTTGTTCCACTACTTGTTCTTCTGTAAAGTATTCATCAGGAATAAGTCCAATGACATCATTCTGGAATCTGAAAGTGTAATACTCCGAATCCATACCTAGACCAATTATGGTTCCTTTTTGTAAGGATATGCTACGGGGAGCCATATTATGAATTACCATATGCAATGGATTCTGATGGATGTTTATCATAGGAGTGAGCTTTACCTTCAGGCCTAGTTTCTGTATCCGGTTATACAAACAGATCAAAGCATTCTTCAACTTGAATGGGAAGAAGAAATGGCTTGCACCCTTCAGGGATTTCAACCTCATCAGCAACCATGATACATACGGCATAGGGCATCTGTTGTCCCCATCTCAATGCTTGCTCTTCATCCGGAAACCCCTCCGGGTTTCCATGTAATCTGGACCATAGAGTATTGTTGATGAGATCAATCTGCACTGCAAATCGGTGTAGAAGGTCATTACTTATGTACATCTGGTACCGTGGTTCCATAGTCTTATCTCCTATGGAAATAGACAATAGATATCTTGCAATCACATTATGATTCTGAGAATCTCCATCCAGATCATGAATCCATTGCTCCTGTGGAGAGGAACCTTTAATCTCCTTAGGGTTGGCGACCTGTTTTAAGAGACCTAGGCTTATAAAACTGGCTTCAGATTTTAGATCCAACTTGGCATATTTCACCCAGACTATATTGTTCACCTGTATGGGAATCAATAAGTTATCATGGGTTGAGCTTGGTTAGGTCCGCAACTTCGTAATTTCCCCCTTCAAAAGAAATAGTTAATACATCCCCATCCAAGGTTATCTTTTCAATTCTGTCCTTCTGGATGGTTATGGTATGAGCGGTACCATTGACATCTTCCCCAGGCTTACCATTTTTCAGGATCGTGACATCCGGTGTCCTGTTGTTCCTAAAACGAACTTCAACAGAGTTAAGTCTTTATTCAATCACATGACAACTGGGGTTGTACATTGCAAGAGTACTCATTGGCAATGGGTGCCTTTACCTGAGTCCAGATTGCTTCATAGATAAAGTCTACTATGGAACTCAATCTTATCAGGAGGTCGATTCCTATGATCAGCTGATCATAGGGAAGGTTCACAATAAGTGTGGGATGTCTAATTACTTTCTTGCCTATAATACATTTTAACCATGCTGTACCTCTTACCTGCAAAGAATCTCCACCTACACTTATCAAAGAGCTATCAAACAATTTCAATCTCTGCCTCTTTGCTGTCAAATCCATAACCTGTTGTAAATAACTATATGACAATATAGTAGCTTATGATCCCATGTCAAGTAAACCACTAATCACCCCCATAAGTTTATCTTGGAGATAAGAATCAACTAAATATCGGCCTTCAACCTGAAACAAATCACATAAGACATTAGGATGTTCACTCATCTGATGCTTTTTGAGGATTTGATACTTTTTCAGCGATGCGACTTCTGGAGAAACCCGGACATTCTTACTGCACGCGATAGCAGTCCCCACTTTTGGGGACAACTGGATTATATCACAGCTTACAGATGGCAGCTCACAAGTTGACGCTGAGATGATGAGTTCACTCATTTGAGAAGACACATTAATGCACAAATCTACATGGTTAGATTGCAAGATAGACAACACGTTAGACACCTCCTCTTTGGCCTCAATTTTAGGGTCAACAATAAATGCTGCACAGCAATATAGGATTAGGAATCACATTAGATTCTTCTACAACCAGCTCGGTAGCCTTGCGTTGGCCTGGGCTCTGACCCCACCCTGCCTGCTTTATAGGGCTGAGCTGGGACCTGCAGCTGCCTCTAAAAAAGGCTCAGGTTGTTTTTCGATAGACACCTGGGACATCTTATTAACTATTTCACTTAATTTAGCCACTTGATCTGCCAACTGATCAAACCGATCATTTGATTTGTGCACAATTTGGTTTTGTGGTGTACCCTTACTATAGGTGGGTTACCGACTTCTAGGTGAAGTATAGGGTTCAGGCCTACCTCGCTTCTTTTGTCTGGGCCTGTTATTCCAGTGCCTGTATCCTCGGGGACCCCTATTGTAATATTGGGGACAGTAGTCAGACCTCTTATCACCATTACTATCCCCCTCTGACTCGTTAGGGCTATGAGACTTTGTTTGCATGGGTCCTACATGTTGTCACTGGGTTAGTTGGAAAGGTCCTGTAGATGGAGGGTACCTACGTGACTGCATTTCAAATCCCAGGTTAGGGTTTATTTTATATCAAGTGAGAGTGAATCTCTTAGAGTTTATTTTAGCTTCTGCTATGTTTTGTTCTGGGGACCTTTTGTATCTTCTCTCACCCGTAGCATGGCCCTCACTGATATTATATAGTGAATTGGCAGCTGTCACCAATCTGTCCAAGGGAGCTTTAAGATCAGGATCTCTAGATAGGCAAAATTTAATTTGCATAGGCATTGCATCATAAAACAGTTGTTTGAATTCCCCAGATTCCCAATTTAGGGACCTATACGCTAACCCATAGGCATTTTTAAGGATAGAGAGGAATTCCTGGGGACTTTGATTGGGTCTAGATGTAAGTTTATAAATATCACGTTTTGCAGCAGTAATAGTCCGGTAAGGGCCGAATTCTAATTTCACCTCGTGGAAAACATCCTGCCAATCCCGGATCCCCCTGTCTCTGAAGGAAATAAAATAGTGGCGATACTTATTTTCAAATGCCCATGGTAGGAATCTGATCCTGTACGCATCAGAATACAATTTTAAAGAATCCATGGTGGACTGGTACAGTTCTAAATGATCAGCAATTTCAGGAGAACCTTGTAGCTGGCCAGCTAGAACCTGTCCTAGGTTGCTAATATAGCTTATACAGTATGTGTATACAGCTATACCTGCCAATAGCTTTAATACAGTTCCTATGTTTATGTGTTAAAGACAAAAGCAGAGTTATTTACTGTGACATCATGTTTTGGGTGTCATATAACTGTTATATTTTGTGTACACAGAAGCAGAAAAAGTTAATATGCCTTTAAGATTCATTTTGTAAGCTCAGTCACACAGCAGAAACAACAGAACGCATAGTGTTAATCTCTTGGTACTGGGCAGAAGTCTAGCCCAATCAAAGCCAGCTTCTCACACAGCAAGAGTTTTCACCAATCACAGCCAGCCTTACACACAGCCTGTCTGGAAATTCCCCTAGCAGGAGCTGCTAGAATCATTATTCACCAGAGAGCTGAAAAGACATTCACTCCGCTGAGAGTTGTGTTTTTATGGAAGCAGAGAAGCCAAAATAGGTATTTAAAACATTTATATAATGTTCCTACTGTTAGTATAGTGATTATAACTGTATACTGAACCAGTTATATAGGTGTTTACTTACAGTTCCACCAAATACAAATTGCAAGCTACAATTGCAAACTACAAAGTTCACAATCCAAATTCAAATTCCATATTGCAATCCAAATTACATATAACCATACCAGATCATACTCAACCAATCTGCAAATAGTTACTGCAAACTGCAAACCAGGTTTAGCCTGTAGAACTGTTAAATATCAGATATCCCTCTCAGAGAGATCATAAAGTGCATAAATAACTTAAAGTGAGAGTACAGATACTGAAGAGAGAAATATATCCACCATTTTAGGTTGAATGACAAGATTGAACAGTTGAACCACCATCTTATGCATACCGCCATTTTGTGATATCTTTTCAACACGTGTTTTGTACATGGACTATCTGCTGCAGAGGCGACAGTGTTATATATGAAGAAAAGTTAAAGTTAACCACCTCCAGTCCGCACGTTGACTATAAACATCCGGGAGGTTGATCTCTATCTCTTTCAGAGACCGCAGCTGCACTCTAATCGTGCAGCTGCAGAGCTGATTGCCCGCTGTCAGTGACAGCAGGGCAACCCTTAGAGAAGGCAGGGACAGTTCCCAGGGGTCCCTGCCTTCCAGATCGCTGTATACACAGCTATGCGCTTCCTGTTCCGGCCCGGTGGTCATGTGACTGCCGGGGCAGTGCAGGAGCTGTCGGGTCTTTCACAGACCTCGATCAGCCCTGCACTGAGTCTGTACAGCGCAGTATTCTGCTGTGCAGCCTCTCTAGGGGATGTATTTCCCCCTGTAACTGGGGCTACTATGTAAGCCCCAGTTAGAGAAGAAATGAATAGAGGGGGGGAAAAATAAGTGAAGTTAAATTTCCCCCAGAGTTCTTGTATGACCTTATGGGGGACGCAAAGTGTAAAAAAAATAAAAAAAAATAAAGTGTTAAAATAAAAAAATTAAAAATAGTAAGGAATAAAAAATAAAAAAAATTGAAAAAATAAAATAAAACGGACATATTTGGTATTGACGCATCCGTGATGGTCAGCTCTATAAATATATCACATGATCCACCCAGTCCAATAAACACCATACAAAATAAACTGTGTCAAAAAAAGCAATTTTTGGCATCTTACATCACAAAAAGTGCAACACCAAGTGATCAAAAATGCGTATGTCCCACAAAATTGTACCAATAAAACTGTCACCTCATTTCGCAAAAAATGAGCCCCATGATAAGAAAATTGCAGAAAAAAAAAATATATATATATATAGCTCTCAGAACATGGACACATTAAAACATCATTTTCTTTGTTTAAAAAATGCTATGATTGTGTTAAAATGAAATTAATAAATATGTAAACATATTAGGTATCGCCACATCCATAACAACCAGCTCTATATAAATATTACATCACCTAACCCACCCTAAAAAAAAAAAAAACAGGGTAGAGAAAAGCATTTTTGTCAATTTACATCACAAAAAGTGCAACACCAAGTGATCAAAAAGACGTATGTCCTACAAAAGGGTACCAATAAAACAGTCACCTCATCCCAAAAGCCCTAATTAAGACAATCGGTCAAAAAATAAAAAAGCTATGGCTCTCAAACTGTGGAGACACTAAAACATAATTTTTTGGTTTAAAAAATGCTATTATTGTGTAAAACTTAAATAAACAAGAAAAAGTATACATATTAGGCATCGCCATATCCGTAAGGATCTTTTCTATGAATATTTCACATGACCTAACCCCTCAAGTGAACGCTGTAAAAAGAAAGAAATAAAAACTGCTAAAACAACCAAATCGGTCAAAAAATAAAAAAGCTATGGCTCTCAAACTGTGGAGACACTAAAACATAATTTTTTTGTTTAAAAAATGCTATTATTGTGTAAAACTTAAATACACAAGAAAAAGTATACATATTAGGCATCGTCATATCCGTAAGGATCTTCTCTATGAATATTTCACATGACCTAACCCCTCAGGTGAACGCTGTAAAAAGAAAGAAATAAAAACTGCTAAAACAACCAAATTTTTGGTCACCTTGCCCCATAAAGTGTTATAATGAATGATGAAAAAATCATATGTACCTAAAAATGGTATCAATAAAAACATCAACTCTTCCTGCAAAAAACGAGCCCCTGCAAAAGAAAATTGGCAGGAAAAAAAAAATATGGCGTTCAGAAAATGGAGACACAAAAACATATGTTTTTTCAAAAATGCTTTATTATGTAAAACTGAAACAAAGAAAGTAGACATATTTGATAACATTGCATCCATAACAACCTGCTCTATAAAAATAGCACATAATCTAACCTGTCAGATGAATGTTGTAAAAAATAAAAACAGCGGCAAAACAGCAATTTTTTGGTTACCTTGCCTCACAAAAAACGTAATATAGCGCTATTAAAAATCATATTTACCCCAAAATAGTACCAATAAAACTGGCACCTTATCCCCTAGTTTCCAAAATGGGATCACTTTTTGGGGAGTTTCTACTGTAAGGGTGCATCAGGGGGGCTTCAATTGGGACATTGCATATAAAAACTAGTTCAGCAAAATCTGCCGTCCAAAAACCATATGGCGCTCATTTTCTTCTGCGCCCTGCTGGGCGCCCTTACATCAGTTTACGACCACATGTGGGGTGTTTCCGTAAACTACAAAATCAGCGTAATAAATAAGGCATTTTGTTTGGCTGTTAACCCTCGATGTCTTTAAAGAAACTATGCTACCTGAAAAAGTGGCTTCTAGATGGAATCGCTATGTGACTGAACAGTTAGATCTAGGCAAGAACTTCCCAAGTTTTAAAGAGTTCTCTGAATTTGTCAATAAGGAAGCACGGCTAGCATGTAATCCAGTAACATCATCTTACATCTTAAAATCCTTAGAAGAAAGGCCTGCAAGAGAGATAAGACGTGCAAGAGCAACTAGCTTTGCAACCTACACAGCACTAAAGGTCCAGATACCTACAAGAGCAATTTCAAAGTCACTACTGGGATAAGTAGAGAGACAGAACCGACAAATCTTCAGACTACCTTGAAGTGTATGTTCTGTGGAGAGAACCACTCCATACAAAAGTGCCAACAATTGAAAGGCGAAGTCCCTAGAAGAAAAGAAAAAAATTGTGCTGGATTGTGTTTCGGATGCCTAAGAAAAGGCCATGTTACTAAGGAGTGTAAGAAAAAGGCCACATGCAGCATTTGCAAAGGACGCCATCCTACACCACTACATGAAGAACATCCAAAGAAGGATAAATCCTCAATACCTAAAGATACTAAGGAAAGAAAGTATCGGTATTCTCTTGCAGAGGGAGGGAAGGAGAAAGCAATGGCACATCAATAGTTGTACCATTGTACATTTTAAATCCTAAAAGGAGGAACAAGAAATCTGCAAGAAATTACAAGTGGCTACAGAACTAGTGAAGCTCAAACTCACCACAATGATGGGGAGAGTGAACAGTCAAAGGGTCAAAGGACTGAGAGTTATAGAACTTCATTCAAACTGCACATTACATCTACCTCCAGCTTATACAAAAGACGATATACCTCTAGATCGAGATCGCATACCTACCTATGAAACAGCCAATGAATGGGAGCACCTATCTGTCATATCTTATGAAATGTCCCGCTGAAGGAGTTTGGTGTTGGACTGTTGATAGGTTACGATTGTCCTGAAGCCTTGGTACCACAAAAGGTAATCACAGGAGGAAAGGGGAACCCTATACTGTTCAAACTGATCTAGGATGGCGTGTTGTTGGAAGAAAACAGCAGATAGCAAACTCAAGACAGGTGAAAGGATTGTGTCATTGAACATCTGTCCAAGAGTTACAAACTGTAAGTCCAGCAAAAGTAATCAATATCCTTGAATCCAACTTTGCAGACATAAGTTCTAAAGAAAAGAGTGTATCTCAAGAAGACATCAAGTTTGTACACACTCTAGAAGAAAGTATTTAGCAGACTCAACAAGGTCATCTTGAAATGCCTTTACCTTTTAGAGAGCAACCTCGTCTGCCAAATTACATAAATCTTGCCATAGCAAGATTGAAATGTTTGAAGAAAAGGTTGGGAAGAGATCCCAAACTCAAAAATGATTATTTGAAATTCATGGAAGGCATCCTTGAAGAAGGACATGCAGAGAAAGTTAATAACCAACCTAAAGAAGGAGAAGTGTGCTACATCCCACATCAAGGTGTTTACCACGCAAAGAAACCAGATAAGATTAGAGTAGTATTTGATTGCTCACCAAAGAACAATTGTGTTGCATTGAATTATCATCTACTAAAAGGACTAGATGTTACAAACACTCTGCCTGCAGTACTCTGTAGATTCAGAATGTATCCCTTAATGGTCATGTGTGACATTGAAAAGATGTTCCTCCAGTTTCATGTGAAAAATGAAGATAGAGACTTCTTGAGGTTTCTATGGTGGGAGGACGGAGATACAGATTCAGAGCCAGCAGAATACAGAATGAAAGTACACTTGTTTGGAGCAGCATCATCTCCAGGTTGCTCCAATTATGGTATGAAATACCTGGCCAATCAGAATAAAAAGGATTGCCCATTAGCAGCAAATTTTTCTGAAAAAAAAACCTTTTATGTAGATGATGGTCTCATAAGTCTAGAGTCCACATAATCTGCAATAAAACTAGTGAAAGAAAGCCAAGAGTTATGCGCAAGAGGAAACCTGTACTGGAATCCATCAGTGACTCTGAACGTGCAGCAACAATGAAGAATGTAGATCTCAATTATGATCATCTTCCAATTCAGAACATACTTGGATTGGGATGGAATGTAGAGAATAACAAGTTCTTCTTTGAAGTATCTATTGAAGAGAAAGTTGCAACTAGACGAACCAGTCTTTCTGCAGTGGCTTCTATTTTTGACCCATTGGCATTCTTGGCCCCATTAATCCTCAGAGCAAAAGATATACTGCAAGAATTATGCAGACAGAAATTGGGATAGGATGAGCCCATACCTGAAAATTTGAGACCATGGTGGGAGAGTTGAATAAGAGACTTGCAAAACTTGAGAGAAGTTCGGATACCCAGATATTTTGTACCTCACGATTTCTGAAAGTACAAGAAAATAGAACTTCTTCATTTTTCAGATGCCAGTAGTTATGGTTATGGTCAGTATTCCTACAACAAAATAATAGGATAGGAAAATATACACTGTGCCCTGGTTATGAAGGGAAGGTGGGAGTTGCACCTACCAGTATTTAGACAATACCAAGACTTGAACTGACAGCAGCCATAGTTTCAGCATCAGTAAGCACGTTTCTGAGAGAAGAATTGGAATTGTAAATAGATGAAGAATATTTTTGGACAGACTCACAAGTTGTCCTAGAATACATTAACAAAGCTCAAAGATTCCATATCTTTGTCGTCAACAGAGTTGAGAAAATTCGAGAAATAACAAATCCAGAACATTGGCATCACATTGACACAAAGCATAACCCAGCAGATCATGCTTCAAGAGGGCTGAATTTAACAGAATTGAAAATTTCTAATTGGTTCACAGGCCCAGAGTTCCTTTAGGAAAAGGAAATCACGCCCAGTAAAGGTTACACAGAATTGTCTATTGGTGATCCAGAAGTAAAAGTTGTACAAACATTGAGCACTGCTGCCAAGTGTCAAGATGACATACTTGAAAGACTAGCCAGATGTTCAAAATGGAATACAGTCATAAACGTAGTAGCTCAAACTCAATGTTTGGCAAAGGGAATCTGAAAGAAGGAATTGTTGAATGTAAAAGAAAGAATGAAAGCTGAAGAAACAGTCATAAGACTCATTCAACAGAAATTCTACAGTGAAGAGTTGAAGAGACTTAGTCAAGAAGCTAAAAGGCTTCCACACAACCACCCATTGTACAAGCTTAATATTGTTCCGCAGGATGATATACTGAAGGTGGGAGAAGGACCTTGCATTGTTACCTAGCAGAGTGAAGAATCCATCTATTCTACCCAAAAACTCTACCTTTGCAAGATTGATTATTGATCACTACCACAACATATACTTGCATCAAGGAAGAAGCTTTATCCAAAGCTGTTTGAGAGAAGGTAGTTACTGGATTGTGAAAGGAAGCAAAGTTATAGCAAAGTATATAAGTAAATGTGGCTACTAAATACTATTAGAAAGGCTCTACCAGCAAACTACTGGAGCTCAGCCTTTCAGTTACCAGCTGAAAGAAGACAGATAAATCAAATAATAATATAGGCTGGCTCACAGTATTTTTGCATCAAATACAATATTTATTAATATAAAATACAACTACGTAAATATCAACATATCAGCACAAATACATATACGTGTATATTGTATAGATATAGACAGTGCGGAGCTCATGCACTAACCTATACAGACTGGAGTACTCCTAAAAAATAGATAAGACCTTATGGCTATACTGGACCTGCAAACTTTCAGTTGAAATCACAAAAATGTCCACAGACTATATATCAATTTGCCAGTTTGTTGGAACCGAACAGGTTCAATAGTTGTCCTTATAACAGTAAGCTCTGTATTTAGGTACCTTTTGACGGTGATGTTAATACTGCCTTTCAGATTGCAGCGTTCGCTCTCTCTCCACCTTGGGAGCAGGCTTCCGACACGTTCTCTCAGCGTCCCACGTGACCAGCTGGATGGCAAGTCGCTGGTTAATGACGTAGGTGCTTGGAGCCGTAAGGTTGGCGGAAGCTATTGCAGCTACGATGTTGCTTGCTTGAGCCCGTCAGGTTACCGGAGCTTGATGTAGCAGAGTTTACTTGGTAGTTCGTTTGACTCTGTTCTGTAGCGTTGTTATACAAGCGGACAGGTAGATAATAGCATAGGATTTCTTTCGATGGCTGAAAAAGTCCTTTTGTTTAGCAGGATAAAAACCGCACCAGTAGCCTTGGTCTAATACACACTAGACGCGTTTCGGAACGTTGTTCCTTCCTCAGTAGTTGAATGTAGAATGCTGAGAATTGTCTATTGGTGATCCAGAAGTAAAAGTTGTACAAACATTGAGCACTGCTGCCAAGTGTCAAGATGACATACTTGAAAGACTAGCCAGATGTTCAAAATGGAATACAGTCATAAACGTAGTAGCTCAAACTCAATGTTTGGCAAAGGGAATCTGAAAGAAGGAATTGTTGAATTTAAAAGAAAGAATGAAAGCTGAAGAAACAGTCATAAGACTCATTCAACAGAAATTCTACAGTGAAGAGTTGAAGAGACTTAGTCAAGAAGCTAAAAGGCTTCCACACAACCACCCATTGTACAAGCTTAATATTGTTCCGCAGGATGATATACTGAAGGTGGGAGAAGGACCTTGCATTGTTACCTAGCAGAGTGAAGAATCCATCTATTCTACCCAAAAACTCTACCTTTGCAAGATTGATTATTGATCACTACCACAACATATACTTGCATCAAGGAAGAAGCTTTATCCAAAGCTGTTTGAGAGAAGGTAGTTACTGGATTGTGAAAGGAAGCAAAGTTATAGCAAAGTATATAAGTAAATGTATATATAGTCTGCAGAAAGGCACGTAGACCTACAGAAGAACAAATAATGGCAGATTTACCAGCAGATTGTGTAAACCCATCACCACCATTTCTTTATAGCGGAATGGATTGTTTTGGCCCATTCATCACCAAACAGAACCGCAATGAGTACAAGAGATATGGACTAATATTTACATGTCTGAGCTCCAGAGCAATTCACCTGGAAATGTTAGAAGATATGTCATCTGACGCATTTATCAATGCCTTAAAATGCTTCATAGCCATTAGAGGTACCGTCAGAGAGCTTAGATCTTAGATCCAAGGATCTAATTTTGTTGGAGCAAAGAATGAATTGAAGAAAGCTCTAAAAGAGCTCTAAAAGAGATTGATAAAGAAAAACTAACTGAGTATTTTTTAGAGAAACAGAGTGATTTTCATATGAATGCTCCACATGCAAGCCATAAATGAGGAGTTTGGGAAAGACAAATCAGAACTGTGAGAAATGTATTAAGTTCAATGTTGAAAAAGAATGCCGGAAGAATAGATGATGCTTCACTTAGGACCCAATTCTATGAAGTAATGACTATTGTTAACAGTCGTCCACTTACAGTTGATAACATCAACGATCAAACAAGTTTGGACCCTTTAACTACCAACCATCTCCTTCACCTTAAGTCGGATTACATACAGCCACCGCCTGGCAAGTTCACCAAAGAGGATTTATATGCCAGAAGGAGATGGCAAAGAGTTCAATATCTATCAGAACAGTTTTGGAATAGATGAAGGAAAGGGTACTTAGCCAATCTTATGCTAAGAAGTAAATGGCAAACACCCAAAAGAAATGTCCAAGTTGGTGACAGAATGTTATTAAAAGAAGAAGATTTACCTAGAAGTCAATGGAAATTGGCCAAAGTTCTAGAAGTTCAAAAGGATGAAGACAAACTAATAACAAGAGTGTTGTTACAAATAGGAGATGCAAAACTTGACAAAAAAGGAAAACATCTCACTACTCCACTCAAGTTGGAAAGTCCTATACAGAAGTTAGTTGTTCTACTTGAGAGTGATAAAAGACACTCAAAAGTTGAGAACCTGATGGAAAATTCCAAAAATTCATGTTCAACTCCTACCACTAAGAACATAGAATTGTAGGTACAGTAATTTTGGTGGGAGTGTAGCTGGCCAGCTAGGACCTAGGTTGCTAATATAGCTTATATGTGTATACAGCTAGACCTGCCAATAGCCTTAATATAGTTCCTATATTTATGTGTTAAAGACAAAAGCAGAGTTATTTACTTACTGTGACATCATGTTTTGAATGTCATATAACTGTTATATTTTGTGTTCACAGAAGCAGAAAAAGATAATATGCCTTTAGGATTTATTTTGTAATGTAAGGTAAGCTCATTCACACAGCAGAAACAACAGAAAGCATAGTGTTAATTTGTTGTTGCTGGGCAGAAGTCTAGACCAATCAATACCAGCTTCTCACACAGAAAGAGTTTTCACCAACCACAGCCAGCCTCACACACAGCCTGTCTAGCAGGATCTGCTAGAATCATTATTCACCAGAGACAGGAGCTGAAGAGACATTCACTCTGCTGAGAGCTGTGTTTTTATGGAAGGAGAGAGGCAAAAATAGGTATTTAAAACATTTATATAATGTTCCTACTGTTAGTATAGTGAATAGAATTGTACAGTCATGGCCAAAAGTTTTGAGAATGACACAAATATTAGTTTTCACAAAGTCTGCTGCTAAACTGCTTTTAGATCTTTGTTTCAGTTGTTTCTGTGATGTAGTGAAATATAATTACACGCACTTCATACAATTCAAAGGCTTTTATTGACAATTACATGACATTTATGCAAAGAGTCAGTATTTGCAGTGTTGGCCCTTCTTTTTCAGGACCTCTGTAATTCGACTGGGCATGCTCTCAATCAACTTCTGGGCCAATTCCTGACTGATAGAAACCCATTATTCCATAATCACTTCTTGGAGTTTGTCAGAATTAGTGGGTTTTTCTTTGTCCACCCGCCTCTTGAGGATTGACCACAAGTTCTTAATGGGATTAAGATCTGGGGAGTTTACAGGCCATGGACCGAAAATTTCAACGTTTTGGTCCCCGAGACACTTAGTTATCACTTTTGCCTTATGTCACGGTGCTCTATCGTGCTGGAAAATGCATTGCTCTTCACCAAACTGTTGTTGGATTGTTGGAAGAAGTTGTTTTGGTACCATTCTTTATTCATGGCTGTGTTTTTGGGCAAAATTGTTAGTTAGCCCACTCCCTTGGATGAGAAGCAACCCCACACATGAATGGTCTCAAGATGCTTTACTGTTGGCATGACACAGGACTGATGGTAGCGCTCAAATTTTCTTCTCCAGACAAGCCTTTTTCCTGATGCCCCAAACAATCGGAAAGAGGCTTCATCGGAGAATATGACTTTGCCCCAGTCCTCACCAGTCCAGTCACCATATTTTCTGCAGAAGATCAATCTGTCCCTGATGTTTTTTTTGGAGAGAAGTGGCTTCTTTGCTGCTCTTCTTGACACCAGGCCATCTTCCAAAAGTCTTTGCCTCACTGTGCGTGCAGATGCGCTCACACCTGCCTGCTGCCATTCCTGAGCAAGCTCTGCATTGGTGGCACGCCGATCCCGCAGCTGAATCCTCTTTAGGAGACGATCCTGGCGCTTGCTGGACTTTCTTGGATGCCTTGAAGCCTTCTTTTTTTTTTTCAATTTAAATATTTTATTTGTAATACAAAAATACATATCCATATAACATTTATGCTATCATAAGATCCTGAGGTCCGTAAGTTTCTGATTTATAAACATAGTTAATAATAATTTCTTCAATTACCCATACTTATGGGGATAATACAGGTCAAATGGAGATCTCACTTGCTAAGAGGAGAGCGGGGCTCCCCCGACATCGGCAGCCCAATCGGGCAAACACATACAACATCTAACTTAGGATGTTAGTGTCTATAAAGGGCAGAGATCGGGGGCCCGCGGCCAGGGCGGCCACCAGGGAATGAGCGCACACCCCACGCGTCCTCTCCCAAATATGGGTGAAGAAGGACAGGATTAACAATCTTAGATCCATTCACCTGGTACTCACATTAACCATGCATAGCGGGCTTACAACGATCTTTGATCGAAAACATTTCTTGAGGCAACCTAGGGGGTCCAGCAGTCTTCTACCGCAGTGGAGAAAGAAAAAAAACCCACATGCATATTTTGGTGCCTCATCCCCAGATAGTTAAGATTGAAAGTTAATGCCCAGCTTAACCATACCTCGCATACAATCACACCAGTATCTCAGGTGCAAGGGGACTCAGGTCGAGTATCACTCGGCAATCACCGGCATTTTAAAAGGAATGTGGACAGAAACACCACCAGAGACCGGCCCTGTCCCCTAATAACACCCATACAACATGTATCGTATCACTGCCTACAGTCAAACCGCATATCAACAGAGAGAACCGCATTTCGGGTCGCACCCCGCCCCCGGGCCGCCCAGGGTCCCGAGCCCCGGGTCCCCGCCCACAGAGCGCACAGTGCCCTGATTTAGCAAAAAAAAACTTTGGCCATTGTTCAGTGCCGGCGAGTCCCGTTATCCTCCAGCGTTCCTGGAGTAACTTCACATCCTTCGCCAATTACAATGCATACAGAAATACCGGACTAACAAGATCATCCCCAACCCACCCACCCCCCCACCCCACCTTGCAGGGAAAAAAAATAAAATAAAAAAAATATAGATATAAAAATAAATAAAATAAAAAAAAAGGGGAAAAATAAATAAAAATAAAATAAATGAATAGAAAAATAAAAAAAATAATATATGATAAAAAAGGGCATTTCCAGATTGATTAATTAACCATGTCCCAGTCTTCCCAGAGTTTACCCCACTTTGAATAAGATCCTCTTTGTTTATACAAAATCCTCTCGTAACTTTTCACTTTCTCGACCAGGGTCAACCAGTTACTACAATCTGGAGCGGAAGAGCAAAACCATAGCCTAGAGACCAGAAGCCTGGCCAAGAACATAACCTTAATCAATAGTTGGCGTTTTATGGGCTGGTAGTTAACCTCCGATAGGTCTCCCAGAACCCATATCCTGGGAGATAGAGGAACGACAATATTAAGTTTACGAGCCAGGGTAATTTGGACCGATCTCCAATAGCTGCCCACCATTGGGCAGTCCCAAAACAGATGTAAATGATCTGCCTCGGAGTCGCCACAGCGTGGGCAGTCAGAGGAGGCTCTAAGTCCTCTCCTATATAACCACATAGGTGTCACATATATTTTGTGCAGAATATTGAATTGTACAACAGTGTGATTAAAATTCTGTGAAACAAGTTTTAAGCTTTCCCCTATGTCCTCCCATTCTGGAGGACCCACCTCTGGGAGTATGGAGGACCAAGATTTCTGTCCTGGAGAAAGAAGACCCATACATTTTTTTTTCATTAAGTGTCTATAACAATGTGATATTTTAATTTTCGTGACAGCTTTCTTAGTAATTAAATCATGTAAGAATTCAGGAGTATCTATAAGAAGAAGGTGACTATTCAAAGTGCTAGAGAGTGCTGACCTCAATTGAAAATATGCATACCAAGCCACCTCGCCCAAATCTGCCCTCTGCCCTAGCTCCATCGGGGGCAAAATTTGTCCACCGCTAACCACCTGATGTAGGTACTGAACATTCTTAGTCCTCCAGTACTGGCAACAGTTCAGATCCCTTAAATTCAAAAGCTTTGGATTATGCCACAATGGGGTGCAGATAAGTGATGCCTTAACTCCACACCAACTCCTAATAACCAGCCAGGACTTTATAGCCATTCTGCAAAAAAGTGTATACCCAGTCTGTATGTTCAATAAGTAATCGGACTCCAATACAGTAAAAAAGTCCGTAAAACCTGAGTCTTTCACCACCCTGTTGCAGAAGTGGCTATTTTCCCAGTCATTAAAAAAGCAAAGTTGAGAGGCCATAAAGTATCCCTTAAAATAGGGGAGATTAAGACCTCCCTGGTTGTAGGGCATGGAGAAATACAGCGCCTTCAATCTCACGCGCTTCCTCCCCCATAGTAGGTCGTTAAGCATCCGCTCTATCAATCTAAAATACTTGTCTGCGATCCATACAGGCGAGTTACGCAGGACATAAAGGACCTGGGGCAGCACTACCATTTTTATTAAAGAGATTCTGTCCGCTCTTGCATATACAATTTTTTGCCATATCTTGATTTTAGCCCTCAGTTTTGTCAGCAGGGGAATCAGATTAAGTTGTAAATATTCCTGAGGTTTAGCAGAAACTGAAATCCCCAGGTACTTTATTGAATCAGAAACTGTTAGCTGGTTATCCCAGTCACCTCGCAGCTCGTCTATGGGAAGGAGAACAGTCTTCTCCCAATTGATCTCCAAACCAGACTGCACAGAAAAGGAACCAACCAAATCCATTATGCGAGGGAGAGTGGTTTCTGTTTGATAAACAAAAACCAAGATATCATCTGCATAGAGGGATACACGTTCATGCTTCCCCATTATGCCAAAACCGGCCACCTGCAGATCCTACCTTATGCTAGCTGCTAAGGGTTCAATGTAGATATTAAACAAGAGAGGGGAAAGAGGGCAGCCTTGACGGGTACCTCTTCCTAAAGTAAAGCTCTCTGTGATCGTATCATTAATCCTAATCCTAGCAACTGGGGAGCTATATAATAACTGAACCATCGCCATAAATCTAGGGCCAAAGCCCATTTTTTTCATCACCTCCCAAAGAAAGGTCCACTCCACCCTGTCGAAGGCCTTAGTGGCGTCCAACGACAGTATGGAGCGGAAACCGCATCCCGGAGACTGAATATTCATAAATAGACTATGCAGGTTATGATGGGTACCCCTTTTTGGCATAAAGCCATTTTGGTCTGGGTGGATAATAGTGGATATGACCCGTGAAAGCCTCCTAGCCAAAACTTTTGATAGTAACTTAGCGTCTGTATTTAATAACGAAATTGGTCTATAAGAACTCATTTCTATCGGGTCTTTGTCCTTTTTAGGAATTAGAACAATGAGAGCCTCCATCATAGAGCAAGGTAGACTCCCTCCCTGTATTGCCTGGGAAAAAACCTCTAGCAGCTGAGGAAGAATCACATCACTATACTTACGATAGACCTCATATGGAAGGCCATCCAACCCTGGCGACGAATTCCCCGAGACAGATCCCAAAGCCTCCTGGAGCTCCGAAAGAGATAGCTCCTCTTCCAGATATTCTATTTGGGCTTCATTTAAGGTAGAAAGTGGAATCCCCTCCAGGAACCGCACCGCCAGGTCGGGTGACAAGCCAGAAGAGGGACTATATATCTGAGTAAAGTATTGTAAAAAGGTGTCCCTAATCCCTTCTGGGTCTGTTATAATTTCTCCCGCTATATTGCGAATAGAGACAATAGATTGATTTTTCTTATCTTGTGTGATTATCCTAGCTAAAAGCCTACCAGGACGTCCAGATTCCAAAAAATATTTTAGGCCCTTAAAGAATACTCTATGGTTTGCTTTCTCTATTATATAGTTCTTCAAGGAGCAGTTGGCCTTCTGCATCTCTTCCCTGTTATACTCAGTAGGTTGCCTGGTAAATCGCTCAGTTGTATCTGCAGCAGCCTTGGCCAGTTCCTCCTCTTTTTTTTTAAATGTTCTCTTTGCTGCAGCAATCTCACTTATAAAGACCCCCCTCAGATATGCTTTCAGGGCATCCCATACTACGTTGATGCTAGCAGAGGGAAGATTCACTTCCCAAAAGGAGGACATCAGGGATTTAATGGACTGAAGGTTATCCATAATAGTAAGCCAGTATGGATTCAGCCTAAATCCTAACCCCCTATTATCCTTATTCTTCCCAGTGCAAACCTCAACCAGTACGGGTGAATGGTCCGAAACTGTTCTTATCCCATATCGTATCTTTCGGATATTACTCAAATTACTCTCATTGGTAAATGCTAAATCGATCCTAGACATTGCTCTACCACCCCTGCTAACACAAGAGTATACTCTCTTTCCTCCGCCAAGATATAATCTCATATATCCACCAGTCCAACCTCCGAACAGAACTGTGACAGCGGGGAATTACATACATTCCTCACCCATTCTGCATCTAGTGTGAATCTATCTTTATTGGGGTCCATGACCGCATTGAAGTCATCCATCAGAACTAACCGGCATTCTGATCTCCCTTCAGAAAAACGTGTTAGCTGGATCAGTGGATACATTGAGAAAGGCGGAGGTATATAAAAGAAAGCGAGGATGTAGCTGCAACCATGCAGCTTACCATGCAAAAAGATAAACCTACCCTGGTCATCTATATAAGATTTTATGAGGGTAAAGTCCACAGAATTATGAATCAGAACTGAAACACCCCTAGAGGAACTACTAAAAGTGGAGTGATAAGATTGGGAATACCATCCCGTTGTCAAGCGGAACACGGTTTCTTTAGTAAGATGAGTTTCTACCATGCAAATAATTGCTGGGAGGTATCTCTTTAAGGCATCCATAATAGCTTGTCTTTTGACCCTTTCCCCAAGCCCTCTAATATTCCAAGTAACAATTCTAGTGGACATCCTTCACTGCAACGGAAGAAAGACAAAAAATAAAAATTAAAAATAACCCCATAACTGCAAGGTGGGTCCCCCCCCCTTCCCCCCCCCTTCCCTCTCTATTGATCCGCCCAATCAGCGAACCTCTAACCTCAGGCCATTCTCCCCCTCCCCCGCTCCATCCCCCCCCCCCAACGCTTCAATCATAGTGGTGCACAATTTCAAATACCCCTTTGCTCCATCCAATCTAACACTTGCTGTGGTGTTTCAAAAAAAAAAGAGAAGTCCCATTATGGATCACTCTTAATTTCGCTGGATACTGAAGGGAATATTTAATCTCCTTGGACGCCAGGCGTTTCTTTATCTCTATGAAATTTCTTCTTTTTTCCTGAGTCTGCCGAGCAAAGTCAGGAAAAAAGAGCAACCTAGTACCCTGATATTCAATGGGAGTACATTCTCTTGCTCTTTTCAGTATCATGTCTCTATCGACTGATGACAATAATTTCATTAAAATTGCACGCGGCGGCCTCCCTGGGATAGGTTTCCCTCCTGGGATTCGATGGGCTCTTTCTATTTGAAACATGGAGGAAAAGTAGTCGCTGCCAAGGTTATGCATGACCACATCCTTGAGTTGTTCCTCTAGATATCGACCTTCCGCTCCCTCTGGGAAACCAATTATACGGACATTGTTTCGCCTTGACCTATTTTCAAAGTCCTCTAACTTATTTTGTAGTGCTTGATTTTCTGTTGCAAGAAGCAAAGTTTTAGATTTCAACATGTTAATATCGGTTTGCAAAGAGTCCACAGTTTTTTCCACATTAAGGACTCGATCGCGGATCTTTACCAGGTTCTCTCTAATTAAAGAAATGTCGCTCTGCACAGACCCCAGTTGAGTAGACATCTCTTGCACTAAGGTGCCGTTGTTCTCCATGGCAGAGAGAATTTTATCAAAATGGAAGGGTCGTGTTCAGTTCGCATCTGTGCAGAGAGACCTTCCCCCCCTACCTCCTGATCTACCTCCGCTGAACCGTCCTCGGAAAGTTCATCCGTTTGGGGAGTTTTAGTAGATTTTTTCAGATTAGCGGAGGGTTTTGTTTTAGCTGAGTTCTTCTCATTTAAAAAGGGTCGACTTCAGAAACTTATCAATTTTATTCTCTGGGGTCTTAGAGCCCAACTTTGTTACAGAGGAGTCAATCGACCGTCGTTTTGGGGCCATTCTTATTCCTTTTTTCTTCCCCGTCTCTCCTTTCCACCTCTTTCTTTGCCCTTTTTTTTTTTTTTTTATTTGTTTTTATACTCTTCTTTATATCCCCCTTTGCTTATTTCTCTTCTTCTCCTCTTCCTCCCTTTTTTTTTTCTTTTACTTTACTTTACCTTTTTTTTTTTTTTCCTCTTTTTCCTCCTTTTTTATAACCTTTCCTCTCCTCTCTTTCCCATCTATTCACCCCTCTATCCCTCCCTCTCCAGCACCGCAGAGGGAAGGGGGCAGCCAAATTCGCCTCTATGCAACCGAAAAATCTTTAGCCGAATAGCAATAACGTCACAATTATTCATTTTCTCACGTGGCCCAGCAAAGGGGGGCGAAGGTCCTCGCTGATCTTCAAGATGGCAGAGATCCGGATGGCAAGTCAGCAAATGGTCCAATAGCCTTCAGGAAAAGGAGACTGCAGGCAAAGAATCTTCAGGGAAAAAAAAAAATCCCACCGATCACTAGCAGAGGGAGCAAGCACCAAACAAACCAGGAAGCCGGTGAACAGCTGAGCCGAGCAGAGCAACGGAGTCCAGGCACATGCCACGCACCAGAGAGGAGAGGAGAGGAACCAACCGAGGAGGAAGACAGGAGGTCCAGGCGGATCGGAACCCTGGAACAGAGAGGAACACGCCAGCAGCAGGAACCATGAGCCAAGAGGAAGCGGAGGGAGCCGTCAGCCAGCAGCCAGACCGGTAAGCAGATCACAGGAACCCCGACCTTCCAAGGCAGCTGAAAAGGGTGGTTAAAGCACCATAGCGTCCCAGCATGCAGAGGCAGTCAGCGCTCAGTCAGCGCTCAGGATCTCAGGATCGGAGGAGCCAGGAGCATGGAGGGGGGAGGAGGCCAGCGGGGGAGAGCGAAACGTGACGTGTTCACGTCATCACGCCACCACTTCTTAACAAGAATTGAAGCTCTTTCCTTGAAGTTCTTGATGATCCTATAAATGGTTGATTGAGGTGCAATCTTAGTAGCCACAATATCCTTGCCTGTGAAGCCATTTTTATGCAACGCAATGATGGCTGCACGCGTTTCTTTGCAGGTCACCATGGTTAACAATGGAAGAACAATGATTTCAAGCATCATCCTCATTTTAACAGGTCAAGTCTGCCATTTTAACCCAATCAGCCTGACATAATGATCTCAAGCCTTGTGCTCATCAACATTCTCACCTGAGTTAACAAGACGATTACTGAAATGATCTCAGCAGGTCCTTTAATGACAGCAATGAAATGCAGTGGAAAGTTTTTTTGGGATTAAGTTAATTTTCATGGCAAAGAAGGACTATGCAATTCATCTGATCACTCTTCATAACATTCTGGAGTATATGCAAATTGCTATTATAAAAACTTAAGCAGCGACTTTTCCAATTTCCAATATTTATGTAATTCTCCAAACTTTTGGCCACGACTGTAAACAATAAACTTAACATTGATTAAGTAGATACAAACCCTTGCTCTGCTCAAACTATAACTAATCTCGGATATCGGGTAGTATTGCTTCACAACTTATAAATTATCAGGCCCGATAATGACTATGCAATGTACATATTCCAATCAGAGAGTTTCTCAGAAATCAATATTAGATCTTTTATTCAGTAATATGCATCTTTACAGAATAGTGATAATATTGATGTAGTACTTTTACATTATACATCCTCACTAAAGCAGGGAGTTACTAAATATCAAGCCAAATAATTCAATCAATACTATACACAATAAAATTATACGTTAACCGAGATTGCAAATGATATGCATAGTCTTTGGGACGTCAGCTCTCAAATCTGTTCTGATCATTGGGAATTCCTCCTGGGGTGTCTCTCCTTTCTTTGTCCTCCTCTCTTTGTTTCGCTGTCTTTTTTCTTTCCATCCATGTGTGTGTGTGGTTTATGATCACAAACTTATCAGTTAGACACACCTTCCTAACTTGGAGTTTTCCAATCATTGTCGGTTAGGCGTGTACATCTGATAATGACTATGATGTCCCTGTATTACTCAGAATGCATTTCTGCTGTTGGTGTAATGTTACTCATTCATACCTAGGTGGCACTATTGCATAAGCTATTAGCATCATACTAGTAAGGGTTAAATTTCCAGGTCTCATTTCATCTTACATTCCATGCACATAACATAAAGAATCCTAAATCAGAGCTAAGGGATTATTTTTGACACATAAACCAATTAAAACACAGACTTTTGGGTACCATTTGAGACATTTCCAAAGCTACTAAATTTATGGTACCAATAACAATATAATGGACCTTGTGCTAACACAGACATGTGTGTCTCCTCTGTTACTCCAACAGTTGGTTGATTAATAGTTAGTTAAAATAACACTATCTTACTAACAAAGTTTACACTCAAAATTATTCTCATTGTGCTTTAGAAGTGTATGTTTTCCTAGTGAGAAAAATATAAGATAATAGATGCATTGACGTCCTCCATAATATTTAACAACATAGCACCATACATATACAATTTAATACATACTGTATGTCCTATTAATGATCTTATACTAAAAACTAATGTTCAATATACATCACAGATTTTCTTCTTCATCAATGGACATTAAACCGTAGGGATAATTAGTGCCAGATGCATCTAGAGAATATCCTTATCTCAGTCGTAAATCTAAAAGAAGACAAGAATGACTTTTCTCAGACTGGTACATCTACAGAGAAGAAATTATATGAACTGTGTTCTCTCCATGAACCTCTTTCGGCCTACTTTAAAATACATACACAATGGTGAATATATCACAATATGGCCTATTATATAATCCAATCCACTATAATTATGATATTTAGATATAAATGTTATATACCTATGAAAAAGCATAACAATTCCCCCTTCATTACAATCTAATCCATTGAAATAAAATTGGATTATATTGGAATGTCAAAAGGACTTTTCATATGGGTTCCCTGAATATAAGTTTTTGTTTAAATTGTTCGTTATTCTCATAATTAACTTATTGAGTGGGTCAATAACTTTGAATGCAAGTTGGTGGTGACGATAGTGTCCTCCACAACGGAATATAAGTCCGATAGATGTTGCTTCTGATTTTCCATTTCTGCATGAATAGTCATCAGATTCCTTTTTAGCGAACCGATCTCAAGCTCCAATGTATTAATAGACATGGAATTAGCAGCTGATACATCAGGGGCAATGACAGCACCTACAACGCCAAACATTACGGCAGCTGCAATCGCAGAAATGAACTGCTTTGCTCGTTGACTCATGGAAAACTGTTCTCTGGTCAGGGTTTTTCATGTCTGTTCCAGGATCTGTGTTACCGACATGTATTTGATACCACATCTTTATCTCTGGAGACTGAATCTCGGAAACGTTGAACTGTCTTTCAACGGAGATGCGTGGATCCAAACTGACGTATATCCTCTGCGATAGAATCCTCTTATTCGTCAAGATGAATCCCGTGGTATTGTGCAGCATGATCCCAGATGAAGGGCCTGGTACAGTGATCGGTTCAGCATGGAACTTATTCCCCAAGATTAGGACGATGTAGATAACAGCAACAATCCTTGATGCCATCTTGCGCCTATAATAAATTGTATGACAAATATAAGCACATACATCTTTCCACTTTTCTTTTTATCAACCCTATGATAAAATAAGTCATACTACCATACATCTTAAATTTGGCATAGTTTTCTATGTTTAACAGAGCAAGTTCTTGGTTTAGAAAAGAGTCAAGAGATAATTAGTTACAGAGGAAAAATACATGATAGGTAAGTACACTTGTTTGTTTATACCATACGGATCCTGGGTTTCTGTCTTTAGCTGAAACCTTGATATCTCTTTACTCCTCATCATCCGGTAATCCTTCCATTTTGCGAACTAGGATGACAAATATGTAATTCATTAATATGCACCCATTTCTCTACAAATCCTTCCCCCTTAGGAATTTTGCTCTTTTGATTTAGACCACAGGTGACAATTTGTCAATGATGACATAGGGTCCCAAATTTCTTTATAATGTTGACAAATGCAACATCTCTCAAGTGCAACTCTTAAGTGCACATACTGAATTATACCAGAATGTAATATTATGAATATGGAATACACTTTGTCACCACTGCCTACTGACCATCACCCAATTCTCTCCTCTCCAGGTATGTCTGATTTGAACCTAACTGCTGCACCCAACTTTTCCAGAGTCTGATATTGTCCACCCCTTTCACCTTTCCTTCTAAAACCTGGTATGTCTAATTTGAACTTAACTGCTGCACCCAACTTTTCCAGAGTCTGATATTGTCCACCCCTCTCATCTTTCCTTCTAAAACCTGGTATGTCTTCCGTTCAGGGCCGTGGTCACATGACCATGTCTATGCAGCTCTTTCTTATTTTTTGTGATGTTACGGCCATACATATGTAACTAGATGGGTGGGAAGAGCTATAAACCAGCTGGGCATTGTTGGGAGCAATGGTGGAACTATGCCAGACAAAGGAGAAGTGCATCAAGGGATTGGTTGGATACAGCAACAGAAAGTTATACATACAGGATGGAAACAAACCAGAGGAATTTGTTTACATAGTGAAAAGGAGAGGAGAGTCCAAGGTGAAAAAAGTTTAGGTAAGATGTATATGAGGTAAGCAACCACACAAGCATATTTGTTAAAAAATGTTCCATTCATTTTGAATCCACTCCTGACTTTGTCTCAAAAACTGCATAAAAAACTGCAGTGCTGGTTTATTTTTTTTATTTTTTTTAAAACACTAAATGTGAGACTACCTAGAAGTAATATATCTGGCTCTGTACAAGTATAGAGCCATATAGTGGCATGATGAGTCTACAGAGTTGTGTCACTTGCAATTCGAAAAGGGAGAAGGTTATTTAAGTTGTTGAATATTCAGTGAACTACATGGTGATTGAGGAGTCTAAGGGTCCATTCACACGTCCGCAAAATGGATCCGCATCCGTTCTGCAATTTTGCGGAACGGGTGCAGACCCATTCATTTTCAATGGGGCCGGAATGTGCTGTCCGCATCCACATTTGCGGATCCGCACTTCCGCATCCGTGCTTCCGTTTCCGCAAAAAAATAGAACATGTCCTATGAACAGGCATATTCTATTAGTGCCGGCAATGTGCGGTCGGCAAAATGCGGAACGCACATTGCCGCTTTCCGTGTTTTGCGGATCCGTGGCTCCGTGTATCCGCAAAGCACATTGCGGACGTGTGAATGGAGCCTTAGAGTTTTTGCACAAAAACATCCTGCACGATATAATAAATGAATATGTGGATGTGCATGGCTACATTTATAAAAGAAAAATCACATAAAATACAATAGATGCAAATAGAGATGAACGAATTTATTTAAAAAGTTCGATTCGGCTGATTCGTCGAATTTCACCCAAAAATTTGCTTTGTGATGAATAACTTAATCACAAAGCGCATTTGTTTGTAAGTAGCAGGTGCAATGACAGGGAGCAGCGATAGCTCCATCTGAGTGTAAAAACAGTGTGAAATTAACATGAAAAACATTTATGTCAAACTTTTTGCCTCCATTTGCTCGTGACAGGCCGGCCGCCACGATCTTGCTTGAAGATCTGGAGCGAAAATCTTGCGCGACACAAGATACCGTCATGATGCTGGCACGGGATTTCGGTAGTGATCTTCAATCAAGATGGTGGCTGGTGGCCCGTCATGAGCAAATGGAGGAGATAAGTATGATTCTTTTTGTTTTTTACACTATTTCAGGTTAGATCTATTTGCTGACACGAAGTACGAGGAAATTTGGATACGAGGCGAATCTAATTTATCCTGAAATTCAGATCGAAGTGCACTTTGTGGGATTCGATTCAGTCATCTCTAGATGCAAACATGAAGTATGGACTAAGCCCTTATTCTGATATGATAAAATCTGAGACTCTTAGCCAATATATTTTGGTCAAAACGCATCTGTGCCTCCCTACCAGTGCCAAGGGGGGGGTCTCAGTCAGGCAGGAACTACTCTAAACCTATCTATGCCGTTGGGAATCTACATTCAGAAGAGCAGTCCCTGCACATATACAGGTCCTTCTAAAAAAATTAGCATATTGTGATAAAGTTCATTATTTTCTGTAATGTACTGATAAACATTAGACTTTCATATATTTTAGATTCATTACACACCAACTGAAGTAGTTCAAGCCTTTTATTGTTTTAATATTTATGATTTTGGCATACAGCTCATGAAAACCCACAATTCCTATCTAAAAAAATTAGCATATCATGAAAAGGTTCTCTAAACGAGCTATTAACCTAATCATCTGAATCAACTAATTAACTCTAAACACCTGCAAAAGATTCCTGAGGCTTTTAAAAACTCCCAGCCTGGTTCATTACTCAAAATGCAATCATGGGTAAGACTGCCGACCTGACTGCTGTCCAGAAGGCCATCATTGACACCCTTAAGCAAGAGGGTAAGACACAGAAAGAATTTTTTTCTAATGAATAGGCTGTTCCCAGAGTGCTGTATCAAGGCACCTCAGTGGGAAGTCTGTGGGAAGGAAAAAGTGTGGCAGAAAACGCTGCACAACGAGAGGAAGTGACCGGACCCTGAGGAAGATTGTGGAGAAGGACTGATTCCAGACCTTGGGGGACCTGCGGAAGCAGTGGACTGAGTCTGGAGTAGAAACATCCAGAGCCACCGTGTACAGGCGTGTGCAGGAAATGGGCTACAGGTGCCGCAATCCCCAGGTCAAGCCACTTTTGAACCAGAAACAGCGGCAGAAGCGCCTGACCTGGGCTACAGAGAAGCAGCACTGGACTGTTGCTCAGTGGTCCAAAGTACTTTTTTCGGATGAAAGCTAATTTTGCATGTCATTCGGAAATCAAGGTGCCAGAGTCTGGAGGAAGACTGGGGAGAGGGAAATGCCAAAATGCCTGAAGTCCAGTGTCAAGTACCCACATTCAGTGATGGTCTGGGGTGCCATGTCAGCTGCTGGTGTTGGTCCACTGTGTTTTATCAAGGGCAGGGTCAATGCAGCTAGCTATCAGGAGATTTTGGAGCACTTCATGCTTCCATCTGCTGAAAAGCTTTATGGAGATGAAGATTTCATTTTTCAGCACGACCTGGCACCTGCTCACAGTGCCAAAACCACTGGTAAATGGTTTACTGACCATGGTATTACTGTGCTCAATTGGCCTGCCAACTCTCCTGACCTGAACCCCATAGAGAATCTGTGGGATATTGGGAAGAGGAAGTTGAGAGACGCAAGACCCAACACTCTGGATGAGCTTAAGGCCGCTATCGAAGCATCCTGGGCCTTCATAACACCTCAGCAGTGCCACAGGCTGATTGCCTCCATGCCACGCCGCATTGAAGCAGTCATTTCTGCAAAAGGATTCCCGACCAAGTATTGAGTGCATAACTGAACATAATTTTTTGGAGGTTGACTTTTTTTGTATTAAAAACACTTTTCTTTTATTGGTCGGATGAAATATGCTAATTTTTTTAGATAGGAAATTTGGGTTTTCATGAGCTATATGCCAAAATCATCAATATTAAAACAATAAAAGGCTTGAACTACTTCAGTTGGTGTGTAATGAATCTAAAATATATGAAAGTCTAATGTTTATCAGTACATTACAGAAAATAATGAACTTTATCACAATATGCTAATTTTTTTAGAAGGACCTGTAGTGTGCTGCCCCTAGTTACCTCTGTGTGCACCAAGCAACCAATGAGAGGAGGAGCACACACAGATATATGTACGACTTAATCACAGTCGCCTGTGGGATAGGCGGGGCAAAAGTGCACAATAATGCTACTCCCTAGATAAAATAGAAGCACATTCACACAAGAAAATTAAAGGGATTGAGTCAATGGTCAAAACTGCTGATAGTGCTATTTTGGGGCCGGGAGAGCAGGACAAACCTATGTCTAGTAGAGCCTCTATCAGGAGAAGTGTGAATATCAATTTTTATTCTTTTCGATTCTTTTCCTGCAAGGGCCCTAGTGAAGCTTTAGTGTGACGTGCTCTCTACTCTCTGCATTGAGATGCTTCACATTACTCCCTGTGCTCTGAAAGACTGTTGTAGTGTTGTCTTGGTTGGAGGCTGCAGAAACAGACTGGATGCTAACAGACTATCTTTCACCACAGGGAACCCATTTAATGGAAATGTGCACCCATTTGTCCCATGTTATTACATGGTGCCAATCCAGACATACAGGGAGTGCAGAATTATTAGGCAAGTTGTATTTATGAGGATTAATTTTATTATTGAACAACAACCATGTTCTCAATGAACCCCAAAAACTCATTAATATCAAAGCTGAATATTTTTGGAAGTAGTTTTTAGTTTGTTTTTAGTTTTAGCTATTTTATGGGGATATCTGTGTGTGCAGGTGACTATTACTGTGCATAATTATTAGGCAACTTAACAAAAAACAAATATATACCCATTTCAATTATTTATTTTTACCAGTGAAACCAATATAACATCTCAACATTCACAAATATACATTTCTGACATTCAAAAACAAAACAAAAACAAATCAGTGACCAATATAGCCACCTTTCTTTGCAAGGACACTCAAAAGCCTGCCATCCATGGATTCTGTCAGTGTTTTGATCTGTTCACCATCAACATTGCGTGCAGCAGCAACCACAGCCTCCCAGACACTGTTCAGAAAGGTGTACTGTTTTCCCTCCTTGTAAATCTCACATTTAATGATGGACCACAGGTTCTCAATGGGGTTCAGATCAGGTGAACAAGGAGGCCATGTCATTAGATTTTCTTCTTTTATACCCTTTCTTGCCAGCCACGCTGTGGAGTACTTGGACGCATGTGATGGAGCATTGTCCTGCATGAAAATCATGTTTTTCTTGAAGGATGCAGACTTCTTTCTGTACCACTGCTTGAAGAAGGTGTCTTCCAGAAACTGGCAGTAGGACTGGGAGTTGAGCTTGACTCCATCCTCAACCCGAAAAGGCCCCACAAGCTCATCTTTGATGATACCAGCCCAAACCAGTACTCCACCTCCACCTTGCTGGCGTCTGAGTCGGACTGGAGCTCTCTGCCCTTTACCAATCCAGCCACGGGCCCATCCATCTGGCCCATCAAGACTCACTCTCATTTCATCAGTCCATAAAACCTTAGAAAAATCAGTCTTGAGCTATTTCTTGGCCCAGTCTTGACGTTTCAGCTTGTGTGTCTTGTTCAGTGGTGGTCGTCTTTCAGCCTTTCTTACCTTGGCCATGTCTCTGAGTATTGCACACCTTGTGCTTTTGGGCACTCCAGTGATGTTGCAGCTCTGAAATATGGCCAAACTGGTGGCAAGTGGCATCTTGGCAGCTGCACGCTTGACTTTTCTCAGTTCATGGGCAGTTATTTTGCGCCTTGGTTTTTCCACACGCTTCTTGCGACCCTGTTGACTATCTTGAATGAAACGCTTGATTGTTCGATGATCACGCTTCAGAAGCTTTGCAATTTTAAGAGTGCTGCATCCCTCTGCAAGATATCTCACTATTTTTGACTTTTCTGAGCCTGTCAAGTCCTTCTTTTGACCCATTTTGCCAAAGGAAAGGAAGTTGCCTAATAATTATGCACACCTGATATAGGGTGTTGATGTCATTAGACCACACCCCTTCTCATTACAGAGATGCACATCACCTAATATGCTTAATTGGTAGTAGGCTTTTGAGCCTATACAGCTTGGAGTAAGACAACATGCATAAAGAGGATGATGTGGTCAAAATACTCATTTGCCTAATAATTCTGCACTCCCTGTATAAGCAGTTTTATATAATGCTAGTTAGGCACTCGGTGCAACAAGAGTGTTGCCATTGCACCTCGATGCACCCGATGCTCCAGTCAGTGTATCTGTTGCCCTCACCCTCTCAACTATCTGTGACAGGACCAGGCATTGTGGAGCCTCGCAGCTGTGCTCAAGCCTCTTTGATTGGTGCATGCGCTGCACAGTCCTGAAGTTCGCCGGGAGGATTTGTTCAACATTCTGCAACGTATTTATCAGCAAACAAAGAATCTTGTTATATGGAATTGGAGCACAGGAATTAGGTCGGGCCTGGCTTTGTGTCTGTAATATACCATGTAGTCATGTATCATGAGATGTGTGACACTTTAATGAATAAGTTGCTGACATTGCTGAGATTAAAGATTCTGTAGCATTATTCATAAAGCTCTCTCACAGTGTCTTTTAATGCATATTATCAGCAAAATATATGTAATACTGTGTGTGACATGCATGGATGATTTAAGTTGCATTGGATTGAGAAAATGACCTTGGACATGCTAAATATATTTTTGGGACGATGGATAACTGACAACTTAGAATGTTCTTCAGTGGCTGATTTTCTGAGGGCTTTGGAACAACTTGTGCTGTACGTCAAATCTTAGCAGAGCTCCTCTGAAGAGTTGATTGGGCTTAACCACCTGCTCACAATGTTCTCTACTTCAGAAGTGCTTTTTACAAGCTGCTCATGCAATTTTATAAGGAAATGTCAGAGCCAGGGCAACAGTGCTATTCTTGTAATAGTCTCTATATGGCCCCTAAGAGACAAAATCATAAGAGCAAAGTCTGAGTGATGTGTTATTGTTGCCAAACATTTAAGGTATCAGACTGTTTTATAGCACATGGTCTAAGTACCTTTTATTACATTACAATGGATTTGTTTTATATAGCTGCACTACTGAGACCAGAAAAAGATGTTCTCATAAACAGGATGTTGTTATTTGTAGTCTCACTGGGAACAAAGGTAAATGGCTTGATGGGACTTAACATGATACTCTGCATGATGGAGCAATACAGCTTGCTGTATATTAACATTACATTATGTACAATTTCTTTGTGGACATGAACTGATGAGCTACTTAGATAATGAAAGGATGCTGAGACAATAACATGGGAGGATAAGATTGTTCTTTGTTCATGCAAGAACATGATATTGCAAAGATTTCTGAAGATACCATTAGCAAAACCAAAGCCACAGACAGATCAAAGGCTCCATGCAAGGAAGCCTTGCACATCATTGAAATACATACATTCATACATTTCCTTGATTATCCTATTAAATAGTTAAGGGGCCAGATGTTACTATAAAATATATAACTTGTTTGACTGATTTCTTGTTATGAGATAAAACTAATGCAATAACAGGCATTTATGGTATCTGTCTTGTAGTTATACACACTAAATCCTGCCAGGACTGCATGACAAATGAACAACAACATTCTAAAAATGACTGGGCCCCATAGCAAAAAAAATGTTATGCCCCCCCCCCCCCCCAGATCTCCCACCCCCACATACCTCTCGGACCTTGCTGTCACATCCACAGTGCCCCATGCACTTGCGTCGGTTATGCGTAGGACTGAGCACAGACAGTTGGTGACTAGCAACGCATTTGTGCCAGTGTAGGAAATGTATGAATCTAAATGTCTGTGTATTAAAGTAGGACTAGTCAGAACTGCTGCCCAGACAGCGGGGACCACTCCAGGGGTCAAGTCCTGGGGGAAAAAAGTGTGGGAACTTACCCAAGATCCACTGCCACCCGATCCCCCCCCCCCCTCCAAAAAAAAAAAATATATATATATTTTGCAGAAAATTCAGTGCAACATAAAACATAAACAAAAACTGGAGTGTTATATGTCTGTTCAGACATAATTAGTCTCTTTCATATTATAAGCTCACCTTATATATAATTTGCTTACAGTTCTGAAGACTCAGAGGTGCTGGCAGGCTTGGCCTCAGGGGTGCTGGCTTGGCCTAAGGGGTGCTGGCTGGCTTAGCCTCAGGGGTGCTGGCTGGCTTAGCCTCAGGGGTGCTGGCTGGCTTAGCCTCAGGGGTGCTGGCTGGCTTAGCCTCAGGGGTGCTGGCTGGCTCAGCCTCAGGGGTGCTGGCAGGCTTAGCCTCAGGGGTGCTGGCAGGCTTAGTCTCAGGGGTTCTGGCTGGCTTGGCCTCAGGGGTGCTGTCTGGCTTGGCCTCAGGGGTGCTGGATGGCTTGGCCTCAGGGGTGCTGGCTGGCTTGGCCTCAGAGTTCTGGCAGGCTTGGCCGGGCAGAAGGAGTGTGGGAGACTGTGAGGCATTTTTTCTCCAAGCTGCTCCGGAAAAAAAATATTTTTCATTAAAACTCACGTCAGACCACCAATCAGACCCCCAATGTTAATCAGACCTCAGCTAACAGCGCCAATAAGATCCCCAATGTTAATAAGACCTCAGATAACACCTAAGCTCAGACCCCAATATGAATGACCCCCAGTCAGACCTCAGATAAGAGCCTGATGCCTTATAGCAACCCCCAGTAGCCTTATAGCAGCCCCCAGTAGCCTCATAGCAGCCCCCAGTATCATCTCCACCAGCCCCCAGTGCCTCTCACCAGCCCCCAGTGCCTCTCAATCAGCTCCCAGTGCCGCTCACCAGAGGCCCCCCAGTGCCTCTCCATCAGCCCCCAGTCAGTGCATCTCCATCAGCCCCCAGTACCCTCTCCATCAGCCCCCAGTGCCTCTCCATCAGCCCCCAGCGCGCCCTCCCCAGTATTAAAATCATTGGTGGACAGTGCGCCCTCTCCCCTGTATTAAAATCGATGGTGGGCAGTGCACCCTCCCCTTTATTAAAATCATTGGTGGGCAGTGTTCCCTCACCCCCCCTCCCCAGTATTAAAATCATTGGTGGGCAGTGCGCCCTCCCCCCCTCCCCAGTATTAAAATCATTGGTGGGCACTTACATGCTCTGTGGCCGCCCGACGCTCCTTCTTCTTGTAACTTGTCACAGGTCTGTGCGGCACATTGCTTATCCTTATAGCAATGCGCCGCGCAGACCTGAGATGAGTTACAAGAAGAAGGAGCGTTGGGCATCCACAGCGCATTTAAGTATGCTGCTGATTAACTGACCATGGCATCCAGGACTTCAGTAGCGTCCTGGCTGCCATGGTAAACGATCAGAGCCCCAGCATTACACTGCTGGAACTCAGATCGGAACTTCTGTTGCCACCAATGATGGAGGGGAATGGGGGGGTTACTGTAGCTCTCCTGGCTTGAGGGATCCCCCGTGGGCCCCCCTGACTTAGGGGCCCGGTCGCAATTGCGACCGCTGCGACCCCTATAGCTACCCCAGTGGTCTTAATTAGCATAAAATACATATGGGAAAGACATGCAAATGAGCAGACTCTGCCTTGTTTTTCAGCTAAAAAAACATTTGCATGGAAAATTCGCGATCTACACTACTCATGAACAGCGCCATCTATTGGATTCATAGTTTTGTCATAAGACTATGAAACTAATAGATGGTGCTGTTCATGAGTCATGAACGCCCCATCTATTGGTTTCATAGTCTTATGACAAGACTATTAGTCTTGTCATAAGACTATGAAACCAATAGATGGTGCTGTTCATCTTGTTGGGGCGCTAGTAAGTGAGACACCCAGCTCAACAGAGTCCACATAATAGCCTGCGCTAACACTGAGGTGTATATTGGATTGCTGCTATCATTCACACATCTTCTAGCACTTTATCTGTGGTAAAATAAGCTTGCTAGGGTGTATCTGAGGACTATTGCCCTGCTTGTAATGACTCATGAACAGCGCCATCTATTGGGTTCTTAGTCCCAATAGATGGTGCTAATCATGAGTAGTGTAGATTGCGAATATTCTCATTGTGAATTTTCCATGCAAAAGGCTGAGTGCTACACGGTGTGTGGACTCTGTTGAGCAGGGTGCCCCACTTACTCGAGCCCCAACAAGATGAACAGCGCCATCGGTTGGTTTCATAGTCTTATGACAAGACTAATAGTTTTGTCATAAGACTATGAAACCAATAGATAGCGCTGTTCATGAGTACTGTGGATTGTGATTCTGCTCATTCTTTCCCATATGCCCATATGCCCATGTTTATGCAAATTCGTTTTTACATGACAAAACTGTATAGAAATGTTATTGAATATTATGTTAGGACAATCAGAAAACTTTTTGTCACTCTAATGATATTGATCTAGGTGCGCAGGTCCACCCAAGCCATCCAACAGATGTCAAGCGACTTTGAGGCTTACTGGTTCTCAGTCAGATGAGAGCTGATTTGGAATATCTCATAGTGCACAAGGCTGCCATTGTAGGGTATGCGGGCTGTTATCTGTCTCATGGATAGATTGTTGGCTTGCACATACCTGGCTATTGGCATGTAGCCTTTGTGTGGTTGTCTATTGTATGTTATAGATGCTGTTTCCAAACCATTTTGATGGGGTTTTCATCAACTTCTAACATTTTTTGTGAACCAGACACCCTCTCTTCTTCAGAGCAGGGGATGCCTGGTTTGATGCTCGGGTCTCCAATTGACTTTCATTGTATTAAATTATACTCAAGCACCCGCAGTATTCGGCCAAACATTTGCTGACCATAGCGATGCTCGAGCCGAACAGCAGTTTGGCCGAGCATGCTTACTCAACACTACTGACAAAAATAGATGCCCTCATGTACTATTGTAGTAGGTTGGGAGTCGGGAAGGGGGGTTTATATACTTCCAGCAGGGCTACCATAAGAAATATCTGTGCCTATACAGACTCACACTCGCTTATACCTCCATTTGGCGTAAGTTTGTAGGAAAGTTGTTGTGAAGCACAAAGTCCCACTAATTTTGAAATGAAATGGAATACTCCTTAAGAGAGGGGAAATACTAATTTGGACCCAGACAGTTATACTTTTGTGAAATTAAGGGATTAATGTTGGGAACCAGGTATTCCCAACATTGCTAAATAGGCTCCTGTTAAACTTCATATTTCCCATGCATCTACTGGTAAGTAGTAGTAGTAAGAGCTTGTAGGAAGAATAAGGAATATCCAGCAACGAGATGGAGTCTGGAGTTCAAGTGAATAAAAAAACAACATTCGGTGCAAAAGATGCTTACATGTTTCAGATAATCTGGTCCTTACTCACAGCATACTAGTAAGAGTTATTGGCCCTTATGTGTCTGGGCCACTAAAATCAGTACCATCTGTACTGCCCTGATGGTGGCTCTGGTTGCCGAGGAATGGGAATTCAATTTGGCAGTAGAGAGAGAAATTGTGCCGCTATATGTCTGATCCAATAGCCCGCATGGTGGACTACACATAACTGTGTAGCTGACACCATATAGAAGCCTTATCGGTGTGCATTTGGAATACTAAACATCCACCCCCCATAGATATGATGTGTGTAAGTTGATGTACATCCTGTGGTGAACTGCCATTTTACCTCTGTATCAGTGGGTATGGCCTTTTATCACTGATAGGTTATTTCTTTTTCAGTGTATTTCCTTGGAGGGGAGGACACTAGTGATGATCGAGCATGCTCGGCCGAACACCAGTTCGGCTCGTGCATCTCGACGCTCGGCACATGGCGAGTACCGCATGTGCTGGAGCGTAATTCTCGAGTCTCCACCCCACTGTCACGGGTGAAGTTGCAGATAGCTGGAACTTATAAATAAACTACCGACTGGCTTGATCCCAAACTAAGGAGCATTAAAAACCCTAAGAGCTCTCCCTGACTGCTAAGCACATGCAAGGGTCTCAATGGTAGACAATTACATGCCCACGCACCTAGGACTGTGTGACACCTGGAAACTCGTTCTTTTTATATGGGTCAGGAATGACAAAAGACATACTCCTCCCACCCCCTTTAGTACAAAACACCCATATCATGATACTTTATAAATATTTTAAAAGCATATAATGAATGTCCGCAATAAATACTAATAAATATTTGCATGTATTATAACCATATTCTATCACATATAATAAATCACTGCAATCAAGTTCTTTTACCTAAGGCATTTCTTCACAATAAGGCCTCATGCACACGACAGTTTATTTTCACGGTCCGCAAAAACGGGGTCCGTAGGTCCGTGATCTGTGACCGTTTTTTCGTCCGTGGGTCTTCCTTGATTTTTGGAGGATCCACGGACATGAAAAAAAAAAGTCGTTTTGGTGTCCGCCTGGCCGTGCGGAGCCAAACGGATCCGTCCTGAATTACAATGCAAGTCAATGGGGGCGGATCCGTTTGATGTTGACACAATATGGTGCCATTTCAAACGAATCCGTCCCCATTGACTTTCAATGTAAAGTCTGGAGTTCTTTTATACCATCGGATTGGAGTTTTCTTCAATCCGATGGTATATTTTAACTTGAAGCGTCCCCATCACCATGGGAACGCCTCTATGTTAGAATATACTGTCGGATATGAGCTACTTCGTGAAACTCAGATCCGACAGTATATTCTAACACAGAGGTGTTCCCATGGTGATGGGGACGCTTCTAGTTAGAATACACTACAAACTTTGTACAAGACTGCCCCCTGCTGCCTGGCAGCACCCGATCTCTTACAGGGGGCCGTGATCAGCACAATTAACTCCTCAGGTGCCGCATCTGAAGGGGTTAATTGTACTATCATATTCCCCTGTAAGAGATCAGGGCTGCCAGGCAGCAGGGGGCAGACCCCCCCTCCCCAGTTTGAATATCGTTGGTGGCACAGTGTGCGCCCCCCATCGGGCTCCCCTTCCTCCCTCTATTGTTATAAATCGTTGGTGGCACAGTGTGCGCCCCCCATCAGGCCCCCCCTTCCTCCCTCTATTGTTATAAATCGTTGGTGGCACAGTGTGCGCCCCCCATCGGCCCCCCTCCCTCTATAGCAGTAACAACATTGGTGGCAGTGTGCGGCCTCCCATCTCCCCCCCCCCCCCGATCATTGGTGGCAGCGGAGTTCCGATCGGAGTCCCAGTTTAATCGCTGGGGCTCCGATCGGTAACCATGGCAACCAGGACGCTACTGCAGTCCTGGTTGCCATGGTTACTTAGCAATAGTACAATAGTAGAAGACTCATAGTTACCTGCTTGCTGCTGCGATGTCTGTGTCCGGCCGGGAGCTCCACCTACTGGTAAGTGAAAGGTCTGTGCGGCGCATTGCTAAAGAACTGTCACTTACCAGTAGGAGGAGCTCCCGGCCGGTCACAGACATCGCAGCAGCAAGCAGGTAAGTATGAATCTTCTACTGTTGTACTATTGCTAAGTAACCATGGCAACCAGGGCTGCAGTAGCTTCCTGGTTGCCATGGTTACCGATCGGAGCCCCAGCGATTAAACTGGGACTCCGATCGGAACTCCGCTGCCACCAATGATGGGGGGGGGAAGGGGAGGCCGCACACTGCCACCAATGTTGTTACTGCTATAGAGGGAGGGGGGCTGATGGGGGGGCGCACACTGTGCCACCAACGATTTATTACACTAGAGGGAGGAAGGGGGGCCCGATGGGGGGCGCACACTGTGCCACCAACAATATTCAAACTGGGGAGGGGGGGTCTGCCCCCTGCTGCCTGGCAGCCCTGATCTCTTACAGGGGGATATGATAGTACAATTAACCCATTCAGGTGCCGCACCTGAAGGGGTTAATTGTGCTATCATATCCCCCTGTAAGAGATCGGGTGCTGCCAGGCAGCAGGGGGCAGTCTTGTACAAAGTTTGTAGTGTATTCTAACTAGAAGCGTCCCCATCACCATGGGAACGCTTCTGTGTTAGAATATACTGTCGGATATGAGTTTTCACGAAGTGAAAACTTAGATCTGAAAAAGCTTTTATGCAGACGGATCTTCGGATCCGTCTGTATGAAAGCAACCTACGGCCACGGATCATGGACACGGATGCCAATCTTGTGTGCATCCGTGTTCTTTCACGGACCCATTGACTTGAATGGGTCCGTGAACCGTTGTCCGTCAAAAAAATAGGACAGGTCATATTTTTTTGACGGACAGGATACACGGATCACGGCCTCGGCTGCAAAACGGTGCATTTTCCGATTTTTCCACGGACCCATTGAAAGTCAATGGGTCCGCGAAAAAAAACGGAAAACGGCACAACGGCCACGGATGCACACAACGGTCGTGTGCATGAGGCCTAAGGCAACCATTCTAATAAGGAGGAGCATACACATCGCTTCGTAACTTAAAAACTTACAATCACTAAACACTGGTATTTCTCTGCTGGTATCTCTCAACCAATCAGGCTGAGCATACATCTACTCTCACCTAACCTCACTCCATTCATAGAAAATAACAAGTGTTACTGTCACATGGTGTGTGTTGTCCAATGAAACCTTCCGGTCTGAATTATTCATACTTTCACTGCTACACACTATTTACAGCTATTCTATCAGACATGGTTTTAAGTTAAAGTCAATGTTCAATCCATCCAGTTGTAGGGAACACATTCTATCCACTCAACCTCCCTGCGAATAATGTTCGCCACCAGTTCTCCACGTCGCCAGTTCAATTTGACCTTTTCAATCCCTGGATATAGTATCGTCCACAGGGACATTTTAACCACTTTAGGACCACTCCACAAGTTTAGCGGTTTATTGCTCGGTCATGCAACTTACCACCCAAATGAATTTTACCTCCTTTTCTTCTCACTAATAGAGCTTTCATTTGGTGGTATTTCATTGCTGCTGACATTTTTAAATTTTTTGTTATTAATCAAAATTTAACGATTTTTTTGCAAAAAAATGACATTTTTCACTTTCAGTTGTAAAATTTTGCAAAAAAAAACGACATCCATATATAAATTTTTCGCTAAATTTATTGTTCAACATGTCTTTGATAAAAAAAAATGCCAGGGCAGCATAACTACCCCACAAGTGACCCCATTTTGGAAAGAAGACACCCTAAGGTATTTTGTGAGGGGTATGGTGAGTTTATGGAATTTTTTATTTTTTGTCACAAGTTAGTGGAATATGAGACTTTGTAAGAAAAAAAAAATCATCAGTTTCCGCTAACTTGGGACAAAAAATAAAAAATTCTAGGAACTCGACATACCCCTCACAGAATACCTTGGGGTGTCTTCTTTCCAAAATGGGGTCACTTGTGGGGTAGTTATACTGCCCTGGCATTCTAGGGGCCCAAATGTGTGGTAAGTAGTTTGAAATCAAAATCTGTAAAAAATGACCTGTGAAATCCTAAAGGTGCTCTTTGGAATTTGGGCCCCTTTGCCCACCTAGGCTGCAAAAAAGTGTCACACATCTGGTATCGCCGTACTCAGGAGAAGTTGGGGAATGTGTCTTGGGGTGTCATTTTACATATACCCATGCTGGGTGAGAGAAATATCTCTGCAAAAGACAACTTTTCCAATTTTTTTATACAAAGTTGGCATTTGACCAAGATATTTATCTCACCCAGCATAGGTATATGTAAAATTACACCCCAAAACACATTGCCCAACTTCTCCTGAGTACGGCGATACCAGATGTGTGACACTTTTTTGCAGCCTAGATGCGCAAAGCGGCCCAAATTCCTTTTAGGAGGGCATTTTTTGACATTTGGATCCCAGACTTTTTCTCACGCTTTTGGGCCCCTAAAAAGCCAGGGCAGTATAAATACCCCACATGTGACCCCATTTTGGAAAGAAGACACCCCAAGGTATTCAATGAGGGGCAGGCGAGTTCATAGAAAAAAAAATTTGGGCACAAGTTAGCGGAAATTATTATTATTTTTTTTTCTCACAAAGTCTCCCTTTCCGCTAACTCGCATTTTAGGGGCCCTAAAGCGTGAGAAGAAGTCTGGAATATAAATGTCTAAAAAATTTTACGCATTTGGATTCCGTGAGGGGTATGGTGAGTTCATGTGAGATTTTATTTTTTGACACAAGTTAGTGGAATATGAGACTTTGCAAGAAAAAATAATAATAATATTTCCTCTAACTTGGGCCCAAAAAATTTCTGAATGGAGCCTTACAGGGGGGTGATCAATGACAGGGGGGTGATCAGGGAGTGTATATGGGGTGATCACCCCCCTGTCACTGATCACCCCTCTGTCATTGATCACCCCTCTGAAAGGCTCCATTCAGATGTCCATATGTTTTTTACGGATCCACGGATACATGGATCGGATCCGCAAAACACATACAGACGTCTGAATGGAGCCTTACAGGGGGGTGATCAATGACAGGGGGTGATTAGGGAGTGTATATGGGGTGATCACCCCCCTGTAATTGATCACCCCCCTGTAAGTCTCCATTCAGACGTCCGTATGCGTTTTGCGGATCCGATCCATGGATGCGTGGATCCGTAAAACACATACGGGCGTCTGAATGGAGCCTTACAGGGGGGTGATCAATGACAGGGGGGTGATCAGGGAGTGTATATGGGGTGATCACCCCCCTGTCACTGATCACCCCCCTGTAAGGCTCCATTCAGACGTCTGTATGTGTTTTGCGGATCCGATCCATAGATGCGTGGATCCGTAAGACACATACAGACGTCTGAATGGAGCCTTACAGGGGGTGATCATCCCATATAGACTCCCTGATCACCCCCCTGTAAGGCTCCATTCAGACGTCCGTATGAGTTTTGCGGATCCGATCCATGGATGCATGGATCCGTAAAACACATACAGACGTCTGAATGGAGCCTACAGGGGGTGATCATCCCATATAGACTCCCTGATCACCCCCCTGTAAGGCTCCATTCAGACGTCCGTATGTGTTTTGCGGATCCGATCCATAGATGCGTGGATGCGTAAAACACATACGGGCGTCTGAATGGAGCCTTACAGGGGGGTGATCAATGACGGGGGGTGATAAATGACAGGGGGGTTATCAATGACAGGGAAGTGATCAATGACAGGGAAGTGATCAGGGAGTCTATATGGGCTGCTAACCCCCCTGTCACTGATCACCCCCCTGTAAGGCTCCATTCAGACCTCCGTATGTGTTTTGCGCATCCGATCCATAGATGCGTGGATCCGTAAAACACATACAGACGTCTGAATAGAGCCTTACAGAGGTGATCATCCCATATAGACTCCCTGATCACCCCCCTGTAAGGCTCCATTCAGACGTCCGTATGCGTTTTGCGGATCCGATCCATGGATGCATGGATCTGTAAAACACATGCGGACGTCTGAATGGAGCCTTACAGGGGGGTGATCAATGACAGGGGGTGATCAGGGAGTGTATATGAGGTGATCACCCCCCTATCATTGATCACCCCCCCTGTAAGGCTCCATTCAGACGTCCATATGCGTTTTGCGGATCCGATCCATGTATCCGTGGATCCGTAAAACACATACGGACATCTTAATGGAGCCTTACAGGGGGGTGATCAATGACAGGGGGGTAATCAATGACAGGGGGGTGATCAGGGAGTCTATATGGAGTGATCAAGGGTTCATAATGGGTTAATAAGTGACAGGGGGGGGTGTAGTGTAGTGGTGTTTGGTGCTACTTTACACAGCTACTTGTGTCCTCTGGTGGTCGATCCAAACAAAAGGGACCACCAGAGGACCAGGTAGCAGGTATATTAGACACTGTTATCAAAACAGCGTCTAATATACCTGTTAGGGGTTAAAAAAAATATCCCATCTCCAGCCTGCCAGCGAACGATCGCCGCTGGCAGGCTGGAGATCCGCTCGCTTACCTTCCGTTCCTGTGAACGCGCGCGCCTGTGTGCGCGCGTTCACAGGAAATCTCGGCTCACGCGAGATGACGCCAATCGGCGTTAGTGTAGCCTGGGAGAGCCGCCGCAATGACGCCTTTCGGCGTTAGCGTGGCGGCAAGTGGTTAATAAATATATTACCCCCATGTCTTCGCAGGTTATTTCTCCTTTAACATCAGTGGGCTTGAAGAAGGTTTTTGTTTTTATTTTGTTATCCTGTACAAAGATAGTGAGAACGTGAAAATTCACGCTCTCAGAGCTAATTTCACTAGTAAAGGTTAGGTTCCAGCTATTCAAAAAATGTGTTAACCCCTGTTGTTCACTATCCCACATTATGAGACAATTGTCTATATAGCTCTTCCATAATGTTGGGTCTACCACTCAGTTGTTGTTGGTATAGTATGGGCTTAATATTTTCATTCTCCCATGCTGACATGAATAGATTTGCAAAACTGGGGGCGAATTTCGCCCCTATGGCCGTCCCAGTTTGCTGCAAATAAAAATTATTCTGGAACCCAAAAACATTGTAACTCAAATAAAAAACAGGGCATTGACACTTATATCAGGGTCCTTTTCAAATTGTTGCCTCACTGCTTTAATACCCAAATCTTTTGGGATAATGGTATAAAGTGATGATACATCAGCAGTGGCTATCCATGTTTTGAGAGAAGGTGGACCATATTCTTTAATTGCTTCTAAGACATTACCCCGATCTTTGAGATAAGATGGAGATCGTGTCACATATTTTAGCAGAAAAAATCCACATATTCTGTCAGTCTACTGGTCAAACTAACAGAATATGTGGATTTTTGGGTTAGCCACTGCTTGATGTATCATCACTTTATACCATTATCCCAAAAGGTTTGGGTATTAAAGCAGTGAATGCCTTAATTTTTGTTTGAGTTACAATTATTTTTGGTTCCAGAATAATTTTTATTTACAGCAAACCGGGACGGCGATGGGGGCGAAATTCGTCCCCAGTTTCGTAAATCTATTCATGTCAGCATGGGAGAATGAAACTATTAAGCCCATACTATACAAACAACAACTGGGTGGTAGACTCATATTATGGAAGAGATATATAGACAATTGTCTCATAATGTGGGAGGATGAACAACAGGGGTTAACATATTTTTTGTATAGTATAAATAGCAATAGCTGGAACCTAACCTTTACTAGTGAAATTAGCTCTAAGAGCGTGAATTTTCACGTTCTTACTATCTTTGCACAGGATAACGAAATAAAAACAAAAACCTTCTTCAAACCCACTGATGTTAATGAATATATTGACACAACCAGTTGCTATTATAGCCCTTGGATAGCAAATATCCCCAAAGGACAGCTTATGCGAGTCCATAGGAACTGTACCAATATAGAAGTTTACAAAGAACAGAGAAAAATCAGAATAGAACGATGAGGAAAAAGGCTATGATAAAGACAAGTTAAAAATGATTAGTGAGGAAATAGGGGGAAAGGAGAAAAGGAACAAAGGAGATAAGGAAGAAAAGGACTATAGGTTTACTTTCTTCACCCAGTTTAGTGCGATCACAGGGCCAGTGAAAAATGTATTTAAAAAAAATTGATTAGTTGTAAAAAATGTCCCTATTTTAGGAGCAGTTATCCTAGCAAAACCAGAGATACTGCACTGAAAAGAGCCCACCTACGTGATGTTTTGGTACATAGTCATATCCCCACTAAAGTTCTAAAGTTGAAAAGAAAGAGAAAAATCTATTCACATGGTGTGGTTTTTGCATTGCTTTCAGGAATTGCACCATGGAAAAGAAAAAGAAAAGGAATATACAGAAGACAACATCGAAGAGTGGTGTAGCGTATGAGATTAAAGGAGAAATAACCTGCGAACACATGGGGGTAAATATATTTATTAAAATTTCCCTGTGGGCTATACTACAGGGTGGGCCATTTATATGGATACGCCTTAATAAAATGGGAATGGTTGGTGATATTAACTTCCTGTTTGTGGCCCATTAGTATATGTGAGGGGGGAAACTTTTCAAGATGGGTGGTGACCATGCCGGCCATTTTGAAGTCAGCCATTTTGAATCCAACTTTAGTTTTTTCAATAGGAAGAGGGTAATGTGACACGTCAAACTTATTGGGAATTTCACAAGAAAAACAATGGTGTGCTTGGTTTTAACGTAACTTTATTCTTTCATGAGTTATTTACAAGTTTCTCTTTGTTTACAGCCATTGACATGTCGCCGAGGTTAACACGTGCGGAGCGGATAGAAATTGTGTTGATGTCTGGTGAACGCAGTAACCGGGTCATTGCAGCAGATATCAATGCAAGACAGCCTTCAAGACCACATATCTCCCATGCTACAGTTAGCAAACTGCTTGCTAAATTTCGTGAAACTGGTTCAGTGTACGATTTGCCAAAATGTGGACGCATGAAATCTGTCACTAATGAAGAAACATCAGTGGCTGTCCTAGCTTCATTCAGCAAGAGCCCACAGCGTAGCACTCACAGCATGTCACTGGAGAGTGGCATTAGTCGAACATCCCTTCGGCGGATACTGGCTACTCACAAATGGCACCCTTACAAACTCCAGCTACTGCGGCATCTCAATGAGGATGACCCAGATCGGTGCACTGAATTTTCAGGATGGGCAAAACAAAAATTGGAACAGAACCCTCAGTTTACGCAGAAGATTTTGTTCAGTGATGAGGCAAACTTTTATGTGAATGGTGAAGTTAACAAACAAAACCACCGCTATTGGTCTGACACTAACCCACATTGGATAGATCCCTCCAAGACTGTTGGAACCAAAAAATGTATGGTATGGTGTGGTATATGGGGTACAAAGATAGTGGGGCCATTCTTCATCAATGGAAACCTCAGGGCCACTGGATATGCGAAATTGCTACATGATGATGTGTTTCCCTCTTTATGCACTGAAGCTGGCACGTTCCCTGAGTTTTTCTAGCAAGATGGTGCACCACCACATTATGGGTGTCAGGTCCGAGCATTCCTAGATGAACAGTTTCCTGTAGATTGGTCTTCGTGGGCCAGTTAAATGGCCCCCAAGGTCTCCCGATCTGACCCCCTTAGACTTTTATCTTTGGGGTCATCTGAAGGCAATTGTCTATGCTGTGAAGATATGAGATGTGCAGCACCTGAAACTAAGGATACTGGAAGCGTGGGCTAGCATTTCTCCTGCGGTGTTGCTATCAGTGTGTGAAGAGTGGGAGAAGAGGGTTGCATTGACAATCCAACACAATGGGCAGCACATTGAACACATTTTATAAGTGGTCAGCAACTTGTAAATAAGTCATGAAAGAATAAAGTTACGTTAAAACCAAGCACACCATTTCTTGTGAAATTCCCAATAAGTTTGATGTGTCACATGACCCTCTTCCTATTGAAAAAACAAAAGTTTGATTCAAAATGGCCAACTTCAAAATGGCCGGCATGGTCACCACCCATCTTGAAAAGTTTCCCCCCTCACATATACTAATGTGCCACAAACAGGAAGTTAATATCACCAACCATTCCCATTTTATTAAGGTGTATCTATATAAATGGCCCACCCTGTATTTTGGGAGGACCTTCCGCAAGCTTAAAACTAGAATCCAGGAACATATTAATAACATCCCAAAAATATCTGGCATCCAGTGTACTTTTTCCATAGACGGTGCCTGCTGCGGACAGTGACATTAACTCTGCCACATCTCCTGTGTAAAGTGTGCGGATCTAAAAAATATCTGTGACATACAGTGTACTTTGTCAATAGACAGTGCCTGTGTAACATCGGCAGTGTAACGTGTGCGCTTCAAAATTTATATGTGACATACAGTGTATAGTACTTTTTTGCGTAGACACTGCGGACAGTGACATTACTGGTGGTACCTCTCCTGTATAACGTTTCCTCATCCCAAATACCTGTGACATTCCCTGTAAATTTTCATTAGCTGCTGGTGACAGCATTGACATTACCTGCAGGATATCTTCTGTGTGACGTTTCCACATCCCAAATACCTTTTTAAATTTGTTTGCGCATACTCTTCCAAATCCTACGCTACTGTACGTGTGACAGACTTTCAATCATATAAAACATTTAATATGAAGAATGCAAGCAGTAAGAGACATGGCAGTGGCCGTGATGCTGATGGTATATGCAGAGGGCGTGGCCCTGGGCGCGGTAAAACTGTGCGTGCTGCCAAAGCACAAGAAAAACCATCATGCACAATACCTAGCTCCATGTCCCAGTTTGCAGGGTGGCGCCAGACACCACTCTTGAAGTCAGCACAGTGCGACCAGGTGGTCGGATGGATTGCAGCAGATAATGCTTCCAGTCATTTAAGCACCACCCTGTCTTCCACCAAGTCCAGTCTCATTAGCCAAAAGTCTGCTCAACCCAATCCTCACCCTGATCCTCCTTCGTCCCACCATGGAGAGTCTGGTCAAACAAGTGATCCCACACTTGGATATTCCGAGGAGCTCTTTTCAGCCCCATTCCTTGATTTGTCTCTCTCACCAAGCACACTTGACAGTTCTTGTGCCCTGATTCCTAAACTCTTGAGCATCCACAATCGCAAGAAGATGACGGTGGGGAACGGCAATTACTGTGTGGATGATGATGAGACACAGTTGCCAATAACTCAATGGCAATTACTGTCTCAAGAGGTTGATGAAGAGGATGAGACTGAGGTAGTGGTTAGGTCCACAAGTCAGGAGAATGAGCAGAGTGAGGAAGTGGAAGAGGAGGTGGTGGACGATGAAATCACTGACCCAACCTGGGAAAGTAGAAAGCCGATCGAGGACAGCAGTACAGAGGGGGAGGGAACTTCTGCACTGCAACAGGCAGTGGGGTGGCAAAAGGGAGAAGGCGGGCCACACCAAACAGGCCCACAACAGTTTCACGGAGCACCCCGTTGTGGAAATCTCCCTTGCCAAGGGGTAGGCGTTCCGCAGTATGGCGGTTTTTGAGGAAAGTGGGGACGACAAAAGAATAGTAGTTTGCAACCTATGCTGCACCAAAATGAGTCGGGTCGTGAACACTAGCAAACCCACCACCAGCATGATCCGCCACATGGCATACAAGCACCGTAATAAGTAGGACGAATGCCTAGGTCCACAATCGGTGTCTGCAGGTCACACCACTGCCTCCTCTTCCCCTGTGTTACGTGCTAGCCAATCCCCTGTCGAAGGTGCAGGCCTGGACACCCCCCGCCCTGCACCTGGACCTTTGCAAGCACCATCGGCGACCACATCCACTTCCGTGTCCCAGCGCAGCATCCAAATGTCCTTACCCCAGGCATTTTAACGCAAGTGCAAATACCCAGCCACCCACCCACAGGCCATAGCACTAAATGCACAGCTTTCCAAATTACTGGCCCTGGAAATGTTGCCATTTAGGCTTGTGGACACAGAGGCGTTTTCAAGGTGTGCCATGCCCGCTTTACACCAACATGTGTCCCGTTACATCACACGCGCCCTGACCAACGCAGTTACTGGAAAAGTCAACTTATCCACGGACACAGGCAGGGCAACACTCTCCAAAGCCTGGGACAGTTTCATGACACCCTGCCAGCACCCTCACCCTGATGTGCTTCCTAGTGTCACAAGGAGCAACATTTTTTGGAAGATGGTGAAGGAGTAAATAGCAGACCATGTCAGAGTCCTCAATGATCCCTCAGTGCCTTACAACTACTGGGTGTCCAAGCTGGACACGTGGCACGAACTAGCGATCTACGCCTTTGCCCTGCCGCCAGTGGCAGGGCAGGTATTTAGTGCTGCTGATGGCATTATAACAGATAAGTGTACCCGCCTGTCAACTGAAAATGCTGACAGGTTGACTCTTATAAAAATGAACAAGGCCTGGATTGACCATGACTAGGGATGAGCGAACTCGAACTGTATAGTTCGGGTTCGTACCGAATTTTGGGGTGTCCGTGACACGGACCCGAACCCGGACATTTTCGTAAAAGTCCGGGTTCGGGTTCGGTGTTCGTCGCTTTCTTCGCGCTTTTGTGACGCTTTCTTGGCGCTTTTTGAAAGGCTGCAAAGCAGCCAATCAACAAGCGTCATACTACTTGCCCCAAGAGGCCATCACAGCCATGCCTACTATTGGCATGGCTGTGATTGGCCAGAGCACCATGTGACCCAGCCTCTATTTAAGCTGGAGTCACATAGCGCCGCCCGTCACTCTGCTCTGATTAGCGTAGGGAGAGGTTGCGGCTGCGACAGTAGGGCGAGATTAGGCAGATTAACTCCTCCAAAGGACTTGATTAACTGATCGATCTGCAGCTGTGGATCATTGAGCTGCTGATCCTCAATTGCTCACTGTTTTTAGGCTGCACAGACCGTTTGTCAGTCTCATTTTTCTGGGGTGATCGGCGGCCATTTTGTGTCTTGTGGTGCGCCAGCACAAGCTGCGACCAAGTGCATTTAACCCTCAATGGTGTGGTTGTTTTTTGGCTAAAGCCTACATCAGGGTGAAGCTGTGACACCAAGTGCATTTAACCAGCAATAGTCTGTTCATTTTTTGGCCATATACAAAATCAGGGGCAAGCTGCGCCTGTCACCAAGTGCATTTAACCCTCAATGGTGTGGTTGTTTTTTGGCTAAAGCCTACATCAGGGTGAAGCTGTCACACCAAGTGCATTTAACCAGCAATAGTCTGTTCATTTTTTGGCCATATACAAAATCAGGGGCAAGCTGCGCCTGTCACCAAGTGCATTTAACCCTCAATGGTGTGGTTGTTTTTTGGCTAAAGCCTACATCAGGGTGAAGCTGTCACACCAAGTGCATTTAACCAGCAATAGTCTGTTCATTTTTTGGCCATATACAAAATCAGGGGCAAGCTGCGCCTGTCACCAAGTGCATTTAACCCTCAATGGTGTGGTTGTTTTTTGGCTAAAGCCTACATCAGGGTGAAGCTGTCACACCAAGTGCATTTAACCAGCAATAGTCTGTTCATTTTTTGGCCATATCCCAGTCTAATTCTGTCACTAAATCCATACCGGTCACCCAGCGCCTAAATACTAGGCCTCAAATTTATATCCAGCTAAATCTGTCCCTAGTGCTGTAGCTGGGCGAGTTATTTAGTGTCCGTTCAAGCACATTTCTTGTTCTGGGTTGAAATACAATTCCCAATTTAGCAATTTCATAATTTAGTGGTTCCTGCTATATCAGAGCTCTTTGAAATCTATCCCAAAAAGGGTATATAATATTGAAGGTGCACATAGGGTCATTCAGAGTAACTTCACACACACCCGCTACTGTGTATTTCCAAGTCTAATTCTGTCACTAAATCCATACCGGTGACCCAGCGCCTAAATACTAGGCCTCAAATTTAATTCCCTCTAAATCTCTCGTTACCCACCGCTGTACTGTTGTTGCTGGGCAAGATATTTAGTGTCCGTCAAAGCACATTTTTTGTTCTGGGTTGAAGTACAATTCCCAATTTAGCAATTTCATAATTTAGTGGTTTCTGCTATATCAGAGCTATTTGAAATCTATCCCAAAAAGGGTATATAATATTGAAGGTGCACATAGGGTCATTCAGAATAACTTCACACACACCCGCTACTGTGTATTTCCAAGTCTAATTCTGTCACTAAACCCATACCTGTCACCCAGCGCCTAAATACTAGGCCTCAAATTTAAATCCCTCTAAATCTCTCGTTACCGTTGTCCTGTTGTAGCTGGGAAAGTTATTTAGTGCCCGTCAAAGCACATTTTTTGTTCTGGGTTGAAGTACAATTCCCAATTTAGCAATTTCATAATTTAGTGGTTCCTGCTATATCAGAGCTATTTGAAATCTATCCCAAAAAGGGTATATAATATTGAAGGTGCACATAGGGTCATTCAGAATAACTTCACACACACCCGCTACTGTGTATTTCCAAGTCTAATTCTGTCACTAAATCCATACCGGTGACCCAGCGCCTAAATACTAGGCCTCAAATTTAATTCCCTCTAAATCTCTCGTTACCCACCGGTGTACTGTTGTTGCTGGGCAAGATATTTAGTGTCCGTCAAAGCACATTTTTTGTTCTGGGTTGAAGTACAATTCCCAATTTAGCAATTTCATAATTTAGTGGTTTCTGCTATATCAGAGCTATTTGAAATCTATCCCAAAAAGGGTATATAATATTGAAGGTGCACATAGGGTCATTCAGAATAACTTCACACACACCCGCTACTGTGTATTTCCAAGTCTAATTCTGTCACTAAACCCATACCTGTCACCCAGCGCCTAAATACTAGGCCTCAAATTTAAATCCCTCTAAATCTCTCGTTACCGTTGTCCTGTTGTAGCTGGGAAAGTTATTTAGTGCCCGTCAAAGCACATTTTTTGTTCTGGGTTGAAGTACAATTCCCAATTTAGCAATTTCATAATTTAGTGGTTCCTGCTATATCAGAGCTATTTGAAATCTATCCCAAAAAGGGTATATAATATTGAAGGTGCACATAGGGTCATTCAGAATAACTTCACACACACCCGCTACTGTGTATTTCCAAGTCTAATTCTGTCACTAAATCCATACCGGTGACCCAGCGCCTAAATACTAGGCCTCAAATTTAATTCCCTCTAAATCTCTCGTTACCCACCGGTGTACTGTTGTTGCTGGGCAAGATATTTAGTGTCCGTCAAAGCACATTTTTTGTTCTGGGTTGAAGTACAATTCCCAATTTAGCAATTTCATAATTTAGTGGTTTCTGCTATATCAGAGCTATTTGAAATCTATCCCTAAAAGGGTATATAATATTGAAGGTGCACATAGGGTCATTCAGAATAACTTCACACACACCCGCTACTGTGTATTTCCAAGTCTAATTCTGTCACTAAACCCATACCTGTCACCCAGCGCCTAAATACTAGGCCTCAAATTTAAATCCCTCTAAATCTCTCGTTACCGTTGTCCTGTTGTAGCTGGGAAAGTTATTTAGTGCCCGTCAAAGCACATTTTTTGTTCTGGGTTGAAGTACAATTCCCAATTTAGCAATTTCATAATTTAGTGGTTCCTGCTATATCAGAGCTATTTGAAATCTATCCCAAAAAGGGTATATAATATTGAAGGTGCACATTGGGTCATTCAGAATAACTTCACACACACGCTTCTGTGCATTTCCAAGTCTAATTCTGTCACTAAATCCATACCGGTGACCCAGCGCCTAAATACTAGGCCTCAAATTTAATTCCCTCTAAATCTCTCGTTACCCACCGCTGTACTGTTGTTGCTGGGCAAGATATTTAGTGTCCGTCAAAGCACATTTTTTGTTCTGGGTTGAAGTACAATTCCCAATTTAGCAATTTCATAATTTAGTGGTTTCTGCTATATCAGAGCTATTTGAAATCTATCCCTAAAAGGGTATATAATATTGAAGGTGCACATAGGGTCATTCAGAATAACTTCACACACACCCGCTACTGTGTATTTCCAAGTCTAATTCTGTCACTAAATCCATACCGGTGACCCAGCGCCTAAATACTAGGCCTCAAATTTAATTCCCTCTAAATCTCTCGTTACCCACCGTTGTACTGTTGTTGCTGGGCAAGATATTTAGTGTCCGTCAAAGCACATTTTTTGTTCTGGGTTGAAGTACAATTCCCAATTTAGCAATTTCATAATTTAGTGGTTTCTGCTATATCAGAGCTATTTGAAATCTATCCCTAAAAGGGTATATAATATTCAAGGTGCACATTGGGTCATTCAGAATAACTTCACACACACACGCTTCTGTGCATTTCCAAGTCTAATTCTGTCACTAAATCCATACCGGTCACCCAGCGCCTAAATACTAGGCCTCAAATTTATATCCCGCTGAATTTGAATACAATACATTGGGCCAAATAATATATTTGTTGTTGTGGTGAACCATAACAATGAGAAAAACATCTAGTAAGGGACGCGGACGTGGACATGGTCGTGGTGGTGTTAGTGGACCCTCTGGTGCTGGGAGAGGACGTGGCCGTTCTGCCACATCCACACGTCCTAGTGTACCAACTACCTCAGGTCCCAGTAGCCGCCAGAATTTACAGCGATATATGGTGGGGCCCAATGCCGTTCTAAGGATGGTAAGGCCTGAGCAGGTACAGGCATTAGTCAATTGGGTGGCCGACAGTGGATCCAGCACGTTCACATTATCTCCCACCCAGTCTTCTGCAGAAAGCGCACAGATGGCGCCTGAAAACCAACCCCATCAGTCTGTCACATCACCCCCATGCATACCAGGGAAACTGTCTCAGCCTCAAGTTATGCAGCAGTCTCTTATGCTGTTTGAAGACTCCGCTGGCAGGGTTTCCCAAGGGCATCCACCTAGCCCTTCCCCAGCGGTGAAAGACATAGAATGCACTGACGCACAACCACTTATGTTTCCTGATGATGAGGACATGGGAATACCACCTCAGCATGTCTCTGATGATGACGAAACACAGGTGCCAACTGCTGCGTCTTTCTGCAGTGTGCAGACTGAACAGGAGGTCAGGGATCAAGACTGGGTGGAAGACGATGCAGGGGACGATGAGGTCCTAGACCCCACATGGAATGAAGGTCGTGCCACTGACTTTCACAGTTCGGAGGAAGAGGCAGTGGTGAGACCGAGCCAACAGCGTAGCAAAAGAGGGAGCAGTGGGCAAAAGCAGAACACCCGCCGCCAAGAGACTCCGCCTGCTACTGACCGCCGCCATCTGGGACCGAGCACCCCAAAGGCAGCTTCAAGGAGTTCCCTGGCATGGCACTTCTTCAAACAATGTGCTGACGACAAGACCCGAGTGGTTTGCACGCTGTGCCATCAGAGCCTGAAGCGAGGCATTAACGTTCTGAACCTGAGCACAACCTGCATGACCAGGCACCTGCATGCAAAGCATGAACTGCAGTGGAGTAAACACCTTAAAACCAAGGAAGTCACTCAGGCTCCCCCTGCTACCTCTTCTGCTGCTGCCGCCTCGGCCTATTCTGCTGCTGCCGCCTCGGCCTCTTCCTCCGCCTCTGGAGGAACGTTGGCACCTGCCGCCCAGCAAACAGGGGATGTACCACCAACACCACCACCACCACCTCCGTCACCAAGCGTCTCAACCATGTCACACGCCAGCGTTCAGCTCTCCATCTCACAAACATTTGATAGAAAGCGTAAATTCCCACCTAGCCACCCTCGATCCCTGGCCCTGAATGCCAGCATTTCTAAACTACTGGCCTATGAAATGCTGTCATTTAGGCTGGTGGACACAGACAGCTTCAAACAGCTCATGTCGCTTGCTGTCCCACAGTATGTTGTTCCCAGCCGGCACTACTTCTCCAAGAGAGCCGTGCCTTCCCTGCACAACCAAGTATCCGATAAAATCAAGTGTGCACTGCGCAACGCCATCTGTAGCAAGGTCCACCTAACCACAGATACGTGGACCAGTAAGCACGGCCAGGGACGCTATATCTCCCTAACTGCACACTGGGTAAATGTAGTGGCAGCTGGGCCCCAGGCGGAGAGCTGTTTGGCGCACGTCCTTCCGCCGCCAAGGATCGCAGGGCAACATTCTTTGCCTCCTGTTGCCACCTCCTCCTTCTCGGCTTCCTCCTCCTCTTCTTCCACCTGCTCATCCAGTCAGCCACACACCTTCACCACCAACTTCAGCACAGCCCGGGGTAAACGTCAGCAGGCCATTCTGAAACTCATATGTTTGGGGGACAGGCCCCACACCGCACAGGAGTTGTGGCGGGGTATAGAACAACAGACCGACGAGTGGTTGCTGCCGGTGAGCCTCAAGCCCGGCCTGGTGGTGTGTGATAATGGGCGAAATCTCGTTGCAGCTCTGGGACTAGCCAATTTGACGCACATCCCTTGCTTGGCGCATGTGCTGAATTTGGTGGTGCAGAAGTTCATTCACAACTACCCCGACATGTCAGAGCTGCTGCATAAAGTGCGGGCCGTCTGTTCGCGCTTCCGGCGTTCACATCCTGCTGCTGCTCGCCTGTCTGCGCTACAGCGTAACTTCGGCCTTCCCGCTCACCGCCTCATATGCGACGTGCCCACCAGGTGGAACTCCACCTTGCACATGCTGGACAGACTGTGCGAGCAGCAGCAGGCCATAGTGGAGTTTCAGCTGCAGCACGCACGGGTCAGTCGCACTACAGAACAGCACCACTTCACCACCAATGACTGGGCCTCCATGCGAGACCTGTGTGCCCTGTTGCGCTGTTTCGAGTACTCCACCAACATGGCCAGTGGCGATGACACCGTTATCAGCGTTACAATACCACTTCTATGTCTCCTTGAGAAAACACTTAGGGCGATGATGGAACAGGAGGTGGCCCAGGAGGAGGAGGAGGAGGATGAGGAAGAGGGGTCATTTTTAGCACTTTCAGGCCAGTCTCTTCGAAGTGACTCAGAGGGAGGTTTTTTGCAACAGCAGAGGCCAGGTACAAATGTGGCCAGCCAGGGCCCACTACTGGAGGACGAGGAGGACGAGGATGAGGAGGAGGTGGAGGAGGATGAGGATGAAGCATGGTCACAGCGGGGTGGCACCCAACGCAGCTCGGGTCCATCACTGGTGCGTGGCTGGGGGGAAAGGCAGGACGATGACGATACGCCTCCCACAGAGGACAGCTTGTCCTTACCCCTGGGCAGCCTGGCACACATGAGCGACTACATGCTGCAGTGCCTGCGCAACGACAGCAGAGTTGCCCACATTTTAACCTGTGCGGACTACTGGGTTGCCACCCTGCTGGATCCACGCTACAAAGACAATGTGCCCACCTTACTTCCTGCACTGGAGCGTGATAGGAAGATGCGCGAGTACAAGCGCACGTTGGTAGACGCGCTACTGAGAGCATTCCCAAATGTCACAGGGGAACAAGTGGAAGCCCAAGGCCAAGGCAGAGGAGGAGCAAGAGGTCGCCAAGGCAGCTGTGTCACGGCCAGCTCCTCTGAGGGCAGGGTTAGCATGGCAGAGATGTGGAAAACTTTTGTCAACACGCCACAGCTAACTGCACCACCACCTGATACGCAACGTGTTAGCAGGAGGCAACATTTTACTAACATGGTGGAACAGTACGTGTGCACACCCCTCCACGTACTGACTGATGGTTCGGCCCCATTCAACTTCTGGGTCTCTAAATTGTCCACGTGGCCAGAGCTAGCCTTTTATGCCTTGGAGGTGCTGGCCTGCCCGGCAGCCAGCGTTTTGTCTGAACGTGTATTCAGCACGGCAGGGGGCGTCATTACAGACAAACGCAGCCGCCTGTCTACAGCCAATGTGGACAAGCTGACGTTCATAAAAATGAACCAGGCATGGATCCCACAGGACCTGTCCGTCCCTTGTCCAGATTAGACATTAACTACCTCCCCATAACCATATATTATTGGACTCCAGGGCACTTCCTCATTCAATCCTATTTTTATTTTCATTTTACCATTATATTGCGATGCTACCCAAAGTTGAATGAACCTCTCCTCTGCCTGTGTGCTAGGCCTAAATATATGCCAATGGACTGTTGCAGTGGTGGCTGACATGAAGCCTGATTCTCTGCTATGACATGCAGACTAATTCTCTGCTGACATGAAGCCAGATTGTCTGTTACGGGACCTCTCTCCTCTGCCTGGGTGCTGGGCCTAAATTTATGACAATGGACTGTTGCAGTGGTGGCTGACGTGAAGCCTGATTCTCTGCTATGACATGCAGACTGATTCTCTGCTGTCATGAAGCCAGATTGTCTGTTACGGGACCTTTCTCCTCTACCTGGGTTCTGGGCCTAAATTTATGAAAATTGACTCTTACAGTGGTGGGTGACGTGAAGCCTGATTCTCTGCTATGATATGAAGACTGATTCTCTGCTGACATGAAGCCAGATTGTCTGTTACGGGACCTTTCTCCTCTGCCTGGGTTCTGGGCCTAAATTTATGAAAATTGACTCTTACAGTGGTGGGTGACGTGAAGCCTGATTCTCTGCTATGATATGAAGACTGATTCTCTGCTGACATGAAGCCAGATTGTCTGTTACGGGACCTTTCTCCTCTGCCTGGGTTCTGGGCCTAAATTTATGAAAATTGACTCTTACAGTGGTGGGTGACGTGAAGCCTGATTCTCTGCTATGATATGAAGACTGATTCTCTGCTGACATGAAGCCAGATTGTCTGTTACGGGACCTTTCTCCTCTGCCTGGGTTCTGGGCCTAAATTTATGAAAATTGACTCTTACAGTGGTGGGTGACGTGAAGCCTGATTCTCTGCTATGATATGAAGACTGATTCTCTGCTGACATGAAGCCAGATTGTCTGTTACGGGACCTTTCTCCTCTGCCTGGGTTCTGGGCCTAAATTTATGAAAATTGACTCTTACAGTGGTGGGTGACGTGAAGCCTGATTCTCTGCTATGATATGAAGACTGATTCTCTGCTGACATGAAGCCAGATTGTCTGTTACGGGACCTCTCTCCTCTGCCTGGGTGCTGGGCCTAAATATATGCCAATGGACTGTTGCAGTGGTGGCTGACGTGAAGCCTCATTCTCTGCTATGACATGCAGACTAATTCTCTGCTGACATGAAGACAGATTCTCTGTTACGGGACCTCTCTCCTCTGCCTGGGTGCCGGGGCCTAAATATCTGAGAATGGACTGTTCCAGTGGTGGCTGACGTGAAGCCTCATTCTCTGCTATGACATGCAGACTAATTCTCTGCTGACATGAAGACAGATTCTCTGTTACGGGACCTCCCTCCTCTGCCTGGGTGCTGGGCCTAAATATATGCCAATGGACTGTTGCAGTGGTGGCTGACGTGAAGCCTCATTCTCTGCTATGACATGCAGACTAATTCTCTGCTGACATGAAGACAGATTCTCTGTTACGGGACCTCCCTCCTCTGCCTGGGTGCTGGGCCTAAATATATGCCAATGGACTGTTGCAGTGGTGGCTGACGTGAAGCCTCATTCTCTGCTATGACATGCAGACTGATTCTCTGCTGACATGAAGCCAGATTCTCTGTTACGGGACCTCTCTCCTCTGCCTGTGTGTGTGCTGGGCCTAAATATATGCCAATGGACTGTTGCAGTGGTGGCTGACGTGAAGCCTCATTCTCTGCTATGACATGCAGACTGATTCTCTGCTGACATGAAGCCAGATTCTCTGTTACGGGACCTCTCTCCTCTGCCTGTGTGTGTGCTGGGCCTAAATATATGCCAATGGACTGTTGCAGTGGTGGCTGACGTGAAGCCTCATTCTCTGCTATGACATGCAGACTAATTCTCTGCTGACATGAAGACAGATTCTCTGTTACGGGACCTCCCTCCTCTGCCTGGGTGCTGGGCCTAAATATATGCCAATGGACTGTTGCAGTGGTGGCTGACGTGAAGCCTCATTCTCTGCTATGACATGCAGACTGATTCTCTGCTGACATGAAGCCAGATTCTCTGTTACGGGACCTCTCTCCTCTGCCTGTGTGTGTGCTGGGCCTAAATATATGCCAATGGACTGTTGCAGTGGTGGCTGACGTGAAGCCTCATTCTCTGCTATGACATGCAGACTGATTCTCTGCTGACATGAAGCCAGATTCTCTGTTACGGGACCTCTCTCCTCTGCCTGTGTGTGTGCTGGGCCTAAATATATGCCAATGGACTGTTGCAGTGGTGGCTGACGTGAAGCCTCATTCTCTGCTATGACATGCAGACTAATTCTCTGCTGACATGAAGACAGATTCTCTGTTACGGGACCTCCCTCCTCTGCCTGGGTGCTGGGCCTAAATATATGCCAATGGACTGTTGCAGTGGTGGCTGACGTGAAGCCTCATTCTCTGCTATGACATGCAGACTAATTCTCTGCTGACATGAAGACAGATTCTCTGTTACGGGACCTCTCTCCTCTGCCTGGGTGCCGGGGCCTAAATATCTGAGAATGGACTGTTCCAGTGGTGGGTGACGGGAAGCCAGATTCTCTGCTATGGAACCTCTCTCCAATTGATTTTGGTTAATTTTTATTTATTTAATTTTTATTTTAATTCATTTCCCTATCCACATTTGTTTGCAGGGGATTTACCTACATGTTGCTGCCTTTTGCAGCCCTCTAGCTCTTTCCTGGGCTGTTTTACAGCCTTTTTAGTGCCGAAAAGTTCGGGTCCCCATTGACTTCAATGGGGTTCGGGTTCGGGACGAAGTTCGGATCGGGTTCGGATCCCGAACCCGAACATTTCCGGGATGTTCGGCCGAACTTCTCGAACCCGAACATCCAGGTGTTCGCTCAACTCTAACCATGACTTCTCGACTCCACCAGAGAAAAGCTGATGAACATAAAGGCATTTTAAAGGGCTTCTGTCACCCCACTAAAGTGATTATTTTTTTTTGGGCTGGTGAAATTAGTTATATTGCGATATATCACAATATAATTGTGTCACTTACTTTGATCCAGCAGTTTCTTCAAAAAACGAAGTTTTATCATATGTAAATTCGGTCTCTAACAGCAAGTAGGGCGGCTCTGAGATGAGGAGGCTCGTCTCCTCAGAACTCCCTCAGTGCGCCTGCGCCGATGACATCACCGAAATAGAAGATGTCATCGGCGCAGGCGCACTGAGGGAGTGCTGAGGAGACGAGCCTCCTCATCTCAGAGCGCCTGCGCCGAATCCACAGAGGCGCGCGATTTTTGAAATGCCGACAGGGCTGGCCGGAGGAGGAGATCCCGGCTGGCCCTGTCAATCAACACGACGAGAGGGCGGATTTCTGCAGCAGCTAGCAGCAAGTAGCCGCCCTACTTGCTGTTAGAGACCGAATTTACATATGATAAAACTTCGTTTTTTGAAGAAACTGCTGGATCAAAGTAAGTGACACAATTATATTGTGATATATCGCAATATAACTAATTTCACCAGCCCAAAAAAAAAAAATCACTTTAGTGGGGTGACAGAAGCCCTTTAAATGTGTTATTTTTAATGTACTGAATACACTGTATTCCCATGCACCCCTTCCACTACAGACAAGGGTATATGGTTGAATCTTCCTTTTCTCCTCCTCCTCTTCCATCATATCAACATGCTTATTTGTCGCATATAATGCCCTCGCATATATGCTCTTTGCATATAATGTTTTACAGGGTTAGCTCACCAGCAGGCCCTCGCATATAATTTTTTACAGGCCAGCTCACCAGCAGACCTTCACCTACAATCTTTTACAGGGTCAGCTCACCTGAAGGCCCTCGCATATAATTTTTTTGAGGGTCAGCTCACCTGCAGGCCCTAACCTACAACCTTTTAGAGTGTCAACTCATCAGCAGGCCCTCGCATATAATTTTTAACAGGGTCAGCTCACCAGCAGCCCCACACCTACAATGTTTTACAGGGTCAGCTCACCAGCAGTCCTGCACCTAAAATCTTTTACAGGGTCAACTCACCAGCAGGCCCGCACCTCAAATCTTTTACAGGATCAGCTAACCAGCAGGCACCCGCATATAATGTTTTATAGGGTCAGCTCAGCTGCAGGCCCTCGCATATAATGTTTTACAGGGTCAGATGACCAGCAGGCCTTCACCTACAATCTTTTACAGGGTCAGCTCACCAGCAGGCCCTCGCTTACAATCTTTTACTGGGTCAGCTCACCTGCAGGACCGCACCTAAAATCTTTTACAGGGTCAGCTCACCTGCAGTTCCTCACCTAATTATACCTAATAGGTAATTTGCGTGCATGCTGCCTTGCTTGGATGTGGCAGACATAGACATTTCTCAGGCTCCCTATCCGGAATCAAACACTGATTCACCTCTACCCGTGGTCACCATGGTTTGCGCTGAAAATAACATCGAAAGTTGATAGGGCAGACATCCGAATGGATTGTCGCCATCACGGGGATGTGCGATCGGCCCCAAGTTATCTAGAGTCACCAAAGCGGCAGCAGGCCCTCACCCATAATGTTTTAGATGGTCAGATCAGCAGGCCCTTGCTCCAAATGTTTTTGAGGGGCACCAGCAGGCCATCAATCATAATTTTTCAAGGGTGTGTATGATGCCCTTCTTTATGTACACATAGGGTGTATTGGAGTGCTGGCTGGTTCCTTGCAATTTTTGTCAGCCCTGTCACTTAGTGTAGAGTCCCACTACATGAACAATTGTCCCACAATGTGAATGAAGCCCTCCTTTATGTGATATACAGATTGCATTGGAGTGCCTCTTCCTTGCAATTTTTTGCAGCACTTGCACTTTATTTACAAGTAAATATATAGGAAAGAATGTTTCCTAACAATTTTTCCTCTAAAATCAATTTTATCTTCGGATTTGTGTGTATTATTGTCAGTCTGTAAAAGTTGCGTGCTACTCGGACAACATCGTTCCCAGCAGCAACCTGGGAGTCGAAGATGCATCCAAACATCCTCCACATGCTGTTCCCGAACCATTTTGTAGGTGTTTCCATACATTTCTGACCTTTTCCTATGAACCAGGCGCCCTCCCCTCCTCAGAGCAGGGGATGCCTCGTTTAATGCTCGGCTTCTCCCATTGACTTCCATTGTGCTGTAGAGCACACGAGCATCCCGATGAGTTCGGTCAGAGCCCCTGAGCAACCGAGCACTTTGGTGCTCGATCAACACTAGAAGACACTGCAGATATGAAGTGATCAATCACTGCTTTGGTGGAAACATCTCTAATGGAAACATTGCAGGGGTTGTCAGGGACATTCCCAAAATTGTCACAACTTGTAGAAATTAAACATGGCATTTCAACTGCATGGTGATGTTAAAAAGCACACACACAAAAAAAAAAAAAAAACTATGGTGGAATTGCTTTTTTCTCATTTGCCTACCAATACAAAAGTAAATATGTTAACCAAGTCCCATGTTCACCAAAATGGTACCATGTACATGCAGTTAAATGGGGACGCAAAACATGTAGACAGCACTCTGTGTGCTGTCCACATCCGCATGTTTGTTCTGTGCCATCCGCAAAATTAGAGAACATGTCATATTCCTGTCCGTATTATGGACAAGGATAAGACTTTTATATTAGGGGCCGGCCATTCCGTTCTGCAAAATGCAGAATGCACACTGCCGGTATCGGGGATTTGCAGCACGGAAAACGGCTAACAATTGTGTGCATAAGCCCTAAAAGTAACATACTAGTTATACCACATAGTGAACATCGCAAACAGTAAAAAAAATGTAAAAGGGTCAATGTCCATGTTATAGCTGTACTAAATCCTTCATTAGTTACAAAAACAACAGCATGTGCTATTTATTATTACCTGTCCGTACCTAAAGTTTGTGCAGAAAGAAAAATCTTCTTTTTGAAGAAGACACATTTTACAAATGAATTCCATTGTTGAGTTTGAGGACAGACATTTCACTAGTTGATGTGTTTAATGTATTTCAACGGATTAAAGTAAGCTTTTGATTTAGTAAATCAATACATAACACTTGCCTTTTTCTTCAGGATCGAATGATGATTCTGCCTCGGCAAAGTTCCTTTTTCACTGTCCTCATCAAACTAGATGGAAAATCAAGAATAAGTGGCACTTTGCTCCCAGACAAGTAGGAAATCTACTGTCATTTGCATTATTTTCCCTTATTACTTGTTAAAAGTCCTACAAAGGATTGTCGGAGTGTTTAAAGGGGTTGTGCAGTGCTAGTATGTTGATGACCAATCCTCAGGATAGGGGATCTGACGATATAGATCATCAATACATTAGCATTGCACAACCCCTTTATTACTGAACATTTATTCTCGGGAGAGGTCATCAATATCTGATCAGTGAGTGCCTGACTCCCGGTACCGCCACCAATCAGCTGTTTGAAGAGCCTGCATCTTCTTCCTAGGCCAGTGACATCAAATTCATCGGCCCCATGGCCTAAGTGAAGTTCAGTTCTATTCAGGTGAATGAGGCTGAGATGCAATATCAAGCATAGCTGTTATCCAATGGACAGTGCTGTGCTTGGTAATCTGAAAGGAGGCCACTGTGTTCACCAGAGAGCTGCATCCTCTTCAAACGGGGGTGCCGTATGATGGACCCCCACTGATCACATACTGATGACTACCCTGAGAATAGGTCATCTGTATTAAACATTCAGACAACCCCTTTAAACGTTATTACTTATATATGTGCTGATATTGTTCTTTTAGCCCTTTCTTAGGGGGATAGTCTATACGGTTAGGCCTCATACAGTATTCCCACCAAACTAGGTGATGGCATATGACTAGTATACAGGTCCTTCTAAAAAAATTAGCATATTGTGATAAAGTTCATTATTTTCTGTAATGTACTGATAAACATTAGACTTTCATATATTTTAGATTCATTACACACCAACTGAAGTAGTTCAAGCCTTTTATTGTTTTAATATTGATGATTTTGGCATACAGCTCATGAAAACCCAAATTTCCTATCTCAAAAAATTTGCATATTTCATCAGACCAATAAAAGAAAAGTGTTTTTAATACAAAAAAAGTCAACCTTCAAATAATCATGTTCAGTTATGCACTCAATACTTGGTCGGGAATCCTTTTGCAGAAATGACTGCTTCAATGCGGCGTGGCATGGAGGCAATCAGCCTGTGGCACTGCTGAGGTGTTATGGAGGCCCAGGATGCTTCGATAGCGGCCTTAAGCTTATCCAGAGTGTTGGGTCTTGCGTCTCTCAACTTTCTCTTCCCAATATTCCACAGATTCTCTATGGGGTTCCGGTCAGGAGAGTTGACAGGCCAATTGAGCACAGTAATACCATGGTCAGTAAACCATTTACCAGTGGTTTTGGCACTGTGAGCAGGTGCCAGGTCGTGCTGAAAAATGAAATCTTCATCTCCATAAAGCTTTTCAGCAGATGGAAGCATGAAGTGCTCCAAAATCTCCTGATAGCTAGCTGCATTGACCCTGCCCTTGATAAAACACAGTGGACCGACACCAGCAGCTGACATGGCACCCCAGACCATTACTGACTGTGGGTACTTGACACTGGACTTCAGGCATTTTGGCATTTCCCTCTCCCCAGTCTTCCTCCAGACTCTGGCACCTTGATTTCCGAATGACATGCAACAGTCCAGTGCTGCTTCTCTGTAGCCCAGGTCAGGTGCTTCTGCCGCTGTTTCTGGTTCAAAAGTGGCTTGACCTGGGGAATGCGGCACCTGTAGCCTATTTCCTGCAAACGCCTGTACACGGTGGCTCTGGATGTTTCTACTCCAGACTCAGTCCACTGCTTCCGCAGGTCCCCCAAGGTCTGGAATCGGTCCTTCTCCACAATCTTCCTCAGGGTCCGGTCACCTCTTCTCGTTGTGCAGCGTTTTCTGCCACACTTTTTCCTTCCCACAGACTTCCCACTGAGGTGCCTTGATACAGAACTCTGGGAACAGCCTATTCGTTCAGAAATTTCTTTCTGTGTCTTACCCTCTTGCTTGAGGGTGTCAATGATGGCCTTCTGGACAGCAGTCAGGTCGGCAGTCTTACCCATGATTGCGGTTTTGAGTAATGAACCAGGCTGGGAGTTTTTAAACGCCTCAGGAATCTTTTGCAGGTGTTTAGAGTTAATTAGTTGATTCAGATGATTAGGTTAATAGCTCGTTTAGAGAACCTTTTCATGATATGCTAATTTTTTTAGATAGGAATTTTGGGTTTTCATGAGCTGTATGCCAAAATCATCAATATTAAAACAATAAAAGGCTTGAACTACTTCAGTTGGTGTGTAATGAATCTAAAATATATGAAAGTCTAATGTTTATCAGTACATTACAGAAAATAATGAACTTTATCACAATATGCAATTTTTTTTAGAAGGACCTGTATATGCTATGATATAGAAGTGTTGTAAATGAAGACTATCTAAAAATATTGAATTCATATTAAAAATATAACTGGATATCAGAGTTCATGACCATTAAACTGGATCTATCTCACTAGTCGAGGTCAAACACATATCTATTCTGATTCATATAGAAAAATTTCAAACCTCTTAAAGGGTAACTGTCATGTTTTCATTTAAAAAAAAATCAATTTTAGCATATGTTACTGTTGCAGATGCATTATACATAAGGCAATCTTTAATTTCTTCACATACCACTGTTTTCCTTTAGTTTTTCCCTTAGTTACGGCTGTTTAAACATTTACAATATGAGGACCTTCTCAAGATGGCTCCTCTGCCAGTTCTCTGAGGCCAAAATTGCTTTCCCTCAGCCTGTAGCTCCCTGCCAGCTTATCAGATTGGATTACTGAGAGACACGCCTCCTCACTCTGAAGCCTAATGCAGCTATGCAGTGTGAAGGACTGCCCCTCCGTCTTCCTGTCTTCTTAGCCGGAGACAGAGAAGCCCTAGCAACTGTCTTTTAAGGGAGCAGTGGAAGGGACAGAGGACATTAATGAAACATGTTATTATAAGGTAATTACAGATATTTTGACATTCATTGACAGACTAACTCAGGTATACATGCCTAGCTCTAATAAACTAGCAAATAAGAAAAATATGACAGTTACACTAAAATTTCTAATGACTGAGGCATATCACAATCCCAAAGTGATGTCAAATGTGAATTGCAAAACATACATACATCTCTCTGCCCTGACTTACTGTATTCCGTTTTTTAGGCACAAGTGTGTTCAGGGCTTTCTCTGTCCCTACATGTCACTTTGGCACAAGGTATCTGTCCCTACAAAATGTTGAGTATTATTCTTTAGGGTAGGACCCAAACCAGTGCTGGATTTAAAAAAAGCAAACCTGTATCTAATTGCGGCTTTCAAAACTGCACAGGTAGCCTAACTGTGTGGCCATACACTTACATTATCAAAATCAACCTGATCAGATGGCTTTCCCTCAGAAGCCCCCATCAAAATTGCACTTATTTCCTAATGCATCATGGGGAATCTAAAGAAAATTCTTTGAAAACATTTCCAAAGATATGCAAGCAATGGCGTGACAAAGTCTTATGTCTAGTATTGGAGGTGTTTTAGTCCACAACCAGCTTTATATATCCAAGTCCATAGATTCCATAGGTTGTTTTATTGACTTGATTGACCTCTTTTATTGTCTACAATGGTATATGTCATTTCAGGAATAGTACCAAATACCAATGTTTATCAAAGGAGTTCTCTGGACTTTTAATATTGATAACCTATCCTTAGGATAGGTCATCAATATCAGATCGGTGGGGGTCCGACACTCGGCACCCCTGCCAATCAGCTCTATGAAGGGAAGGCGCGTGAAGTGCGCCCGTGCCATCAACCTTCTCTCTTCCTGCTCATCATAGACATAGCACAGCGAGCAGGGAGAGAGAAGGGAGACGGCATGCACACACTGCGCGCAGCTTCCCTTCATACAGCTGATTTGCGAGGGTGCCGGGTGCAGGACCCCCGCCGATCTGATATTGATTACCTATCCTGAGTATAGGTCATCAATATTAAAAGCCCTGATTGATAACCCCTTTAACTTTCAAATTGTATGATGACCAATATGTCCAGTAATGTCATTTACTGTTCTACAGGATGAAATGATGATTATGTCTATATGAAGTTACTTTCTTCACTGTCCTTATCATACTGGATGAAATAAATGGGAATAAGTGGTAATTTGGCTAAAACAGATTATCTATTATCTTCCTAAGGAGGTTATACTACAGAAACTATAGTAGTAATATAGTAACATAGTATATAAGGCCGGAAAAAGACATTTGTCCATCCAGTTCGGCCTGTTATCCTGCAAGTTGATCCAGAGGAAGGCCCAAAAAAACTGTGAGGTAGAAGCCAATTTTCCCCACTTAAGGGAACTCCCTGGATCAACGACCCCTCTCTAGTAACTATAACCTGTAATATTATTACACTCCAGAAATACATCCAGGCCCCTCTTGAACTCTTTTAGTGAACTCACCATCACCACCTCCTCAGGCAGAGAGTGCCATAGTCTCACTGCTCTTACCGTAAAGAATCCCCTTCTATGTTTGTGTACAAACCTTCTTTCCTCCAGACGCAGAGGATGTCCCCTTGTCACAATCACAGTCCTGGGGTGATTCACAGAAGCATAACTTGACGTTGCATTTTCTAATGCAAAACCTGTAACAGGACCCCCCAACAGAACATCCAATTCATATTACTACTGCACTATTCTCTTATACTGCAGACAAATACAATCTTTGCACCACATTTCCTTACACCTACAAAAATATCCAGAGTGATATAACTGCACAGGGGGGAAAAAATCTTACCATTATGTCACAGAACCTGAATAAGAGATTATGTCCACGATTGTAAGGGCTCCGTGCCCGTGCTGCGGACCGCAAATACTTGAATGGGTCAGCAATCCACAAAATATGAAAAAAAATAGGACATGTCTTATCTTTTGTAGTGCTTCAGTGGGTTTCCGATCTGTGCCTCTGCACCGCAAAATTTCGGAGATTACCAATCTTTGGCCGTATCTTTCAGATCGCGGACCCTTTCAAGTCAATGGATCCACATCTGCACTACGGAGTTCACCTGGCCAGTGCCTGTATATTGCAGACCAGCTGTTTATGATCCGAAGCATGGGCATGGAGCACTTACGTTCGTGGGCATGAGATCTAATACACACAGTGGTATTTGATTGGGTTCAAAGGCCACATCAGTATTATAAATGGCATATGGCAAGTACACAAGGATAATACAGAATTTTTACTGTATGAGTCCATAGTGTGGTAATGGGAACAGTACTGGAAGGCATGTATGTCCCACTCAGGTACCTCAGCTGGGTGAGACAGCTCAAGTCCAAAGAGCGTCAGTCGTCTCAGCAAAGCATAGTTTGCTGAGACTGTTTTGTTTATTAATTCTGGGCTGGATTTTCATTGGATTGGCAGATAGGACTGAAAGTGGGATCCACACCCTTTCAGGACGGGTATTCCCTTCTACCTGAGGTGATCGCAGGTGAGGCCTGCTGTAATCAGGCTGGCATAAAGCACCTCCCAGTATGTCAGTCTGGGGGAGAGTGTGATCCTGGAACAGAGGCTCTGTGTGGTCTCAGCTAGCAGGGCTGAGGGGCCACTAGGCTGTGTAGCCGAATCTCTTTCCAGGGTGGAACTGTGCATTATGTAGTTACAACCTGGAGGCTGCTAGACTGTTTGGCTGAAAAGCCGGTCCTGATGTCACGTGTGAACTGTGTTCTGTAGGTGAGTCAGGGATACCATTTATGTACTAGGTAGTGCCTAGATGGGCAGGTGTTTATTTTGTATCATAAATGATTTTTATGTTTGTGCTGGTGCCAAATAAAAGCGCTGTTTGGACCTTAATCCTGGTGTCCTGAAGAGGTATGTGGTTGCGACCCCCTGAAAGAAAGGCGATCCCTTACAATAGACACCCACTTATTTTCACTTAGCAATCTGAAAACGCCAACTCTAATTGTAAGTTTTTCCTGAGCTCTATGTCTTTCATACACAGCATACAGATAGAGGACATCATATTCACCTATCTATTGGAGACATGCCTACAGAAGCAGACAGGAGAACATTTACAGCAGTATGTGACAGTGTAGCTGTAAATTCTGGGGTTAGATTAAACACCTACTTAAAAGTTGCAGTAATTTCTCCCCGTCTTCTTGCTTCTCTCATGCTCCAGCAGCTCCTTCCTTCTATCCCTCTCCACACCACAGATGTCATTAGGAAGCAGCTGTGACTTGATCTCTCAGGGAATGAACTTCTGTGTGAAGATTTCATTAATGAATTCACAGTGATCAGTGGAGGTGACAGGGGAAGGAGTATTGGCTGATAAGTGGAGAAAGAGGCATTTTTCTTCATTGAGATATGTTAAAAGTGCCTTATCGTCACTTGTATTATTGATTTAAGGTAACTAAATGTTTGAATACATTTTTGCTAACATGTTCCTAATGCCCTATTAACACTTTTTGCAGTGTACTTTATTATTGGTTTTTGTATTGACAAGTCAGCGGTGTACAGAGAAGCGAAACGTGCACTTTAGGGAGGCAAAAGTGTATTAAAAAATGAGTTGCAGCATTTCTGAGTAAACAGACTTTTATTCTTTATGCATGCTAGGGCTTTAGTGCACTTAAGGGCGGGGCCTAACTCCTCTGCGTGACTCAGCTTTATAGTGCTGGCCACACCCCCCAGTTTGCTGAAGCCCTCACTCACATAAATAATAAAAGTCTTTTTTCTTGGGAATACAACATCTGATTTTCACAAGACAGGTATCAATGTAATCAGCAGGATCATCCCTACCAGGCAGCATGCCCAGCTTAATAGTGTTGATCCAGCCGACAGATGTTTTTTTTAGGAGGGCTTGCTGCATTTTACTCTGGAGGTATAAAGGGAAGATCCATCATTAACTCCAAGTAACAAAAATAAACCAATTTGATATCCAGCAAACCAGATAAAGTTAATTTTTTACAGCATGAAACATAGACATTAACATAATCCGTGCTAAGGTAACCATATGTTTGCAGTTTCGTTGCTCAGATGAGACAGAATGTCCGCACTGTTTATGGCGATGAATAAACTACTGGAGTTTGTAATCAATGAGCATCATTGTCCAGAATCATTTCATACCATGTGCACGGGGAACAGAGAGAACATGAATTTTCCGATTCAGGGCACCAAAGTTTTATTTCAACATCTAATTGACATTTCATATGTATGAACTGTTCCAGCCTGTGCTATATACCTGTAGGATCCTATTTATTCATTGTTTGTTTGCTTTTATTTTCTAAGGGGAATAATTGTACTTCTCAATAACAAGACCCATAATGTGCCTCAGATTGCTGCTTTATTCATTTTTAACAGAACATTTCAATGTGTACAATCTGCACTATACCCTCAGGTATAATCTCTGCATAGATCCTGACGGGTATTGCTTGAGTTTAAATAAATGACACTGTGGGGTAGCAAAAATAGGTCTACACGGATTAACTAAGTTTCATCAATTTACTAAAAACTACAGGTCAGAAGGTCGTCTTGTATTTAAAGCATTTTCTTTCCTCATATCTAATATACATTTAGCGTTCTTCTTTTTCTACTGTACAGGGTGATTCAAAAGTCTAAGGACACCCTTTTATTTCAGAAACAAGAGGGAAAATGAAATATGTACTATATAATGTCTGATTTTCATTTTTTGCATTAATCATGTGAGTGCATCTGTGAGGGAAATGCCGCTTAAGTGAAGGAAATGTTATTAATGCATTATAGAAAGGTATCCCCTACTATGTGCTAGACCGAAGATCCTGTGATGGCTAACCTCCGGCACTCCAGCTGTGGTAAAACTACAACTCCCAAGATGCACACTTGCTTGGCTGTTCTCAGAACTCCATAGAAATGAATGGAGCATGCTGGGAGTCGTAGTATCACCACAACTGGAGTGCTGGATGTTAGCCATCACTGATCTACTCAATGAGAGTAGCTGATTAACCACTATAGAATACTGCATGCCTGACCAGAGTAAAGACACATTGCGGGGGGATATATCAAGACTGGCAGATCCATATGCCAGGAGCAGGGATCCAAGAGAGGTGATCTGCTGTGCCCATCCCCGTTAGCAGGGTACTAGCTTTTCTGCTGTCGGAGGTGGAAACTGAACTGGTTTCCCCTGTGCCAAATTCTCAATCCAACCCCTACCCCACAGCCCTACTGTTCGAGACATGCTTGGAAAACATTACATACAGCGCTACAAAACATCCAGGTTCATACAGCACCGCATACCTCTTAAATCCAGTGATGTCTCCACTGATGTGGACGTTCTTTTTCCTCATCTTCTCCATCTGGCCAAGGCCGCCATGACAATTTCTTTCAGCTGCGTCTCAAATCCGCCCCTCTCTGCTCCAATCTACTGAAGCAATAGACGGGCAGTTTAACCAAAAGATTCCATGCCTGTAATATATCTGGCACATTTAGGACTGTCCTGTCCGAAAAGGAATGTTCACCTGCTATCTGCTGATAAGCTTGACGTAAAAAGTGACTCATATTGTTTGCGCAAATTGCAACTTTTACTATTTTTATGCTAAAATTATGACTTTTCAACATCAGCAAATCTTTTACCTTCTCTCTCACGGTGTCAGCTGCTGCATAGTGTGGTGACTGGTCATCAGCCAATCAGAGTAATGCTTATTCATTCTAGTTCACTGTAGGTGTAGCTTCTTGCCATTGGCCTCTCACCTCAACTCCACTGCCTGCAGCCACCATCTTAGGAGCACAATACGGGATAATCCCTCCCTACATTGTAGGGTTATTTTTTGGACAGGAAATAACATTGTAATAATGTTTGTCAGAAATGAATTACACGTTTGTTTTAAAGGATACATAATGTGCGATACCAGTCAGCAATGTACGCTACAAAGGGACTATTAAAGGAAAGGAATTGCACCGTTTTAGGTGATAAAAGACAATGTTGAAGATCTGATAGAATACCGTACAATAGCTGACTTCCAGTACCTGTGGAATAAGCTTCTCAATTCTCACATCTAGCTGACATAAAACATTTGGAGCTTGCCCTACAGGGAATACTATAAGTGGAAATCTACCCCACAGAGAAAACTCCTTACCCAAGCATGTCTTTGCAGACTTGCAAAGTCACTAAAACCCATTTGCTTTTCCTGACATCTTTGTCTCATTGAATGAAAATTAGGAGGAAATTGCTATTATCCACAGAGGCTAATGACTTTGTTTCATAGCCACCTTTTTCCTATGCAAGTATTTAAAGAGCAGTTACCCAGATGCTTCCTGACTCTCCAATGCAAACGGTAAGGAGATAAATATGAATAATGATAAACACTTCAGCTGTATTTCTGAACACTCAACCTAGGGCAAGAGCTGAATTTTTAAGTGTATCCCATAGTCAATCTTCTTAAATTTCCCTATTAAATATTGATCAACCCCTGAGACTCCTAATATTTGCTTAGTGCAGATATGTTAGACTTGAATATAAACTGTTTTGCCTTACAGCTAATCCACATATTCAATCAAAATTGATGACAGATGAGCTGTGTTTAGTTAAAATCAAGTCTGCCGCAGCTGCATTAATGTCACATAAAGGTGTTTAAGAGGTTTTATCTGAGCAAAATGTAAAATATGTTGTTATTCACATGTTCCTGCAAGCCGTTGATTCCATCTCACCTCTGTAGCCATGTATGAAAAGTAGCACAGAAAAAAAACAGAGGTTGGCCATTGGCAACCTCTTCCTATCATCTCCAGTACATGAAAAACAATTTTATTTAATACAGTGCACATACATCTTAAAATAGGTGTAAATTGAACGCTTCTTTAGCCAAGTCCTCCATACACATGCATGATTTCAATAGCAACAGAGGAGAAAGCTGCTGCCAATCAGAAGAGGATCATACACTGAAATCATACCACCTCAACATCATCTGTTAGAGGAGATATCGGAGGCCCCATACACATTTGATCACTTTCTGGCCATGCCAAAATCAGCAGGTTCAGCTGACGGTAATCTAATCCAAAATTTCGTCTAGAGTGAGCCACCGCCTTCAAGTATAATCCTAATGTGTACTGAGGCCTTTAAAAAGGGCTCCATGCTTTTGTAAGTGCAGTTTTTTATTTTTTTATGTAGCGTGCCTATGCTATTGGCATAGAGCACCATTCAGACACTTTATATTAAATCAGATGAGCTATGTAAATAGTACAGAGCACAGTGTAGTGCGCTGGCTGTTCTTCAGATTGGGGATTTTTTTTTAAAAGGACAATAATGTTGAAAATAGTGGTGAAATTTGTGGAAATTCAAGGTATTCAGTCACACTGCCTTCTCTAATGATGTCACATAGACCTTAATAACAGTCCTGCTACCTGGGGACTGTATCTAAGTAAGGCTACATGCACAAGAAGGTTGTTTGTTTCTGTGTCGGTTCCATTTTTTCTTTGCGGATAGGATGCAGAACCATTCATTTCAAAATCAGTATGTCCGTTCCCCGTAAAAAAAAATAGAACATGTCCTATTCTTGTCCGTTTTAGGCATTGTTACAATTGATCCGCAAAAAAAAACGGATGACATACGGTCCGCAAAACACATACGGTCGTGTGCATGTAGCCTTAGGCACATGCTCTTGATAATATTTGATTATCCAGCTCACCTTTGCGCGCATGTGAAATAGAATTATCCCATGGGGGTCAGTGCACGGACTGGTGAGATGAGATCCCAGGCATATCAAACACAATAAACACGTCCAGCACTTTCAGTTAGAAGATTTTTCTTTAGTTCCTTTATTGAATACGGTACAAAAAATTTGTTTGTGCAGGAAGAGAATCCCAACTTCCTGACACGGGTCTGCAGAGGATCCTCTGCAGACCCACGTCAGAAGGTTGAGATTCTCTTGCTGCTGAAACAAATTTTTTGTACCGTATTCAATAAAGGACCTAAAGAAAAAATTTCTAACTGAAAAGTGCTGGATGTGTTTATTGTCTTGGATATGCGCTTGATAGCCTGAAGCAATCAAAGCTAACTAAGTCCTGACCCCTGGTTATATAGCCATTAACCAACTATATAGTTCCTGATGAAACGTGGGACTCTACCAGTGTTGATCGAGCATGCTCGGCCAAACACCATTTTGACTGGAGCATCGCGATGCTCGGCCGAACTACGCTATAGAGCTGCATGTTAACCTGCAGTTAAATATAAAATTATACTTCTGCTGTATAGGAATACTTACTACATGAGAAACTACTATGAGGTTTTTCTGACACAGTTTATCATTCAGCTTTATAACGGAGTGGTTAAGGTTCTTGCCTCTAATGTAGAAGGTTGTGAGTTCAAATCCCGGCAGAAACTTTTCAGAAATAGAGGCTAAATTAGATTTAAAGGGTTTCTGTCATGGGAAAAATCATTATGTAGCCGACTGACATTAGCGATGTGTTAATGTCAGCAGTACATAACAGTATGTTTGTTAACTCCCTGCATGCCGCCGTTCTCTAAAAAAACAGACTTTTATAATATGCTAATGAGCCTCTAGGTGCTATGGGGGCGTTGCTGCAGCACCTAGAGGCTCGGTCTACCCGCCTTTTGGCACATCTAGGTCCACTTGATTGACGTCCTCATTCGCCGCATCTTCTTCATAATCCCGCGCCTCAGGATTATTAGGAAGATACCGAGGAGGTCGTCAATCAAGTGGACCCCGGCGTGTCAAAAGGTAAGTATACCGAGCCTCTAGGTGCTGCACAAACGCCCTCATAGCACCTAGGATTCATTAGCATATTATAAAAGTCTTTATTTTAAGAGAACGGCGGCAGGCAGGGAGTTAACAAACATACTGTTATGTACTGCTGACATTAGCACATCGCTAATGTCAGTCAGCTACGTAACAATTTTTCCCATGACAGAAACCCTTTAAATACACTGGGTGTCTCCAAGCACTGACTCCATATATGGACATAGCTATATATGGAGTCAGAGCAGGGACTCCTAAGTGCGGACTTACACTGGGGGATTCCCCCACTGTACAGCGATCTTCTGCATAGACCTCAGTGGGACCCGGCACCCTCCCATCTTCAGAGCAGGGGGTGCCTGGTTTAATGCTTGGGTTCTCCCATTGACTTCCATTGTGCTCGGGTGCACTGTAGAGCACCCGAGCATCCCAAAGTGTTCTACTCGAGCACCCGAGCACTTTGGTGCTCGATCAAGACTAGACTATACGCACTTGAAAACGCGTTGAGTAGCATTGAATTGAACTGCTGGCAAGCGCAAACAATACTGTCATAGGCTGCCAGCGTGTTCTAGGAGGGGGTCAGGACTTAGTTAGCTTTGATTGCTTCACGCTATCAAGCGCATGTGCCTTAGGCCTCTTGCACACAAACGTATTTTCTTTCCGTGACCGTTCATTTCAATGGGTCCGCAAAGAAAACGGAACAGACACGGAAAGAAAATATGTTCGTGTGCAAGAGGCCTAAGGCACATACGTATTTCAGTTCTGCAAAAAATATAACATGTCCTATTATTGTCCGCATTACGGACAAGGATAGTACTGTTCTATTAGGGTACCAGCTGTTACGCTCGGCAAAATACGGAATGTACAAGGACGTCATCCATATATTTTGCGAATCCGTATTTTGCGGACCGCAAAATACATACGGTCGCGTGCAAGGGGCCTTATTTAGCTACAATCCCCAGGTAGCAGGACTGGTATTGAGGTCTATATGACATCATCAAAGAAGGCAGTGTGACTGAATAACTATTAGGGGAGACTAGTGCATATCTACAGTGGGATGCGAAAGTTTGGGCAACCTTGTTAATCATCATGATTTTCCTGTATAAATTGTAGGTTGTTACGATAAAAAATGTCAGTTAAATATATCATATAGGAGACACATACAGTGATATTTGAGAAGTGAAATGAAGTTTATTGGATTTAAAGAAAGTGTGCTATAATTGTTTAAACACAAATTAGGCAGGTGCGTAAATTTGGGCACCACAAAAAAAGAAATGAAATCAATATTTAGTAGATCCTCCTTTTGCAGAAATTAGAGCCTCTAAACGCTTCCTGTAGGATCAAATGAGAGTCTGGATTCTGGTTGAAGGTATTTTGGACCATTCCTCTTTACAAAACATCTTTAGTTCATTCAGGTTTGATTGCTTCCGAGCATGGACAGCTCTCTTTAAGTCACACCACAGATTTTAAATTATATTCAGGTCTAGGGACTGAGATGGCCATTCCATTGTAATTGTTCCTCTGCATAAATGCCTTAGTGGATTTAGAGCAGTGTTTAGGGTCGTTGTCTTGTTGAAAGATCCAGCCCCGTTGCAGCTTCAGCTTGGTCACTGATTCCTGGACATTGGTCTCCAGAATCCGCTGATACTGAGTGGAATCCATGCGTCCCTCAACTTTGACAAGATTCCCAGTCCCTGCACTGGCCACACAGCCCCACAACATGATGGAACCACCACCATATTTTACTGTAGGTAGCAGGTGTTTTTCTTGAAATGCTGTGTTCTTTTTCCTCTATGCATAACGCCCCTTGTTATGGCCAAATAACTCAATTTTAGTTTCATCAGTCCACAGCACCTTATTCCAAAATGAAGCTGGCTTGTCCAAATGTGCTTTAGCCCACCTCAAGCGGCACTTTTAGTGCTGTGGGCAGAGAAAAGGCTTCCTCTGCATCACTCTCGCATACAGCATCTCCTTGTGTAAAGTGCGCCGAATGGTTGAACGATGTACAGTGACTCCATCTGCAGCAAGATGATGTTGTAGGTCTTTGGTGCTGGTCTGTGGGTAGACTCTGACTGTTCTCACCATTTGTCGCTTCTGTCCATCTGAGAGTTTTCTTGGTCTGCCACTTCGAGCCTTAACTTGAACTCAGCCTGTGGTCTTCCATTTCCTCAATATGTTCCTAACTGTGGAAACAGACAGCTGAAATCTCTGAGACAGCTTTCTGTATCCTTCCCCTAAACCATGATGGTGAACAATCTTTGTCTTCAGGTCATTTGAGAGTTGTTTTGAGACCCCCATGTTGCTACTCTTCAGAGAAAATTAAAAGAGGAGGGAAACTTACAATTGACCCTCTTAAATACTATTTCTCATAATTGGTCAGGGGTCACTGAGCTTACCAAGCGAATTTGAGTTCCAATAATTAGTTCTAAAGGTTTTGGAATCAATAAAATGACAACAGTGCCCAAATGTATGCACCTGCCTAATTTTGTTTAAACAATTATAGCACACTTTCTGTAAATCCAATAAACTTCATTTCAATTCTCAAATATCACTGTGTGTGTCTCCTATATGATATATTTAACTGACATTTTTTATCGTAACAACCAACGATTTATACAGGAAAATCCTGACGATTAACAAGGTTGCCCAAACTTTCGCATCCCACTGTATATAGGCACCAGTCCCATCCTCAGTGGCATTAACAAACGCACCTGTGTAATACATGCAATCACTGACTGTATCACAGTGATCCTATCCCTTGATAGGTGTACACAGGTTGTGCTCATGTTTTGAGTGGATGCACCAGTTTTTGTAATGTATATTTATTTCTACCCCTCTACACACTTGGTGCACCTATCCTGCCTATCCAGTGTTATCAGGGCAGAATTGCCCCTCTTTTTTTCTTGGTTTACTGTATCTAATAAATATTTTGTTGTTTTTGTTTAGAACTTATTACCGTTTCAATTTTTCTTTTGTGTTTGAAATTCAATTTGGGTCCAGTTCATCCAAATAGGACATGTGATTGAGTAGGACCTGAATTAATTCTACCACAATGGACAGTGCCACAGTCTCCCTGAAAAGAAAAATCTTGTGTTCTCTCTTTCTCTTTTTTTTTTTTTCTTTCTTTCTCTGTTGAAATTCACCCTAAACAAATCACATAAAATTCTGATTCTATAGAATCCAAATATTTAAAAAAATTCTGGTTGATTTTGATTCTATAGAATCGATTAGTTAATCTCTAGTTAAAAATAATAAAGAAGCATTACTCACCTCACCAATGCCCTACCATTGCCGTTCCAGGAAATTGCTGAAGATGCCCACTCAGTCAACACTCAATTGATCACAATCGCAGCAGTGACCCCCTTAGCTAGTAATTTTTTTTAATGTATTTTATTAATATGATACCTTGTTACTACTACTACTAATAATAATAATAATAATAATATTAATAATCTTTATTCATATAGAGCCAAAAAATTCTGCAGCGCTTTGCAGTTCAGGGATTCATGTACAGTCATAAATAACATAGCAATAGACAAGTCAATAATTACAACAAGAGGAATGAGGACCCTGCTTGAAAACGTGACACAAAAAGTAAAAGTGCTTGTTTTGTACAATGGTCCAGTCATCTTGGGAAAATAGGGGTGTAGCTATAAATCTACATGAGACAGTCACCAGCTGATATCTGTAGTGCTTCTGGGTGCATAGGTGCGGTGGAGAGTTTGCTGGAGGATCAGGTTCATAAAATGATGATAAATGGGCTATATCTGGAGAGGAGTTAGATCAGGTAATGTGATAGGCCACCCTAAAAAGATGTGTTTTTTAGGGAAAGCCTAAAACTGTGTATATTGTGATTTAAGCTAATTTCTTGGGGTAGAGCATTACAGAGAATTGGTGCAGCAGGGAGTGAGAGATTTAGATTATGGTGGATGTCAGTCATAAATCATTTGCAGAGCATAGAGCATGGGTATAGATGAGGGAAGAGATTTAAGGGGGTATATTACTGTGGAGAGCTTTGCGTGTGAGAACGAGTAGTTTAAATTGGATTCTATACTGTATGGGCAACCAGTGCAATGACTGGCAGAAGGCAGAGACATTGGATTAGCGGTTAGACAGATAGGTGACCCTGGCTGCTGCATTAAGGATAGACTGGAGAGGGGAAAGTCTGGCGAGGGGGAGGCCAATTAACAGTGAGTTACAGTAATCTAGTGGGGAATGGATCAGGACAACAATGAGAGTTTTTGTTGTTTTCAAAATGAGAAAAGGGGCAGATTCTAGAGATATTTTGAGGTGCTGACGAGAAATTTAATATAAGGGGTGAAGGAAAGATCAGTGTCAAACACTGAGACAGCGCGTATGCTGCCTAGGCTTGATGACGGTTCCACACACTGAGAAGGAGATATCAGGTTTAGGTAAGTTAGTAGATGGAGAGCACACAAGAAGTTCAGTTTTTGTAAGTTTTAGTTTCAGGTAGAGAGCGGACATGATGTTAGAGACAGTGGACAGTCATTGGTGTTCTGTAATACAACAGGGGTGATGTCGTGGGATGAAGTGTATAGTTGTGTGTCATCAGCATAGAGATGGTAACGGAAGCCAAATCTGCTTATGGTCTGTCCAGTTGGGGCTGTGTAGAGAGAGAAGAAGAGAGGGCCGAGGACTAAACCAGAAGAATCCCAAAAGCAAGAGGGAGAGGAGAAGAAGTGGAACCAGCAAATAATACACTGAAATAGTGGTCAGAGAGATATGAAGAAAACCAGGAGGGGCAGTGTCCTTTAGGCAGATAGATTAGAGCATGGGAAGTAGGAGATGGTGGTTTACAGTGTCAAAAGCTGCAGAGAGGTCAAGGAGAATGACCAGAGAGTAGTTATTGTTGCATTTTACTTTCAGTAGGTAATTTGTCACTTTGGTGAGGGCAGCTTTTGTAGAACTTAGGGTGCGGAGACCAGATTTTAATGGATCAAGGAGATAGTGAGCAGAGAGATAGCGGATGAGGCGAGAGTAGACAAGACGCTCCAGGAATTTAGAGATGAAGGAAAGATTGGAGACTGGTCTGTAGTTAGTTGTGCAGGATGGATCAAGAGAAGGTATTTTTTTTTATAATAGAGTATTCATAGAGTGTTTGAAAGAGGAGGGGAACATACCAGAAGAGAGAAAGGTTGCAGATTTTTGTTAGATGAGTGGTGAGCCGGAGAGAGACTGGAGTAGCTGTGAGGGAATGAGGTCAGAAGTGCATGATGTAGGACAAAAAGAAGAAAGGAGCCTGGAGACTTCTTCTTCTGTGACTGGGTCAAATGTGGACAGTGAGCCTGCGCCTGGAAAAGAGTCATGGCCACCTGAGAACAGTCATGGTTATTCATGAATTCCTGCTCTCCCTGACCACCTGCTGATGATTGACAGGCTTGTACCTAGTTTTCTCCCTTTCTCTCTAGGAGAGAACTGCCAATCATCAGCATACGGGTGAGAGTGCAGGAGATTATGAATAACCATGACTCTTCTCAGGTAGATTTGACTCTTTTCAAGGCATGTGCTGCAATTATTATGTTGCTGGTTCTAAGCAACCACTTACTTTTAGCTCATGAGTGACACTCAGCTGAAATTACTTGAAATGTCACTACTTTATGCTGCACTGAGTGAGGTCAATTAAATAAATATGTACTCCGCACACCTTGGATCCAGTGTGGGTGCCTGTGAGAGTGGTTGAACAGTATAAAGTTAATCCACGGCACTCCCAAAAAAATTTGTGCAAAGAATTTTTACATTTTATTCTTTTTGCAGATTATCATTTGTATACATCCAGAGTAAATCATTTGTGCATCATTAGTATATAGACACATGAGACATAATTCCCGGACGTTTTGCTCTAATACTAAGCAGGGTCTGATGGCAGGGTAGTGAGGCATTATTAGACCGAAATGTCCGGGAATTATATCTCATGTGGCTATATACCAATGATGCACAAATTATTTACTCTGGATGTATGCAAATGTTAATCTGCAAAAAAAATAAAATTTAAAAATTCTTTGCACAAAACTTTTTGGGAGTGCCGTGGATTAACTTTATACTGCTCTGAGTGAGGTCAGCATGAAGTTGATGACAGGTTCCCATTAAGACTGGTGAGGGAGTGAAAAGTGTCAGAGGTTTTTTGGGTTGTTGGATATGGAGGAGATTAGGGAAATTAAGTACGGTAGGTCTGTTTGGAGAGGTGAAGGGCAGAGTTATAGGTTCTTAGCATGAATTTGTAATGGAGGAAATTTTCTAGTGTGTGAGTTTTTCTCCATAGGCGTTCGGTACTCCTGAACCAACGCTGGAGAAAGCAAGTTTGCGCTGTAAGCCGGGGCTGCTTTGGTCTATGTTTGGAACTTCTGAGGGTAGAGGGTACTACTTCATCCAGGATGCTTCTGAGGGTGTCATTATAGTGATTTACAGACAAATCAGGACTGGAGATGGAAGAGATTGGGGACAATAATGAGTGTTGAGTGTCTGTAAGTGTATGAAGGTCAATGGCCTGTATATTTCTGAATGTGTAATAAGTAGGAGTGTGCTGGGATGAGTGAGGGTTTGTGAGAGTGAAGGAGAGGATGTTGTGATTAGAGAGCATGAGAGCTGTGTTATTAAAGTTGGAGATTAAACAAAGCCGGAAGAAGACCAGGTCAAGTGTGTCAAGAGTGTTGTGAAAGGCCAAAAGAGAATGTTAGGGATAGAAGCTAGGAGGCAGATGGGGAGATGGGGCTGTTTATGGGAATACTGAAGAAGTAAACATTTACAAAGAAAAAGTGGTGCACTACAATGGAAAATGCAATTGACAATAAATGGCTAAACCCTCACACTGTTATTAAAATGAGACTTTCGCCAATATATTCTTATATCAAGAACATACTGGAGCCCGTGCACCCTGTCAAAGTCTCTCAAAGTGGCACGTGAGCTAACACTAACTTATCTATGCCATATGAGCAATTACAGATAGGGGCATAAAGTCCAAAACACAGCTAACAACTCCCAGTTGCCTTCTGCGTGAGATCACACATACAATGGGAGGAGGGAGGAGGCTGTGAGTCCCACCTATCACTGACTCATGTGACGCAGGCCACACAGGTGCACCTGAATGTTACTATTAAATCAAAATCAAGGCACATTCAAACCCGGAGTTGCCACACCTCCAGGCATGCATGTACAGACAAAATAACAAAATACAGTGGTCATAAAGGCATAAAGATGCTCAAAACCCCATATGCTGTTGTGCATATATATGCACAACAGCATTTGGGGTTTTGAGCATCTTTCTGCCTTTTATGACCATGTTATTTTATCAATACTCAAGAATAGGGCTGAGCGAACACGAACTGTAAAGTTTGGGTTCGTACCGAACTTTAGGATTTTTGGACCCGAACCCGAACATTTCTGTATAAGTTTGGGTTCGGTGTTTGGCACTTTCTTGGCGCTTTTTGAAAGGCTGCACAGCAGCCAATCAACAAGCGTCATACTACTTGCCCCAGGAGGCCATCACAGCCATGCCTACTAATGGCATGGCTGTGATTGGCCAGAGCAGCATGTGACCCAGGCTCTATATACAGTTGCAAGAAAAAGTATGTGAACCCTTTGGAATGATATGGATTTATGCACTAATTGGTCATAAAATGTCATCTGATCTTCATCTAAGTCACAACAATAGACAATCACAGTCTGTTTAAACTATTAACACACAAATAATTAAATGTTACCATGTTTTTATTGAATACACCATGTAAACATTCACAGTGCAGGTGGAAAAAGTATGTGAACCCTTGGATTTAATAACTGGTTGAACCTCCTTTGGCAGCAATAACTTCAACCAAACGTTTCCTGTAGTTGCAGATCAGACATGCACAACGGTCAGGAGTAATTCTAGACCATTCCTCTTTACAGAACTGTTTCAGTTCAGCAATATTCTTGGGCTGCCTGGTGTGAATCGCTTTCTTCAGGTCATGCCATAGGGGGTTGAGGTCAGGACTCTGACTGGGCCACTCCAGAAGGCGTATTTTCTTCTGTTTAAGCCATTCTGTTGTTGACTTACTTCTATGCTTTGGGTCGTTGTCCTGTTGCAACACCCATCTTCTGTTGACCTTCAGCTGGTGGACAGATGGCCTTAAGTTCTCCTACAAAACATCTTGATAAACTTGGGAATTCATTTTTCCTTCAACGATAGCAATCCGTCCAGGCCCTGAAGCAGCAAAGCAGCCCCAAACCATGATGCCCCCAGCACCATACTTCACAGTTGGGATGAGGTTTTGATGTTGGTGTGCTGTGCCTCTTTTTTTCCACACATAGTGTTGTTTGTTTCTTCCAAACAACTAAACTTTGTTTCATCTGTCCACAGAATATTTTGCCAGTACTGCTGTGGAACATCCAGGTGCTCTTGTGCAAACTGTAAATGTGCAGCAATATTTCTTTGGACAGCAGTGGCTTCCTCTGTGGAATCCTCCCATGAAATCCATTCTTGTTTAGTTTTTTATGTATCTTAGATTCGCTAACAGGGATGTTAGCATATGCCAGAGACTTTTGTAAGTCTTTAGCTGACACTCTAGGATTCTTCTTTAACTCATTGAGCAGTCTGTGCTATGCTCTTCCAGTCATATTTACAGGATGGCCACTCCTAGTGAGAGTAGCAGCAGTGCTGAACTTTCTCCATTTATAGACAATTTGTCTTACCGTGGACTGATGAACAGCAAGGCTTTTGGAGATACTTTTATAACCCTTTCCAGCTTTCAAGTCAACAATTCTTAATCGTAGGTCTTCTGAGAGCTCTTTTGTGCGAGGCGTCATTCACATCAGGCAATTCTTCTTGTGAAAAGCAAACCCAGAACTGCTGTTTGTTTTTTATAAGGCAGGGCAGCTGTAACCAACACCTCCAATCTCATCTCATTGATTGGACTCCAGTTGGCTGACACCTCACTCCAATTAGCTCTTGGAGATGTCATTAGTCTAGGGGTTCACATACTTTTTCCACCTACACTGTGAATGTTTACATGGTGTGTTCAATAAAAACATGGTAACATTTAATTCTTTGTGTGTTATTAGTTTAAGCAGACTGTGAGTGTCTATTGTTGTGACTTAGATGAAGATCAGATCACATTTTATGACCAATTTGTGCAGAAATCCATATCATTGCAAAGGGTTCACATACTTTTTCTTGCAACTGTAAGCTTGAGTCACGTAGCGGTGCACGTTACTCTGCTGTTACAAGTGTAGGGAGAGGATGCTGCTGGACTTGTGATTTCAGGGAGAGAAAAGGAGAGAATCTAACTCAGTGATCTACCTAGAAATAGTTGTGTAGGTGCAGGACACAATCGTTTTACCCTGCCCTGAGGCCATTGACCCAAAAAAAACACAACTTTTATAATTCTGTTAGTTAGGTGGGTGGTGGCTGCAGCCATTTTATGCAAACTCAGTGCAACAGGGACATTGCAAATCACAATTTTTTTGGGCAAACTACAACATCTGGATTAGTCAGTGTGCAATTTAAGGTAGAAATACACCCATCATTTTCTGTGGTTTCAAAAACACACTTTTTTTTAAAAAAAACAGTATTTTCTATATCTACAAGTGTTAACTTCAAGTTTAATATATACAGCTTTCATATTCTGTTACCAAACAAAGACTTTTTGGCAATCTACAACATCTGTATTAGGCCGAATGCACACGGCCGTGTGATCTATACCAGTGTATTACTGTACTGCGGCAGCAGCAGGATCCGCACGGCATCATAGCAACCAATGACGCCGTGCGCTCCTGCTCTCAGCAGGAATCCAGCCCGTGGTTCCACGGACCGCTCACGGCCGTGAAACGCGGCTGTGTGCATTCGGCCTTAGTCAGTGTGCAATTTAAGGTTCAAATACACCCATCATTTTCTGGGGTTTTAAAAACACACAACTTTTTTCAAAAAACTGTATTTTCCAGATCTGCAAGTGTCAAATTCAAGTTTAATATATACAGCTTTCATATTCTGTTACCCAAAAAAAAAACTTTTTTTGCCAATCTACAACATCTGCATTAGTCAGTGTGCAATTTAAGGTAGAAATACACCCATCATTTTCTAGGGTTTGAAAAACACACTTTTTTGACAAAAAACACTATTTTCAGGCCTTGCAGCATCATCACGTGTGAAATTACAGGCTTATATACTGCTGTCAAATTCAGTCGTTAAACAAACACTCATTTGTGCACAAAAATTTTAGTTGGCAGCCTTTGATGCAGATGTCATTGTGAGATACACCCTTAATACATTTGGGTTACATTCAGAGATTTTAAATACCACCATTTGGTGCACCAATATTGAATTCAGGCCTACACTGGTTCAGGCCCTATGAGATACACCCTCTACATACAGGGGTTTGAATCAGGGATTTGAAATACAGCCATTTTGTGCAAAGATATATTTACTTCAGGCCTACACTGGTTCAGACCGTGTGAGATACCCCCTCTACATACAGGGGTTTGAATCAGGGATTTGAAATACAGCCATTTGAAATACAGACATTTTGGGCAAATAAATATTTACTTCAGGCCTACACTGGTTCAGGCCCTGTGAGATACTCCCTCTACATACAGGGGTTTGATTCAGGGATTTAAAATACAGCCATTTAAAATGCAGTCATTTTATGAAAAGAAATATTGAATTTGGGCCTACATTGGTTCAGACTGTGTGAGATACTCCCTCTACACACAGGGGTTTGATTCAGGGATTTGAAATACAGTCATTTGAAATACAGCGATTTTGGGCAAATAAATACTTACTTCAGACCTACACTGGTTCAGACCGTGTAAGATACCCCCTCTACATACAGGGGTTTGATTCAGGGATTTGAAATACAGCCATTTGAAATACAGCCATTTTGGGCAAAGAAATATTTAATTTAAGCCTACACTGGTTCAGACCGTGTGAGATACACCCTTTACATACTGTAGTTCTATTCTACTAATAATTAAACACCCATTTAGGGCAAGTCCTAAATTCGAAAAAATATGAGGAGAGCGTCAAATAAGGGAAGTGGCCCAGGTCGTGGTGCTGCTGGTGGAGCTCCTGTTGCAGGGAGAGGATGTGGTCGATCTGTGCCAGCTACACGCACAAGTGAAACCCCTTCCTCAGGTGCGAGTAGGCGACAAAATCTGCAGCGGTATTTGGTGCTCTACGAATGGTGAGGCCTGAACAAGTACAGGCGATAGTAGATTGGGTTGCTGATGGTGGATCCAATTCCTTCACATTGTCTCCCACCCAGTCTCCTGCTGAAAGACCACAGTTGGCACCTGCAGCCGATGTCCATCAGTCTTTCACCTCACCCCCTTGCAAATCAGCCAAGCAGTCTGAGCCCCAAGTCATGTCTTTTTGATTACTCTGTTAGCAGGGTTTCCCAGGGCCATCCACCTAGCCCTGCCCCAGAAGTGGAAGAGATTGAGTGCACCGATGCACAACCACTTATCTTTCAAGATGAGTACATGGGAGGACCATCGCAGCACGTCTCGGATGATGACAAAACACAGATGCCAACTGCTGGGGCTTTCGAAAGTGTGCAGACCGACAAGGAAGGCAGGGGTGAAGACTGGGTGGAAGATGATGTGGCGGACGATGAGGTCCTCAACACCACATGGAATCAAGGTCATGCGAGTGACCAATGTAGTTCGGAGGAAGAGGCGGTGGTCTCACAGAGCCACCAGCACAGCAGAAGAGGGAGCAGGGTGTAAAAGCGGAGAGGCCGTCCTCTAGACAGTACGCCTGCTACTGCCCACCGCAGCAAGGGACCGCAAACAGAGGATCTGCCAGCAACACCAACACCTGGGTCACCAAGCATCTCCACAATGTCCCACGGAATCGTTCAGCTCTCAATATCCCAAATGCTGGAGAGGAAGAGGAAGTACCCCCTTACCCACCCACGATCCCTAACCCTGAATGCCAGCATTTCTAAATTACTGGCCTTTGAAATGCTGTCATTCCGTCTGGTGGATACGGAGAGTTTCAAAGGCCTTATGGCGATGGCTGTCCCACAGTATGTCGAGCCATAACTTCCCTTCACAACCAAGTAGGGGACAAAATCAGGTGTGCACTGCGCAACGGCATCTGTGGCAAGGTGCACCTGACTATGGATAAGTGGACCAGTAAGCACGGTCAGGGCCGTTATATCTCCATAACAACACACTGGGTAAATGCAGTGGCGGCTGGGCCTGAGGCGGATAGCAGTTTGGCGCATGTCCTTCCACCACCGAGGATTACAGGGCACTTTAGTTTGCCTCCTGTTGCTTCTTCCTCTTACTCTGCTTCCTCATTCTCTACCAGCTCCTCATCTGGTCAGCATAACACCTTTACCACCAACTTCAGCACTGACAGGGGTAAACGACAGCAGGCAGTTTTAAAACATATCTGTTTGGGGGACAAACCCCACACCGTGCTGGAGCTGTGGATGGGCCTTGAACAGCAGACCGTTGAGTGGTTTGTGCCAGTCAGCCTCAAGCCCGGCCTGGTGGTGTGCGATAATGGGTGAAATCTCGTAGCAGCTCTGGGACTAGCTGGTTTGACGCACATCCCTTGCCTGGCGCATGTGCTGAATTTGATGGTGCAGAGATTCCTTAAAACTTACCCCGATATGGCATAGCTGCTGCATAAAGTGCGGGCTGTCTGTGCACGCTTTCGGCGTTCTCACCCTGCTGCTGCTCGCCTGTCAGCACTGCAGCGTAACTTCAGCCTTCCCGCTTACCGCCTCATATGCAACGTGCCCACAAGGTGGAACTCCACCTTGCACATGCTGGCCAGACTGTGCGAGCAGCAGCAAGCGATAGTGGAGTTTCAGCTGCAGCACTCACAGGTGAGTCGCTCAGCGGAACAGCACCACTTCCCCACCAATGAGTGGGCCTCCATGCGAGACCTGTGTTCCTTGTTGCGCTGTTTCGAGTACTCCACCAACATGGCCAGTGCCGATAACGCCGTTCTCGCTCCTGGCGATGATGGAAGAGGATGTGGCACAGGAGGAGGAGGAAGAGGGCTCACTTTGTAGGGTTTCCGGCCAGTCATTCCCAAGTGGCTCTGAGGGTGGGTTCCTGCAACCACAAACCCAAGGTACACAGCCCCCTGGGCACAGTCCTGGAGGATGAGGAGGTGAAGGATGAGGAGATGGAGGAGGAGGAACCATGTTCACAGCAGGGTGGCACCCAGACCAGCTCATGGCCATCACTGGTGCATGGATGGGGGGATACAGAGGACACAGACGATACACCTCCCACAGAAGACTCTGGGCAGCCTGGCACACATGAGCGATTACATGCTGCAGTGTCTCCGCAACAACCGCCGAGTTGCCCACATTCTAACTTCGTTCCCTGTTACAAGGACAACGTACCGTCCTTAATTCCATCACTGGAGCGTGATCGTAAGATGCGCGAGTACAAGCACACGCTGGTAGACGTGCTGCTGGTGGCATTCCCACCTCACAGCGGGGGCACAGTGGAAGCACAAGGCGAAGGCAGAGGACGAGGAAGAGGTCGCTAACGCAGCTGGGGCACCGCCAGCACCTCAGAAGGCAGGGTTAGCATGGCCGAAATGTGGAAAAGCTTTGTCAGCACGCCACAACAACCAGCAGCACCAGCTGATATGGAACGTCTTAGCAGGAGGCAGCATTTCACCAACATGGTGGAGCAGTATGTGTGCACACACCTACACATACTGAATGACGGGTATGCCCCCTTTAACTTCTGGGTCTCCAAATTGGGCACATGGCCTGAGCTTGCCCTTTACTCCTTGGAGGTGCTGGCCTGCCCTGCAGCCAGTGTATTATCTGAACGTGTGTTTAGCACGGCAGGGGGCATCATCACAGACAAGCGCAGCCGCCTGTCGACAGCCAATGTGGACAAGCTCATGTTAATTAAAATGAACCAGGCATGGATCCCTCAGGACTTGTCCGTATCTTGTGCAGAATAGACATGTATACCGGCACTAAGCAGCCATTGTTATACTGCAGCGCAATTGCTCATGTTTGTATTTTGGTTATTTCGCACTCTTTTGGAGTGTACCTTAATTTTACAAATTTAAACCAAAAACCTGTGTTGGCTAACTCGTCCTCCTCCACCGCTGCTTCTACCTACTCCGCTATGTCCACTGCCATCTCAAACTCCTACTCCATATGAAACTCCACCTCATAAATCCATTTTTTTTTTGTACGTGTTTTATTTTATATTATTTCACTATTTTGCCATTTACATTTTCGGGTGAAATGCACCAATTTGTGGGTGTATAGTACCACTGCTATACCTAGTAGACTGGTAAAAAATAAAAATAAAATTGTCAGTTATATTGTATGATAAAATTAACAAATTTGCCCTTTATAGCCCTTTACGCCTTGGAGGGGCTGGCCTGCCCTGCAACCAGTGTATCGTCTGAACGTGTGTTTAGCACGACTGGAGGGTTATATTTCCCAATGTTTTGTGGTGTACCCTAATTTAAAAAAATTTAAATAAATATTAAACCAAAAAGCAGTGTAGGCTACCTCCTCCTCCTCCACCGCCACTTCCACCTACACCGCCACATCCACCGCCTCCTCAACCTCCTACTCCATATGGACTTCGTCCTCCTAGATGAAGTTTATTATTTTTTATTTTTATGTATTTTATGTTATTTTAAGTAATTTCCCTATCCACATTTGTTAGCAGAGCACTTGCCATGCTCTTAACCACATTTTGACGCCATTTGCAGCCCTCTAGCCCTTTGCATGACATTTTTACAGCCATTTTAGTGCTCAAAAGTTCGGGTCCCCATTGACTTCAATGGGGTTTGGGGTCAAGTTTGGGTCAAGTTCGGGTCCCGAACTCTAACTTTTTTCCGGAGTTCGGCCGAACCCAAACATCCAGGTGTCCGCTCAACTCTACTGAAGAAGTCTAAAATAACAGAAAATAATGCACTAAAACAATAGATGCAAACATAATATACGGACTAACCTCTCACTGATATAATAAAATCTGAAACTCTCAGCCAATATATTTTGATCAAAACACATCTGTGCCCGCTTACCAGTGCCAAGGTGGTCTCAGTCAGGCAGGTTCTACTCTATAGTTACCTATACCATTGGGCATCTACATTCAGGACAGCAGACCATGCACATAGTGTGCTGCTCCTAGTTATCTCAGAGGTAGGTTTAGAGTAGGTATTGCCTGAATGAGACCACCTTGGCGCTGGTAGGTGGGCACAGATGTGTTTTGATCAAAATATATTAGCTGAGAGTCTCATATTTTATTATACTGTATCAGAGTGAGGGCTTAGTACATATAGTATGCTTACATACAGTATATTGCTTTCGTGCATTATTTTCTGTGATTTTATAAATGAAGCCATGCACATCTGCATATTATTTATCATATCGTGCAGGATGTTTTGTATCTTTCTCTGTGATTTTTGATTAGTTTTGAAGGAGTGGCACCTGCAGGTGTGAATGCGTGTCTATTTTGGGAGCAGCATTTTTGTGCACTTTTGCCCCACCTATTCCATGGGCAACATTGATTAGGTGGTACATTTAGCTGTGCCGGCTCCTTCTCTCATTGGTTGCTTGGTTTACACAGTATCTAGGAGCAGCACACTATATGTGCAGGGTCTTCTCTCCTGAATGAAGATGCCCAAAGCCATAGGTAGGATTAGAGTAGGACCTTCCTGGATACTGAAGTCTCACAAGATAAGGATTGGTAATTCTGAGGACAGGAAATGTGGTAGCCAGGTAGCAAAATGATCCAGGAACAGGGTGGGAGAGCCAGGGGGACGGCCTGGAAAGTGCATTGTGGGGACATGAGTATGCCGACTCCACCAACATGTCTATTCTCAGGCCTGGGGGTATGGGAGAAGTGTAGGCTGCCTTAGGAAAGCACAGAAGGGGAGGTCATGTCATATTCCTGAATCCAGGTTTCAGTGAGGGCCAACAGGTTAAGAGAGTTATTAAGAAAGAAGTTATGATTGTTGGGTAGCTTATTACATACAGATACTGGATTCCAGAAAGCCCAATTAAAAGAAGTGAGAGAAGGAGGACAACGAATGTTAATGGGGTTAGCAGGATTTTTATGTGAGATGGGGAGGGGCTGAACGTTGAAAGAGAATGGGCCGGGGTTAGGAGAGGTATCCCCTGAAATAAAAAGTAAAAGTAAAGACAGAAAGAGCAAATGGTTGTTGGATTTGTGAGAGAGCTTATTGTGCTGGACCCTGGGACACGATGGGATGAGATTATTCAGGAAGGTGAATAAAGCATGTGAGCTGTACATGGGGGGTGAAGGAGAGAGGGGCTGATGTGGATAGAATGTAATGGTGGAGGAACAGGGCGTTGAATGTGGAGGTAAAAAGCACATAAGAAAATAGACATAAAGACAAGGCAGACTGTTAAGATAGTGTGAAAATGTGTAATTCTCATATCCTACCGGTCTCCTAACCTGTCTATTAGCATGTTTAACTGCATGACACTTAGCGACAAAGACACTTGGCATTAGAAGACCTGTGCAAGCACCGTGCACCCCTTATGTTGTTTCCATTTTTATAGGACTGTGTATGTGCACGTCCCCACACCATACCTAAATCCTACCAAAAAACCTTGATACAAAAAAAGACAATAAACCACGGTTCTTATGCATCAGTAAGATTGAGGTAATGTGTGGAATTCACAATAAAGGCAGTATGTACAGTGTACATTATCACAATATACAGTATGTACAGTGTACATTATCATTTCTAATGATGAACGAATCGAAGTTAACAAAGTGGAATTCAATCCGAATTTCAGGAAAATTAGATACGCCACAGAGCCGAATTTCCTCGTTCTTTGTGGTAAATAGGGATGAGCGAATCGACTCCAGATGAAACATCAAAAGTCGATTCGCATAAAACTTTGTTTGACTACTGTATGGAGCAAGCGCTCCGTACAGTAGTAAAATGCATTGGCTCAGATGAGAAGTTATTACTTTGCGAAGACTCGCAAGACTTCGGGTAATAACTTCAAAAGTTAATTTCTACTGTTAAAAACATTTTCCCGAGCTCGGGTTCAGTTCCAAGGTACCAAAATGGATGCTGCACATGTTGCAAAATAAAAGTAAGAAGCCCGGAAATGCTGTGCAGCCAGCCAATCAGCAGATAGCCATCTCACAATTCTATAAAAAGCCTTATCCTGGCCACGCTCCACCATTTTCCAGTGAACTGAGCATAGGGACAAATGTGACAAATGCTAGGGAGAGTGTTTTACTTTTAATAGTATAATCTGGGATAGGGACAGTGAAGGGAGAGTGTAGGGAGATTGTAGAGAGAGAGAGTTTTAGACATTGGAGGGAGGGCATACGGATAGCAGAGGGAGACCGCAGCACAGTGCAGGCTCTGTAAGCTGAAAGGATACTTAGGAGATAATGCAGTTTGCATCAATCCACTGTGTTATCCACAGAGCTAGCTAATTGAACAGAGCCCGTCTTGTTTAATAGATAAGCAATTCTATAATGCCTTGATTCTCAAATTGGGGTGAATAAGCTGTGTAATCTAAGCGTTATTTTGGTGCCCACCTTGTTTAATAGATACGCAGTTCTATTACACCTTTATTCTCAAATTGGGTTGAATAAGCTGTGTAATCTAACCGTTAGTGTGGTGTCCACCTGATTTGATAAGCAATTCCATTATGCCTTGAATCTGATATTGGGGTGATTCCAAATATACGCAGAGCGAACAAACGCCCGGTACATACGCTGTTCTCGAGCAATTACGTATTTTAAACCAAAACTGGACTCAGAACAGCTTAGTTTGAACAAGTACAAAAACTTTTATTGAACATACAATGATAAAAATTGTTACATATCCATACTTATAAATGAGCAGCACAATGCCACACAGGATAACGTTAGATTGGTCTGTTGTAAAACAAATGAGCAATGAGCAAGCAGATGTGTTGGGTATGGGCCTAAACTTTATCCCTAAAACAGGATTTGATCTTTTTACAGCGGTGAAGGATCTACAGTTATTTGCACGTAATCTCACTTTTAAGAAGTTGTATCACAGGGGCGGCACGGAGGACACTATGTTCACAGCGGTGGAATTGGAAGCAATTCGCGTCTTGGAGGAACTACAGAATGAACAAGTAGATTTGGCACCGGCGAGTAGACTACCTGCAGCCCTGATACCTAAATCTAAGAAATTTCCCCCAATGTCATTATTTCCGAATATTGACATTTTTGTTAAGGTGGTCACGGAGGAATTGAGATCTATTAAAAAATTTACATCAGGTGACAATTTGAATAGAGGACAGCGCCTTGCCTTAAAACAACTCAACAAGATAGAGAACCTTGTCATAAAAAGCTCAGACAAAGGAGGCAATGTGGTATTATGGCCCACAGATATGTATGAACGAGAGGCCTTTAGACAACTCAGGAATCCTAGCTGTTATCGAAAATTGACATTTAATCCACTGTCTGCTTTCCAGGAGGATCTGGGAAAGATTTTACAAAAAGCAGCTGATACAGGTATAATTACTGGTAAAGAACAAAATTGTCTACTCACCATCGACCCGACCATTGCAACTTTCTACATGTTGCCAAAGATCCACAAAAATGCGAAAGTCCCACAAGGACGGCCGATAGTCTCAGGTAACAACAACATGTGCGAGGCTGTGGGCAAGTTGATTGATCATGTCCTACGACCGTTCGTTGATAGTTTACCTTCATATCTCAAGGACACCGGGGATTTACTACGGAAGGTCGACGGTCTACTACTGGATGAGGACATGATCTTAGTGACATGTGACGTCGAGTCATTATATACATCTATTCGCCATGATGATGGGATTCGAGCTGTAACACACTATCTGATGACCTCCAATACGCAAAGTGAGTATGCAGAATTTATTTTGGAACTATTGGATTTCACATTACGTCACAATTTTTTTATGTTCAAGGGGTGTTTCTACCTACAGCTCCAGGGAACCGCGATGGGGGCGTCTTGTGCGCCCTCGTATGCAAATCTTTTCCTGGGGCTGTGGGAGAGAAACATCTTCTTGACTGATCCGGTGAAACATATTGAGAAGGTTCATATGTGGAGCCGTTATATAGATGACGTCCTGATGATCTGGCAGGGCAACATGGAAGATCTTCAGGAATTCATGACACTCCTAAACACAAATGATATAAACATCCATCTTACTTATAAGATGGGGAGATCGAAAATGGATTTCCTGGACGTTGCCCTGAATGTTGACAACGATGGTTCTATCCACACAGATCTGTACCGGAAACCGACCGCTGTGAACAGTCTCCCCCGTGCCGACTCCTACCATCCAAATAAACTACTTGATGGCATACCGGTGGGACAGTTTTTGAGGTTGAAAAGAATCTGCTCCAAAGATGAGGACTTTGAAAAATGGTCAACGGATCTAGCCAAAAGATTTAAAGATCGCGGATACAGCGATCGTTCAGTGAGGAAGGCATATTTGCGAGCTAAGTATAGTAAAAGATCAAAACTATTGGAAGATCGAGCAAAACAAGAAAAGGGGAGTAAAGTTGTCAGGTTCATTACATCATACAACTCTGGACATTCAGAACTCACCTCAGTTTTACGGAAGCACTGGAATATACTGAGACTGGACCACACCTTACGGAGTTACGTACCACAACATCCCTCCTTAACTTTCCGACGAGAAAAGAATTTAAAGGACATTTTAGTCCACAGTCACTACGAGGGTAAGACTGCAGGATATCTCTTTGGCTCTAAGGGCCAAGGGCCTCAGCTGAGACGTAGGACACGTGAGCATGTGCTCGGAATTTCGGGTGCAAAAGAGGAGGAAGATGTCCAGAGCTTGAAAACGGTCCCCCGACATTTCAAGACCCATCACAACTGTGATGCCTCCCTCCTAAAGGTAAGAGGCATCGATAGGGTTTTGATAAGCAGGAGGGGAGGTAACTGGAAGAAGGTCCTTGCCCAAAAGGAGGTCAAATGGATCTTTGAATTGAATACTGTTATACCATCAGGTCTCAATGAGGCCTTGAGTTTTTCGCCATTTTTGGGCTAGGTTAATAAAATATACTAATTCTTATCTTCGTGATTTCCTCTGTAAGTCTAGGTGATGTGTATACCTGTGACCTTTTTAATTTTTGGTTTTATGTTTTTTAATACTGTTTTTTCTGCTTTGATAGGACTATATATTTATTCTTGCTGGTCATTATTCCGTGAGGCTGCCTATTACATATGTACATGTGTATGGTCGACATGAATATCTGGGGAGGCGTTGACTACGCGGATCATTGAGAGACGGTCTAATAGGAAATATTAATACGAGTACTCTTTATGTGGAGCATAACGACTTGGACATTTACGTAAATTAAACAAATTGGCTAATGATTCCGGGATATTTAATGAGAGGTCCTGAACGGATCTCATTGTAATAATAGTGTTCACATCTGTGCTACATATTATAAATGGGAGTTATCCCAATTTTATATGTATGTTTATAATATATTTATAAAAATAAATCTCTTTCTCTTTACTATTCCTTTTCTGCACATTGTTTCACTAAGCACTTTTTCACTTTTTTAGTTCTGCATGTGTCACCACTCATTCATCATTATTTCTTTATTTTCTTTCTTCACCTTTTCACCTTATTTATCACATATTACTATTCCGGCTATTATTAGAGTTTTCCAAGCGGTTAATGTCTAGAATTTATATTCAGTTTTATATCTTTGATATTTCTGTAATATGTTTTATGTTCCCCCATTTTTCCTAAGGGCGCCCTCTGGGGGTATATATAGAACCTCAGTTTGAATGTATATAGAGTTCCAGGATTAAACCAAACGAATTGGTCATGTAATCAATACTTTAGTGTTCCAGGAAGTGTGTACCCCGCTTGCGTTCCACGGTGGAACGCATTACAAGCTGGAGATTTGCATGCGAGTGACATCATTCGAGGCGGAGTTATGGGAGTAGGCTACTTTGGCTTAATGCGGCCGATGCGTTCCACCGTGGACCGCATGTCATACTTCCGGTTCCGGTATGTGGAGCGGCTTTCTCCGCATGTTCGTCCACTACCTCCTTCCACCCTCCCCATACTGGGCACGAAAATGGTCAGTTATACCTGGATTCTTGCTGTGATAGGTTTGGTTTAGGGTAGAACGGTTATGCAGGACTATATTGAGTGTCCGGACACTGTCTGAGCCGGAAGTGGGTGTGCGTTCCAGCGTGGAACGCACCGCACTTCCGGTTTTCGGCATACACGAGGAATTCAGGTGATCTATGTTCTAATCAACATGCAGACTATATATGAACAGGCAACACACACCATTAATATCCCCTGAGGAAGCAAAACGCGAAACACGTGTAGGGATCCAGGAGGACTTGGTCTGTATTGATTTTTGTATTTCCCTTAGTCAGTGTTTACAATTTGCACTATGCACTTTACATTGTATTGACTGTTAGCCGTGTAGAAATGCACTCTGCACGGTTTGGTATTATCTATTGTCATTTGTTTTACAACAGACCAATCTAACGTTATCCTGTGTGGCATTGTGCTGCTCATTTATAAGTATGGATATGTAACAATTTTTATCATTGTATGTTCAATAAAAGTTTTTGTACTTGTTCAAACTAAGCTGTTCTGAGTCCAGTTTTGGTTTATGATATTGGGGTGAATTAAAGGGGTTGTCCAGGTTCAGAGCTGAACCTGGACATCCCTCCATTTTCACCCAGGCAGCCCCCCTCACATGAGCATCGGAGCAGTTCATGCTCCGATGCTCTCCTTTGCCCTGCGCTAAATCGCGCAGGGCAAAGGCATTTTTCTGAGTTCCGGTGACGTACCGGGCTCTCTATGGGGCTGACAGGAACCCCGGTGACATCACCGGCACTGATGGGCGGGATTTGGCTCTGCCCTAGCCAGTAAAACGGCTAGGGCAGAGCTAAAGCCCGCCCCTCAGAGCCGGTGACGTCACCGAACACACTGCTGGGCGGAAGTTACCGCCCGGCAGTGTGTTATTGTAAACACAAGAGCCTGTGCCCTGCGCGATCTAGCGCAGGGCACGGGAGCGCATCGGAGCATGAGATGCTCCGATGCCAGGCTCAGGAGGGCTGCCGGGGTGAAAATAAGGGTATGTCCGGGTTCAGCTCTGAACCTGGACAACCCCTTTAACAGTGTAATATAGTTCCCTGACGAAGGAGCCCGGCATGCTCTGAAATGCATCGGATGCTTTTTGACCTACAGAGGCTTCGGTATCTTCCACGGTGACATCACCAATAGTGGTTTTCCGGGCAACTTTCTCACAGGTTCCCCCGCATGGCGCGTGCTGCCGGCCGGAGCAGCGCTGGTGTCAGGAGGTGAACGAAGAGGATGCTCTCTGCAGCATCCCAACAGAGAGGAATACCAAGAAGCAGGAGGTAAGAACGGCAACTCCTAAGTCCACAGAAGACCTCAAGCAGGTAATTGACCGCACAGAGCAGCATCAGTGTACACTTTTACTTTTATGTTTATTGCAGTACTCCTACAAGTATCTGAGAATACTCCTATTTTTTTTATATTGGCCACTGACAGGGCAATTTTAGTATACCCTTCAGACTACAGGCCCTACAACGAAAAGAAAGAACTAGTAAAGAACCTTAAAGCTCTATATTTGGAGCGCTATTAAGTCCGTCACCCAGCACCGGTATCTCATATCACCTATACGGGCGATATATGTTTGTAGTATATAACAGTTAGAGTGTTGTCCACCTGATTCTATAAGTAATTCTATTAGGACTTGATTTTTATATCGGGGTGAATTAACAGTGTAATATCACCGTTAGAGTGTTGTCCACCTGATTCTATAGATACGCAATTCCATTAGGCCTTGATTCTCATTTTGGGGTGAATAACCTATGTAATATAGCTTTAGTGGGGTGTCCATATTGACAGTGAATAATTTATTTTATATATTCAGTTACTGTTACCATACAATATTTCAAACAAAGAGGCTCCAGGGCCCTCCAAACTAACTGGCAGTAGCAAAAATTTTACTGAAGCTGAGCCGGAAGTGGGTGTGCGTTCCAGCGTGGAACGCACCGCACTTCCGGTTTTCGGCATACACGAGGAATTCAGGTGATCTATGTTCTAATCAACATGCAGACTATATATGAACAGGCAACACACACCATTAATATCCCCTGAGGAAGCAAAACGCGAAACACGTGTAGGGATCCAGGAGGACTTGGTCTGTATTGATTTTTGTATTTCCCTTAGTCAGTGTTTACAATTTGCACTATGCACTTTACATTGTATTGACTGTTAGCCGTGTAGAAATGCACTCTGCACGGTTTGGTATTATCTATTGTCATTTGTTTTACAACAGACCAATCTAACGTTATCCTGTGTGGCATTGTGCTGCTCATTTATAAGTATGGATATGTAACAATTTTTATCATTGTATGTTCAATAAAAGTTTTTGTACTTGTTCAAACTAAGCTGTTCTGAGTCCAGTTTTGGTTTATGATATTGGGGTGAATTAAAGGGGTTGTCCAGGTTCAGAGCTGAACCTGGACATCCCTCCATTTTCACCCAGGCAGCCCCCCTCACATGAGCATCGGAGCAGTTCATGCTCCGATGCTCTCCTTTGCCCTGCGCTAAATCGCGCAGGGCAAAGGCATTTTTCTGAGTTCCGGTGACGTACCGGGCTCTCTATGGGGCTGACAGGAACCCCGGTGACATCACCGGCACTGATGGGCGGGATTTGGCTCTGCCCTAGCCAGTAAAACGGCTAGGGCAGAGCTAAAGCCCGCCCCTCAGAGCCGGTGACGTCACCGAACACACTGCTGGGCGGAAGTTACCGCCCGGCAGTGTGTTATTGTAAACACAAGAGCCTGTGCCCTGCGCGATCTAGCGCAGGGCACGGGAGCGCATCGGAGCATGAGATGCTCCGATGCCAGGCTCAGGAGGGCTGCCGGGGTGAAAATAAGGGTATGTCCGGGTTCAGCTCTGAACCTGGACAACCCCTTTAACAGTGTAATATAGTTCCCTGACGAAGGAGCCCGGCATGCTCTGAAATGCATCGGATGCTTTTTGACCTACAGAGGCTTCGGTATCTTCCACGGTGACATCACCAATAGTGGTTTTCCGGGCAACTTTCTCACAGGTTCCCCCGCATGGCGCGTGCTGCCGGCCGGAGCAGCGCTGGTGTCAGGAGGTGAACGAAGAGGATGCTCTCTGCAGCATCCCAACAGAGAGGAATACCAAGAAGCAGGAGGTAAGAACGGCAACTCCTAAGTCCACAGAAGACCTCAAGCAGGTAATTGACCGCACAGAGCAGCATCAGTGTACACTTTTACTTTTATGTTTATTGCAGTACTCCTACAAGTATCTGAGAATACTCCTATTTTTTTTATATTGGCCACTGACAGGGCAATTTTAGTATACCCTTCAGACTACAGGCCCTACAACGAAAAGGGAGAACTAGTAAAGAACCTTAAAGCTCTATATTTGGAGCGCTATTAAGTCCGTCACCCAGCACCGGTATCTCATATCACCTATACGGGCGATATATGTTTGTAGTATATAACAGTTAGAGTGTTGTCCACCTGATTCTATAAGTAATTCTATTAGGACTTGATTTTTATATCGGGGTGAATTAACAGTGTAATATCACCGTTAGAGTGTTGTCCACCTGATTCTATAGATACGCAATTCCATTAGGCCTTGATTCTCATTTTGGGGTGAATAACCTATGTAATATAGCTTTAGTGGGGTGTCCATATTGACAGTGAATAATTTATTTTATATATTCAGTTACTGTTACCATACAATATTTCAAACAAAGAGGCTCCAGGGCCCTCCAAACTAACTGGCAGTAGCAAAAATTTTACTGAAGCTGAGCCGGAAGTGGGTGTGCGTTCCAGCGTGGAACGCACCGCACTTCCGGTTTTCGGCATACACGAGGAATTCAGGTGATCTATGTTCTAATCAACATGCAGACTATATATGAACAGGCAACACACACCATTAATATCCCCTGAGGAAGCAAAACGCGAAACACGTGTAGGGATCCAGGAGGACTTGGTCTGTATTGATTTTTGTATTTCCCTTAGTCAGTGTTTACAATTTGCACTATGCACTTTACATTGTATTGACTGTTAGCCGTGTAGAAATGCACTCTGCACGGTTTGGTATTATCTATTGTCATTTGTTTTACAACAGACCAATCTAACGTTATCCTGTGTGGCATTGTGCTGCTCATTTATAAGTATGGATATGTAACAATTTTTATCATTGTATGTTCAATAAAAGTTTTTGTACTTGTTCAAACTAAGCTGTTCTGAGTCCAGTTTTGGTTTATGATATTGGGGTGAATTAAAGGGGTTGTCCAGGTTCAGAGCTGAACCTGGACATCCCTCCATTTTCACCCAGGCAGCCCCCCTCACATGAGCATCGGAGCAGTTCATGCTCCGATGCTCTCCTTTGCCCTGCGCTAAATCGCGCAGGGCAAAGGCATTTTTCTGAGTTCCGGTGACGTACCGGGCTCTCTATGGGGCTGACAGGAACCCCGGTGACGTCACCGGCACTGATGGGCGGGATTTGGCTCTGCCCTAGCCAGTAAAACGGCTAGGGCAGAGCTAAAGCCCGCCCCTCAGAGCCGGTGACGTCACCGAACACACTGCTGGGCGGAAGTTACCGCCCGGCAGTGTGTTATTGTAAACACAAGAGCCTGTGCCCTGCGCGATCTAGCGCAGGGCACGGGAGCGCATCGGAGCATGAGATGCTCCGATGCCAGGCTCAGGAGGGCTGCCGGGGTGAAAATAAGGGTATGTCCGGGTTCAGCTCTGAACCTGGACAACCCCTTTAACAGTGTAATATAGTTCCCTGACGAAGGAGCCCGGCATGCTCTGAAATGCATCGGATGCTTTTTGACCTACAGAGGCTTCGGTATCTTCCACGGTGACATCACCAATAGTGGTTTTCCGGGCAACTTTCTCACAGGTTCCCCCGCATGGCGCGTGCTGCCGGCCGGAGCAGCGCTGGTGTCAGGAGGTGAACGAAGAGGATGCTCTCTGCAGCATCCCAACAGAGAGGAATACCAAGAAGCAGGAGGTAAGAACGGCAACTCCTAAGTCCACAGAAGACCTCAAGCAGGTAATTGACCGCACAGAGCAGCATCAGTGTACACTTTTACTTTTATGTTTATTGCAGTACTCCTACAAGTATCTGAGAATACTCCTATTTTTTTTATATTGGCCACTGACAGGGCAATTTTAGTATACCCTTCAGACTACAGGCCCTACAACGAAAAGGGAGAACTAGTAAAGAACCTTAAAGCTCTATATTTGGAGCGCTATTAAGTCCGTCACCCAGCACCGGTATCTCATATCACCTATACGGGCGATATATGTTTGTAGTATATAACAGTTAGAGTGTTGTCCACCTGATTCTATAAGTAATTCTATTAGGACTTGATTTTTATATCGGGGTGAATTAACAGTGTAATATCACCGTTAGAGTGTTGTCCACCTGATTCTATAGATACGCAATTCCATTAGGCCTTGATTCTCATTTTGGGGTGAATAACCTATGTAATATAGCTTTAGTGGGGTGTCCATATTGACAGTGAATAATTTATTTTATATATTCAGTTACTGTTACCATACAATATTTCAAACAAAGAGGCTCCAGGGCCCTCCAAACTAACTGGCAGTAGCAAAAATTTTACTGAAGCTGGCAGAAGTAGCTGCAGAAGAAGGGGGGTAGAAGCAGCAGTCGCAGTGACAGGCCAGAGCTGCCAGTGTCATCCGGCGGTCGTGTTTTGACCAGCAACCCAGTTGTCCTTGAATGGTTGACTCGGTCTTCAACATCATCTCAACTGACATCAGGCACCCACAGCCAGGAGTTGGGGGGTTCCCCTGACACCACACTTAGTTGGCACGGCCAGGGAACAAGCTTTATGTCTTCACCTGTTCTGAACCTGCCTCTTTCCATTTGCTGCTCCTTCTCCCAGGCAAGTATGTATGCCGCCGGCTCTGCTCTGCTTTTCAGCAAGGAAGATATTACTGGGGACAGTCAGCAGCTACTGCCCAGTGCTGATTTGGAGGAGAGGTCCGCAGCTTCCTCCTGTAGGCGTGCAAGTAGCGATGATGAGAGTCACATGGGATCAGATGTTCAGAGCGGTCAGTGACTCAGCCATGAGTGGCGAGGGTGACATAAGTGACGAGAAGACAGTAGTGTTTGATGCTGATGTAGCCGATCACACGTGGGAGCCGGGTGAAGAGGGGGCTTCATCATCATCTTTATCATCATCAAGGGACGAGGGTGGCAGCAGGCCTGTGAGGAGGCTGCAGGGTGGCAGGGTGGGAAAATGCATTGGTACAGCCTGACGCATCTCCCAGCGTCCCCACCCCTTCTCCAGCAGTCAGGGCTCCAAGACCTCAGAGTTAGCAGAAGGGAGCTATTTTTCCTTCCCATTGTCTGCTTGTCCTGATGCTCCTCATCTTCCTCCTACTCCTCATTACACATTTCACCAGCAATCGATCACCAGGGCGATTGCAAAGAGACAACAATATGCGTGCACTAATCCAACAGTGCAGAAGCTGAACCTGCTCCTGGCCAAATTGCTGTTACTATAGTCCCTCCCTTTCCATGTGGTTGAAGCTGCCCATTTCAGAGAACTGATGGCTTGGCCGAGCTGAGGTGGAGAGTCCTAAGCCACCACTACTTATCTAAAAAAAGCTGTACCAACTTTGCTTATGTACATACAGCAGAAGGTGGGTCAGTCCTTGAGCCTGTTGGTGTCTGGTACAGTTCAAGGCAGTGCCAATGTGTGGAGCTGTAACTCTGGTCAAGGACAATATATATCCTTTATGGCCCACTAGGTAAATGTGGTTCCGGCCAAGGCACACCAGCAACTGTGATAGCAATGCCGCCTCCGTGTTCTCACACGCTTTGATTCAGGCACCAATGTCCTTTGATGCCTCCTCATTCTCCACCTTGTCCTCAGCCTCCACAGTTCAGAGTGGTCCTCCAACATACCACCTATGCAGAGCCTGGATGTGTCATGCTGTCCTGCACCTGGCCAGCCTGGGCGAACTGAGTCAAACTAGGGAGGAACTGCTTGGCGTCATCAACCAAGAAATTGAATCCTGGCTGTCTCCTCTCCAACTAAAGATCGGAACCATGGTCACCAATAACGGCAATAACATTGTGTCAGCACTGCGTCAAGGAGGGGCAAGGGGACAGGAGACATGGCGCCTACATTTCACTGCCACCTGAGCCCTGTGGGGGTGGAACTGGCAGAAGAGGAGGAGCACATTAACGCCCAGGAATTACAGACGTGGACAAAATTGTTGGTACCCTTTGGTCAATGAAAGAAAAAGTCACAATGGTCACAGAAATAACTTTAATCTGACAAAAGTAATAATAAATTAAAATTCTATAAATGTTAACCAATGAAAGTCAGACATTGTTTTTCAACCATGCTTCAACAGAATTATGTAAAAAAATAAACTCATGAAACAGGCATGGACAAAAATGATGGTACCCCTAGAAAACACAGAACATAATGTGACCAAAGGGACATGTTAATTCAAGGTGTGTCCACTAATTAGCATCACAGGTGTCTACAACCTTGTAATCAGCCATTGGGCCTATATATATGGCTCCAGGTAATCACTGTGTTGTTTGGTGATATGGTGTGTACCACACTCGACATGGACCAGAGGAAGCAAAGGAAAGAGCTGTCTCAAGAGATCAGAAAGAAAATTATAGACAAGCATGTTAAAGGTAAAGGCTATAAGACCATCTCCAAGCAACTAGATGTTCCTGTGAGTACAGTTGCACATATTATTCATAAGTTTAAGATCCATGGGACTGTAGCCAACCTCCCTGGACGTGGCCGCAGGAGGAAAATTGATGACAAATCTAAGAGACGGATAATCCGAATGGTAACAAAAGAGCCTAGAAAGACTTCTAAAGAGATTCAAGGTGAACTTCATGCTCAAGGAACATCAGTGTCAGATCGCACCATCCGTCGTTGTTTGAGCCAAAGTGGACTACATGGGAGACGACCAAGGAGGACACCATTGTTGAAAACGAATCATAAAAAAGCAAGACTGGAATATGCCAAACTACATGTTGACAAGCCACAAAGCTTCTGGGAGAATGTCCTGTGGACAGATGAGACAAAAATCGAAGTTTTTGCCAAGGCACATCAGCTGTATGTTCACAGACGAAAAAATGAAGCATATCAAGAAAAGAACACTGTCCCTACTGTGAAACATGGAGGAGGCTCTGTTATGTTCTGGGGCTGCTTTGCTGCGTCTGGCACAGGGTGTCTTGAATCTGTGCAGGGTACAATGAAATCTCAAGACTATCAAGGAATTCTAGAGAGAAATGTACTAGCCAGTGTCAGAAAGCTTGGTCTCAGTCGCAGGTCATGGGTCTTGCAACAGGACAATGACCCAAAACACACCGCTAAAAACACCCAAGAATGGCTAAGAGGAAAAAATTGGACTATTCTAAAGTGGCCTTCTATGAGCCCTGACCTCAATCCTATTGAGCATCTTTGGAAGGAGCTGAAACATGCAGTCTGGAAAAGGCACCCTTCAAACCGGACACAACTGGAGCAGTTTGCTCATGAGGAGTGGGCCAAAATACCTGCTGAGAGGTGCAGATGTCTCATTGACAGTTACAGGAAGCGTTTGATTGCAGTGATTGCCTCAAAAGGTTGCGCAACAAAATATTAAGTTAGGGGTACCATCATTTTTGTCCATGCCTGTTTCATGAGTTTATTTTTTTACATAATTCTGTTGAAGCATGGTTGAAAAACAATGTCTGACTTTCATTGGTTAACATTTATAGAATTTTAATTTATTATTACTTTTGTCAGATTAAAGTTATTTCTGTGACCATTGTGACTTTTTCTTTCATTGACCAAAGGGTACCAACAATTTTGTCCACGTCTGTATATACAGAAATAGGTGGTTTATCTGCCTAAGTGGCAGGAGAGGAACAGGAGGAGCATGAGGAGCTAGCGGCCTATGAGGAAGACCAGGCAGATGACCCCAACAGACATGGGGCAGTATGCAGTGGAGATGGAGGCAGGGAGTCCCTCCAATTCCCTTGTTAAAATGGCCATATGCATGCTGAGTTGCTTGCGTAGTGACAGCTAGTATTGAGCGCGAATATTTGAATAGCAAATTTTTATCTCAAATATCGCAACTTCGAGAATTCGCAAATATTTCGAATATAGTGGTATATATTCGTTATAGCGAATATTCGTCACTTTTTCCTATCTGAACACATGATTCCTCCCTACTTCTTGCTTGTGGGCCAATGAGTCATTGGCCCACAAGCAACTTAAGCAGGGAGGAATCATGACTTTAAATGGAAAAAATGACGAATATTCTAAAAAAACTAATATATAGCACTATATTGAATATATTCATTTTTTAATCTGTACAGTTGTTCCACTTCGGCCTGACAAGCGTCCCCGTCACCATGGGAACACCTGGGGGTTAGGATATACCAACGGATCTCAGTGGAACAACTGTACAGATTGAAAAAAAAAAAAAAAGACGAATATTCGATATAGTGCTATATGTTAGTTTTTTAGAATATTTGTCAATGACGAATATTCTAAAACACAAATATATAGCACTATATTCGATATAGTGCTATATATTAGTGTTTTGAATATTCGTAATTTTTTTCCATCTGAAGTCATGATTTCTCCCTGCTTAAGTTGATTGACAAGCAACTTAAGCAGGGAGGAATCATAACTTGAGATGGAAAAAATTACGAATATTCAAAAAAACGAATTGAATATAATGCTATATATTCCTTTTTGACCCATGCCTGTATTGATTGCGTAATATTTGCATATTACGCGATCATTACATTGCCGATTCTTCCAGTTAAAAAAAATTAGAATATAACCATAATTCGAATTTGCGAAAACTGGACGAATATTCTTTAAAATTTTCGCGAAATATTGTGTATTCTAATATAACCCCTGCCGCATTATCACCATTTGGCAGAGGGATGACTACAGGCTTTCCATGATGTTAGACCTTCACTACCGGGCCAAAACAGGGGCCTTTTTTACATCTGCTGAGCAGGATGAAAAACTCAGCTACTATCGAGACATCCTATGTAGTCAGTTGGTTGCTGCATATGTGCAGGTCTGACCAGGGGGACCCTCTGTACTCACGCCCCAATGCCATGACTGCTGGAGGGGGATGGGCAGTCAGGAGCAGCACCAGTTGCATCAGCAGCAACTTGGTTTGGAGTCTCTAATGAGCACTTTTGTTTCCCTGCCTAGTGAAAAAAAACACCCAGCAGCAGGACATGGAGCAGAACCTGAACCAGCAAGTGGTGGCATACTTGGACTGCACCATGCCACTTAAGATCTAAGATCCCCTGGACCAATAACGGCAATAACATTGTGTCAGCACTGCGTCAAGAAGGCGCAAGGGGACAGGAGACATGGCGCCTACATTTCACTGCCACCTGAGCCCTGTGGGGGTGGAACTGGCAGAGGAGGAGGAGCACATTAACGCCCAGGAATTATATACAGAAATAGGTGGTTTATCTGCCTAAGTGGCAGGAGAGGAACAGGAGGAGCATGAGGAGCTGGCGGCCTATGAGGAAGACCAGGCAGATGACCCCAACAAACATGGGGCAGTATGCAGTGGAGATGGAGGCAGGGAGTCCCTCCAATTCCCTTGTTAAAATGGCCATATGCATGCTGAGTTGCTTGCGTAGTGACAGCTAGTGTTGAGCGCGAATATTTGAATTGCAAATTTTTATCTCAAATATCGCAACTTCGAGAATTCGCTAATATTTTGAATATAGTGGTATATATTCGTTATAGCGAATATTCGTCACTTTTTCCTATCTGAACACATGATTCCTCCCTACTTCTTGCTTGTGGGCCAATGAGTCATTGGCCCACAAGCAACTTAAGCAGGGAGGAATCATGACTTTAAATGGAAAAAATGACGAATATTCTAAAAAACTAATATATAGCACTATATTGAATATATTCATTTTTTAATCTGTACAGTTGTTCCACTTCGGCATACTCCTCCCTGACAAGCGTCCCCGTCACCATGGGAATGCCTGGGGGTTAGGATATACCATCGGATCTCAGTGGAACAACTGTACAGATTGAAAAAAAAAAAAAAGACGAATATTCGATATAGTGCTATGTGTTAGTTTTTTAGAATATTTGTCAATGACGAATATTCTAAAACACAAATATATAGCACTATATTCGATATAGTGCTATATATTAGTGTTTTGAATATTCGTAATTTTTTTCCATCTGAAGTCATGATTTCTCCCTGCTTAAGTTGATTGACAAGCAACTCAAGCAGGGAGGAATCATAACTTGAGATGGAAAAAAATTACGAATATTCAAAAAAAACGAATTGAATATAATGCTATATATTCCTTTTTGACCCATGCCTGTATTGATTGCGTAATATTTGCATATTACGCGATCATTACATTGCCGATTCTTCCAGTTAAAAAAAATTAGAATATAACCATAATTCGAATTTGCGAAAACTGGACGAATATTCTTTAAAATTTTCGCGAAATATTGTGTATTCTAATATAACCCCTGCCGCATTATCGCATTGGCAGAGGGATGACTACAGGCTTTCCACGATGTTAGACCTTCACTACCGGGCCAAAACAGGGGCCTTTTTTACATCTGCTGAGCAGGATGAAAAACTCAGCTACTATCAAGACATCCCATGTAGTCAGTTGGTTGCTGCATATGTGCAGGTCACGCCCCAATGCCATGACTGCTGGAGGGGGATGGGCAGTCAGGAGCAGCACCAGTTGCATCAGCAGCAACTTGGTTTGGAGTCTCTAATGAGCACTTTTGTTTCCCTGCCTAGTGAAAAAAAACACCCAGCAGCAGGACATGGAGCAGAACCTGAACCAGCAAGTGGTGGCATACTTGGACTGCACCATGCCACTTAAGATCTAAGATCCCCTGGACTACTGGGCAGCCAAACTTAATTTGCAGCCATAACTTGCTGAGTTTGCCCTGAGCAAGCTTTACTGTCCGGCCAGTATTGTAGCATCAGAATGGGTGTTTAGTGCGGAAAGGGGCATAGTAACCCCAAAGAGAACTCATCTTTAAACAGGAAATCCACGCATGATTCTAAAGATGAATCATGCTTGGATCAGCCAGGTGCCTGATGCATCAGGAAGTACTATTCTGACTGCAGTGTGCTGCCACACCAGAATATTGTAAAAAAAATGTCCTGTTACTTCTGGCCAGCTTCAGCCTCTATTCTGATGCTGCCACCTGCCTGATTCCACACACCTGCTGCTTCTGCTGCCATCTTCTGCTACTTACACCCACCATCTTGTGCTGTTGCTGCTACCTCCCCACTTTGTGACTGGGCCACTATGTTGACTACTCATGCAGTTGCCACCCTCCCCACTATGTGACTGGGCCACTGTGTTGACTCCTCATGCTGTTGCCACACTCATCACTCTGTGATTGGGCCACCCTTCCCACTCTGTGACTAGGCCACTATGTTGACTCCCCATGCATTTGCCACCCTCCCTACTCTGTGACTGAGCCACTATGTTGACTTCTTGTGCTGTTTACACCCTCCCCACACTTTGACTAGGCCACTATTTTGACTCCTCATGCTGGTGCCACCCTCCTCACTCTGTGACTGGGCCACTATGCTGACACCTCATGCTGTTGCCACACTCAATACTCTGTGAGTGGGCCACTGTATTGACTCCTTAGGCTGTTTCCACTCTCACCACTGTATGACTAGGTCACTATGTTGATTCCTCATGTTGTTGCCACCCTCAACACTCTGTGACTGGGCAACTATGTTGACTCATTATGCTGTTGCCATCCTTACCACTCTGTGATGGGACCAGGAGTGTCTCTGTTTGGACTTGTTGACATCACTGTTTATTTTACCCTACTTCCTATCTGTCAAAATAACCAAAAAATGAAAAATACTACGGATCCTGTCTTTCGAGCATCCATATCACATGGTCAATGTTTAGCATCAGGATTTGATCATGATTTGGAAGCCAAAAGCAGGACTGGTTCCAAAACACAGAAGTTGTGTAAATATTTCGATCACGTGTTATCTCTGTTTTGGACCCATTCCAGTTTTTTTTGGGCCTTACCAATATTGATGAAATACTGATGCAAAAAACTGACTAAATACTGACCATATTAAAGAGGCCGCTAAAGCTAATGCTAATTCAGCATGAGGCCTCAATCACATAGTCAGTATTTTGCATCAAGATTTGATCATGATTTGAGATACAAAATCAGGAGTGGGTCCAAAATACTAAATAACATGCAAATATTCACATCAGTTATCTCTGTTTTGGATATACTCCTGTTTTTTTGGCAATACTGATCAATTACTGACCAAATATTGACCGTGTGAAGTAGATACTCAAAAGACAGGATCCACTTTTTGGGGGTTGTTCTTCTGACAGATCATAAGAAGAGAAAAATAAACAGTGACGTCAACACAAACTTACTTCTTACACCCTCTCAACTCATGGGCCTGCTACTTGTATCAGAGTGTAACAGAACATGTTCTCTAGCATTCTATGTGGAATCAGCAGACGGTGCAAAATGAGAGCACTCTTTCACTCTATAGTACAATTTTGGGCCACTGCACGGTTAAGTACATTATACCTGACACTAACATTGACCAGTAAGGTTGAGTTCTCTCTTCAGTTATTTGGTCAGTTTTTGACCTGTAACTGACCAAATAAGTGAAGTGTGAACTGAGTCTAAGATTCACACCTGCCATCTGCCTGTCATACTGAGGCACAGTAATAGTTTCATTACAACAACGGACTAGCAATGCATGTTTTTGCTCTGCACAGTGATGAGCACTGAGATACACTGTCCCTCCAGGCCAGGAAATAGCTGATTTATAACACTCTTCATGACAAATTAATTCAGATCGAATCAAATTTTGGGGAAAAATTCAGCAAAGCGACCAAATCGAATTTTTAAAAACTTAATCTCTAATCATTACAAGTAGGTCATTTATAGGGAGATCTGCTCTTCATAAGACCATCCCTTTAAGCAGGGCAGTACCTATTTTTCACAGAATGGGAAAAGAGTGATGGAATCTATGAAGCACATAATATAAATACTATATATAATATAACTAATTGACATTTTGATGGGTTGGCCCACATTTTCAGCCAGTGTATATAAACAATAATGCTTATATTCACTGACAGCATGCAGAGGTTTAATAAATGTGATATACTGAAACACAAAGACCCACAATTATTAAGGCTGGCAGTTTTTTACAAAAGTCTAGAAAAAAAAAAGATTGTCCAAGTAAATTGCACCAAATTTATTAAAAGTTACAAAATGAAATCTAAAATGGTAATTTTATGTAATTTTCCACCTTTCTCTCTATTGCTTTATTTGTACCTTGTTTTAATCTCTTCTTCCCTTATTTTTCTTCTTTCCTTTCTTCTGTTATTTGTCAATATGTCAGAGGAACATATGCTGGAAGTAAAAAGCCTACATAAATTTGCAACAGAAGGAGAAAGACGTTCAAAAATATCTATTTACTTAGCAACCAAAATTAAGACAAACTGAACTAGGACTCCCAAAAGATACATCAGTAAGGCTATGTTCACACATTCAGGATTTGATGAGGATCCACTAACATTCATGCAAGTGAACTGGGTATTTCTTACTACAGTATAATGACCAAGCTACAGATTTTAAAATCTGAATGTTAGTTTTAGATTTCTGCAGCAGATTTACTGAAAAATACATGTGGCAAAATCTGACAGGTATGAACATGTCTCACTGACCCATGACCATATTGTAAATGTGGAAAGATAGCAAACAAGGGAAAGCTGAGAAGATAAGGGTATAATGCACAGAAGAACCAGAGGGAAAGGCAAATATGGAAAATGTGAGTGATAATGGCAAGGAGACATGACAAGGTCTGCATAGGGATAATGCCATGCTTGTTATTGTTTTTTTCTGCTACTTTCTTCTTTTTATTATAATTATTATTCACATTTTCCTGTAAAAATACCTATATTGAATATTGCTCAGTGAACCCTAGGCATTAGAAACATTTGGATTTGTGCTCAGAACTTTGAAAAAATAAAATAAATAAAGAATCTGTATCTGATGAAGCTGAACGTAACATGGAGAGTAGAGACCCCTACTGGTTGTTTCTGAAATTCCTTGAAATGACATTCTACATTCCAAGGTGCCTTACAATACAATCTGAACATGTGATGAGTAAGGGCTTATTCAGAAAAGCCATGTAAAACTCATCTGTGTTGAGCCTGCTAAAAATTAAAGTTTTTCCATCTTGTGGAATAAGTATTGTCTCAGTCAGGAGTGAGTTACAAACTACGCTCCCAATTGCTTAACTTTGACAAAAAGTTGAATAAGAAGCTGGTTGTTATGCAAGCAGAGGTCAAGAAAGAAAAAAAAAAAAAAGATACATTTTTGAGAGATAAGCAGGATTATGATATGGGAAGAGTGTTCAACTGGAATAGAAAGAAACAGTTTAAAAGGAGATATCGCAACCGCACCAGGAGTGAATATTGGACTACGGACTCAGATTCTAGTTTATCGGATGATGTGGGTAATAATACAGACATTGGTGACGTAGCCCAGCCTCCAGGCCCTTTAGAAGGAATACCAGAAGGGGCAGGAGGAAAACAAAAGGCGGTCAGGAAGTCGGCCCGCAGAAAGAAGAAAGTTTCTTGGAGACAGTGACATCTGATATAGATGAGAACATGGTGATTAATCTGCCTCTAGGCTGTATCTCAGTCCTCAACCGAGGGCTTGGATACAGCCTTCTTGAGCAGTTCGACCCCGTGGGGTTTGAGATTGATTTGTTTTAATCTGTATGGAAAATGTACTTACATAAAATGTTGAAGGACGTCCTGCAGAGAATGGAACAATTTAGACAAGGTGATATCCCAGTGCAGCCTGCCCCTTTAGGTTTTAATATCTCCAAAAAAATGAATGAAGAAGAACTTTTATGTTTGGAATTCTTGACAGACCCTTTTGTGTGTCTCTGAAACCCAGGGAGAACAAGATATTGAGGAATTCCGGGGTGGCATCCAATCCACGTTTTGTCCCGATATCAGCTGGTAGTAACATTCCGCTAAAATTAACTTAATTGTCTATGTCACTATGTCATGACAAGAATTTCTCCCCTGTATTCAAAGAGTATCACAGATATGCCATGTCTCTCAGCAACTAATCTACTTTTTACTGGTCTAGATAAATAAATACATTTCTTAAAGGGGTTATCCAGCCCTAAAAAAAAGCCCCCACCTATGCTGGGCCCCCCACACTGAATAGACTTACCCTGCTCCCCGCTCCCTGTGCCGCTCCTGCTCTCCCACCGCCGCTGCTGATTCTTCCTGTGCACGGATGAAAACATCCAGCGTCGGGAAGGGGGCAGCCAATGGCAGATGCTGGTTAAGTTGCCCCTGTCCAGATGCTGGTTAAGTTGCTGATTAGTCTCAGTGTTTAGCTGGGCTTTGGTTTCACCTCCTTGCCTGAGCTTTGAAGTTATTGCTTGCTAGTAACCAGTGAAGGTGATCTCATTTGGATATCTGTGTACCGAACCTTGTTTGCCTTCCGATCCTGCTCCTTGCTGCCTGCCCCAAGGTTGCAACTGTGATCTGGATTACGCTTATACTACGCCTGCTCTGACCTCTGAACTGCTATTTGAAATACGCAAGTACTCAGCCTGCCCTGACTATTGGACTGTGTTCAGACTATGTTTGCCTGTGTCCTTGGTGCTTTGCACTGGTGTCTCTAAACCCTGTGGGTCAGCAGCCATCTACACTAGGACTACTCCAGGAGGTAGTGGCCTGGTTGGTTCCTTGCGGCAAAGTCCAGATCCCTGTACAGGGGTTAAAGGGTGAATACTAGGGAATTGCCAGGACAAAGCCAAGGTTTAGCCCAAAGCCAAACTGGTTGTAACAATACTTAACAGTCATGCAAGTCTCAATGCATAACTCTGATCTTATAGCTCAAACATGGCAGCACCAAGTGGCATTTGCTTTGTTAAAGGCTATTTAGTATCCCTCACCATGAGAGAATCACATCAAATACCATGGTCTTCCACTCTCCCCTCTTACCACCTTTCATCTTGGAGAATTATAAAGATCATTATCATATAACATGTTTTGATTCTTTCAAATACCTACATGTAATTTTTTTTTTATCTTTTCTTTATGCTAATACTAGCTGAAGGACCCGGCTTCACTCGGGTATATTTAATCAATTTCATGGTGATCTTGGTCTGGTGACAACTGTCACATCCAAGGATCGCAGCTGGACTGCAGCATAGTAGCGCTAACATAGAAATGAATATGGTCATAGCTTGACTTGCACATGTGCCCTGACCGCGACCCCAGAATCACAAAAAATCTAACACTGCTGGTTGCTGCACATATGCAAGTCCCGCTGCGACCCCATTTACTTCTATGCTAACACTGCATGCTGTGATCCCACCATGGGATCAACAGCTGCAGCGTACCCGAACTTTTCGACTGTTAGCACCATCTTAGTAAATTGCTTATAGCAGGAAAGTAACAAAATGAAATACCTCCATGGCCAGCAATAAAAGGGTTAAACATTTCTATATTACTGAACCAGTGGTTACTGATTATAAAATAGTCATCGAGAAGAGCAGGAGTGATTAAGTCAATTGCTCTCCTGTGAATGTTACTTCCTGGCACTTTGGCTATCCAAGATCTGAAAGTAAATAAGGAAACATGATTGAAATGTAATTAAACTGTATTTCTTTCCATTACTCTCAGCCATGGAGAAACTTATAGCCAAGCAGTTAGATATATACAAGTCCCCATGCTCAGGGATTTTCTTGAGTCAGTTGGTGACTACTGGCTACTAGTGTTGGTCGAGCACCAAAGTGCTCGGGTGCACGAGTAGAACACCTCGAGCACAATGGAAGTCAATGGGAGAACCCGAGCATTAAACCAGGCACCTCCTGCTCTGAAGAGGGGAGGGTGTCTGGTTCATAGCAAAAGGTCAGAAATTGATTAAAACACCACTGAAATTGTTTGGGAACAGCATGGGGAGGATGTCTGGATGCATCTTGGACTCTCAGGTCACTGCTGGGAACGATGTTTTACAGACTGACAATAATACACACCAAACCAAAGATAAAATTGATTTTAGAGGAAAAATTGTTAGGAAACATTCTTTCCTGTATATATACTTGTATATAAAGTGCAAGTGCTGCCAAAAATTACAAGGAAGAGGCACTAAGATACAACCTGTATATCACATAAAGGAGGGCCTCATTCACATTATGGTACAATTTTTCAGATAGTAGGACTCCTACACTCATAAAGCCTATGCACTAAGGGAAAGGGCTGCCAAAATTACAAGGAACCGGCACTCCAATACACCCTTTATTACACATAAAGAAAAATTATGATTGATTGCCTGTTGGTGACCCTCTAAAACATTAGGGGTGAGGGCCTGCTGCTGAGCTGACCATCTAAAAAAATTTGTGGGGCGAGGGCCTGCTGCCGAGCTGACCATCTAATAAATTTTGTAGGCGAGGGCCTACTGCCGAGCTGACCATCTAAACATTTTTGTGGGCGAAGGCCTGCTGCCGAGCTGACCATTTAAACATTTTGGGGTGAGGGTCTTCTGCTGAGCTGACCCTCTAAAACATTATGGTTGAGGACCTGCTGGTGACCCTCTAAAACATTATGGGTGGGGGCCTGCTGCTGAGCTGACCCTCTAAAACATTAGTAGCGAGGGCAGCCTAATAAGCATGTTAATATGATGGAGGAGGAGGACGACGAGAAAGGGGAGAGTGAACCATATACCCTTTTTAATGGTGGAAGGGGTGCATAGGAATACAGTGTATTCAAGAAGTAGAGGAGTCAGGGGCAATCCAGGCCTTGTTCATTTTTATAAGAGTCAACCTGTCAGCATTTTCAGTTGACAGGCGGATGCGCTTATCAGTTATTATGCCCCCAGCAGCACTAAATACACGCTCTGACAAAACACTGGCAGTGGGGCAGGCGAGCACCTCCAAGGCGTAGAGTGCCAGTTTGTGCCACGTGTCCATCTTGCACACCCAATAATTGTAAGGCACAGAGGGATCACTGAGGATGCTGACACGGTCTGCTACGTACTTCACCATCTTCCAAAGATTTTCCCTCCTTGTGACACTAGGCCGCGCATCAGGTTGAGGGTGCTGGCGGGGTGTCATAAAACTGTCCCAGGCCTTTGGAGAGTGTTGCCCTGCATCTGTTGGAACTGCTGTGTGTTCCCCTCGTCTCCCCTTCTCGGTTGGCCAAGGAACTACGTACTCTGCAGCCAGCGTTGTCAGCTGGAAAATTCTGGAGCAATTTTTCCACAAGGACTTTCTGGTATTGCACCATTTTGCTTGTCCTCTCCACCACAGGAATGAGAGATGAGAAGTTCTCTTTGTAGCGGTGGTCGAGAAGGGTTAACAACCATTAATCTGTGTTGGCCAAAATGCATACAACGCAAGGGTCACGGGAAAGGCAGACTAACATAAAGTCAGCCATGTGTGCCAGAGTCCCAACAGACAAGACTTCGCTGTCTTCATTAGGAGGATGACTCTCAATCTCCTCATCCTCTTCCTCCTCTTCTACCTATCCACACTGAACAGAGGGTACTAACCTCTGTAGCGGAGTCAACCGTCTGCTGCTCCTCCTCCTCCTCATCATCATCGTCATCCAATTTGCGCTGAGAACACGAACTGAGGGTGGTCTGGCTATCACCCTGTGTACTTTCTTCGACCATTTCCACCTCTTCCACATGCAAAGCGTCCGCTTTAATTGTGAGCAGCGAGCGTTTGAGTAGACACAGAAGTGGGATGGTTAGGCTGATAATAGCGTTATCGTCGCTCACATCTGTGTTGATTCCTCAAAGTTGTGTAAAAACTCAGAGGTTAGACATCAATGACCACTCGTCGATTGTGAAGAGCGTAAGATGACTGGAAAGGCAACGACCATGTTGCAGCTGGTATTCCACTACTGCCCTCTGCTGCTCACAAAGCCTGGCCAATGTCAAGTTCCAGCGCGTGCTCACGTCGCACAACAGTCGGCGAGCTGGCAATTGCAAGTGCTGCTGCAGTGCTGCCAGACCGGTGGAAGCTGTCGATGACTTGCATAAATGGGCACACACGCGGCGCACTTTCACCAGTAGCTTAGGCAAATTGAGGTAGGTTTTGAGAAACCGCTGAACCACTAGGTTGAACACGTGGGCTAGGCATGGTATGTGTGTGAGCTTGCCTGGCTCCAAAGCCGCCATCAAGTTATGGCCATTATCCGACACAACCATGCCTGGTTGTAGGTTGAGTGGTGAGAGCCACAGCATAGTCTGGTCCCCAGCTCTGAGGCGGTGCACTGTTTGTCAACTAAGCAGATCAGTTTAAGCTAGGCCTGTTGCCGCTTCCCCACTGCAGTGCTACACTGCTTCCAGCTATTGACTTATAGCTGACTGGTGCTTCAAGATGATAATTCAGAGGTGGAAGTGGAGGAGGAGAAGGGGGATTGCAGTCACTAACGTAGGTGGCAGTGGAAACCCTTATGGAAGTAGGTCCCGCAATCCTTGGTGTTGGTAGCACCTGTGCCATCCCAGGGTACTACTCGCTACCAGCCTCCACAATGTTTACCCAGTGTGCCGTCTGGGAAATGTAGTGTCCCTGGCCAAAAGCACTTGTCCATGTGTCAGTCGTTAAGTGGACCTTCCCAATAACTGCGCTGGTCAGGGCGTGGGTGATGTTATAGGACACATGCTAATGTAAGGCTGGGACTGCACACCGTGAAAAATATTGGCGGCTGGGGACAGAGTACCGCTGGACAGCCACTGCCATCAGGCTGCAGAAACCCTCAGTGTCATCAAGCCTAAATGGCAACATTTCCAGGGCCAGCGATTTGGAAAGGTGCGCATTTAGTGCTATGGTCTGTGGGTGGGTGGCTGGGTATTTGTGTTTTCGTTCAAAGGCCTGGGGTATGGACATCTGTACGCTGCGCTGGGACACAGAAGTGGATGTGCTAGCTGATGGCGCTTGTATAGGTCCAGGTGCAGGGCAGGAGGCATCTGGGCCTGCATCTTGGACAGAGGATTGGCCAGCACGTAACACAGGGAAGAAGAGGCTCATATAATATAACTATATAATATAACTATTTAATTTTTGAAATTTAGGTCTCTGTCACCTATGCAGAGCAGGGGTTTGTATACGGCAAAAATGGCAAAATGGCAAAATGGCACCCAAGAATGTAACAGACGATTTTTTGAAATTTAGGTCCCTATCACCTATGCAGAGCAGGGGTTTGTATATGGCAAAAATGGTAAAATGTCACCCGAGAATGTAACACGATTTTTTGAAATTTAGGTCCCTGTCACCTATGCAGAGGAGGGGTTTATTCAAGGCAAAACTGGGTTCATGTCACCCTCCAATGGAACAGACGATTTTACAAAATTTAGGTTCCTGTCACCTATGCAGAGCAGGGGTTTGTATACGGCAAAAATGGTAAAATGTCACCCAAGAATGTAACAGATGCTTTTGCACCCTGCTCCCTCTTTTGCTGTGTCGGTGCCTCTGTGCGACCACCGCCTCTTCCTCCAAACTGCACACGTCACTCGCATGACCTTGATTCCATGTGGGGTTTAGTACCTCATCATCCTCCACATCATCTTCCACCCACTCTTTACCCCTGCCCTTTTTGTTGGTCTGCAGACTGCAGAAAGCTGTGTTTTCGTCATCATTAGAGACGTGCTGCGGTGGTCTTCCCATGTCCTCATCCTAAAACATAAGTGGTTGAGCATCTCTTCCACTCCTGGGGCAGGGCTATGTGGATGGCCCACGGAAACCCTGCCAGCAGAGTCATCAAAAAGCATAAGAGACTGCTACATGACTTGGGGCTCAGACTGCTTTCCTGATTTGCAAGGGGGTGAGTTGAAAGACAGATGGCCATGGGCTGTAGGTGCGAACTCTGAGCTTTCAGCAGGGGACTGGGTGGGAGAAAATGTGAAGGAACTGGAGGCACTGTTAGTCACCCAATCTACTATCGCCTGTACTTGTTCTGGCTTTACCATTCGTAGAGCCGTATTCGGGCCTACCAAATAATTCTGAAGGTTCTGTCGCCTACTCGCACCTGAGGAAGGTGTTTCACTTGGGTGTGAGGCTTGCACAGATCGACCACGTCCTCTACCTGCAACAGGAGCTCAAAACTGATCCATCTGTGTCCCATTATGCAAGACGGAAAACAAAGTCCTGAGCCAAATATCGCCAAAACCACGATTGAAATTTCTTTAGAGAGCCACATTTTTACAACCTAAAATATATAGGAAGGAAGCGCATGCTGAAGTGAATAGGTCCATGATGCGGGCTACACACAGCCGTGTGCAGCCCGCATCCAGTGTTCCCTCTAAGCCTTGGCAGCTGCTGAGCGGGGTCGGCTCAGAGCTGGGCACAGCGCCATCAAAGGTGGGCGCTAGGAAAACCTAAGATAAGTGTCACATCAAAGAGCATACAGTGTAACCCCTGCACCATCCCGTACAATACAGTGTAACCGCTGCACCATGCCGTACAATACAGTATAGTTCATACACAGTGCCGTACAATATACAGTATAGTTCATACACAGTGCCGTACAATATACAGTATAGTTCATGCACCATGCTGTACAATATACAATATAACCCCAAAACCATGCAATATGATGTACATTATAATCCCTACACCATGCTGTACGATGTACCTTATAATCCATACACCATGCTGTACAATATACAGTATAGTTCATGAAGAAAAGAGAGAAAATCCAGCTCTTGATAGCAGGGAATACTTTATTCACAGCGGTATTAAAACTTCCACATATGCAGGGCAGTCAAATCTATGCATTTCGGACATTTACATGCTGGTCCTTAATCATGATAATGAACAATATAGTTCATATACCATGCTGCACAATATACAGTATAATCCATACACCATGACGTATAATATACATTATAATTCATACACCATGCCGTACAGTATACACAATAATCCCCCAGTGTAGGTGGTATACTGTATATTGTACGGCATGGTATCTGAACTATACTGTATATTGTACGGCATAGTGTATGAGCTATACTGTATATTGTACGGCATAGTGTATGAGCTATACTGTATATTGTACGGCACTGTGTATGAACTATACTGTATACAGTGTATGAACTATACTTTATATTGTATGGCACAATGTATGAACTATACTGTATGTTGTACGGCATGGTGTATGGATTGTACTGTATATTGTACAGCATGGTACAGGGATTATAATGTACAGTATACTGTACAGCAAATGACAATATAACCCCTGTGCCATGCTGTACAATAAACAGTATAACCCCTACACAGTGTTCCTACACTGCACCTCTCTGTATATATTTCATTATTTTGCCCCTCTCTGTATATATTTCATTATTTTGCCCCTCTCTCCATCTCTGTATATATTCCATGATAATGAAGGATTTGCTGCCAGTGGGCCTGCCCTCATATGGCCGGCGTGGGCTCCCTTTTCTGAATTCAAGTGCGGCGTGCCCCCCCCCCCCCCCTATGAAGCCGGGGTGTGTGCATACATAAATAAATAAAAATACCTACTCTGCTCTACTCATCTGTCAGAACAATCCCGTCATACCCTCTCCGGCGCCGCGCCATTCAGTCATCCCGCGTGATCCTGCGAGACCTGTGACCTCAGTGCCGAGTCTCGCAACTGTCACAGCTGGTGGCGCAGCACCGGAGAGGGTATGGGTTACTTAATGTGCGCACTGGGACGGTAGCGCAGCTGGCCAATTGCACAGAGAGGCCCCGAGCCCCTTACATAAAGTCCGGGCAGCAGCAGTGAGCGGGCCAGCAGAGGTCCTGAGCGGAGGCATAAAGGAAGCTGCGCGGCCGCGCGCCCGCGCAGCTTACAGGGAACACTGCCCGCATCATGGACCCATTCACTTCAATTGGTCCAGGATCCGGGATATGAGTGCTACAGAGTGCTTCCGTGGTGCTTCTGGCTGTGCCTCCGCAACGCAAAAAAGTAGTGCTTGCGCTGTTAAGCATCTGTGGATGACCCACTGTTAAGCATCTGTGGATGACCCACTGTTAAGCATCTGTGGATGACCCACTGTTAAGCATCTGTGGATGACCCACTGTTAAGCATCTGTGGATGACCCACTGTTAAGCATCTGTGGATGACTGTCACGGCTGGGTGTGGGGGAAACCCCCAGCCGTGCGGCTCCCAAGAAGATGTAAGGGTTACCCCTTGGCCGGGACCACAGAGTTAGGGAGCAGGTCACCTCCTATTGCGTCCCTAACGCTGACCCTGTCTCCTGTCAGTATGAGCCGACCTTGGTGGTAGGAGGGCTCATACGCCGGAACCTAAGTGTCCCTACGAGCCCTCAAGTCGGCCCTGTACTAGGGGACAGAGTGAGACGACCTGCTCCTCCTTGGCACGGGGGAGCAGGAGTCTCAACGGCCAAGCAACACAGGGGAATACAATAACAGACTTATGGAAATGACAGGTAAGTGAGACTAGTCCTGCACTTACCTGCCACAGACACACAAACCTGGAACCCATGAACAAGTGCTAATGTCCACAGCAACATAAAGGACACAGCACACACCAGACATACAAGGGAAACCAGGAAACCATAAGCTGCACTAACAAGATAACCCCACACACACCTAGATAACACCATGAAACATAGAATAAACTGACAAAGGTTTATGACCAGAAGGATGGTCCTCACCAGGCAGATGGAGGAAACAGGAGGCTGCTCCAGCCAGCATGGCTGAGAGCAACCTACTGAAGCCTGCAGGAGTCTCAGGCTATATAGGCCAAAAGGCCACACCCACCAGTCAACCACACCCAGTGACAACACACACACTGGGAAGGGAGTTAACCCTTCCTACACCACAGAAGGGAAAACACCAACTTAAAGGGGAATAGCACACACACTCACTCACCTGTCACCGCTGGCAACGGCATGCGTGGCCACCGTGTCCTGCAGAACAACCAGCAGGCAGAGACCCTGCCACCACATGCACAACACCAGACGTTGCCGCGGACAACCGCAGGTGAAGGGAGGTGTCCAAGTGCATACAACCTCGTGCACAACAAACAGACAAGGAAGTGCACACAAACACAGACGAAGGACGTGCACACCAAAACACGTTGCCAAGGGCAACCGCACGCATGCCTGTTATTCGCGGCAACCGCACCTGAGGCAAACCACTAAGTGCCCCCAGCTGCGGTTGCGACAACACCAGACCGCGGATAACTGCATGCGGCTCCCAAGGAGTCACGACCATGACCAGGGGTCGTGACAATGACCCACTGTTAAGCATCTGTGGATGACCCACTGTTAAGCTTCTGTGGATGACCCACTGTAAAGCTTCTGTGGATGACCCACTGTAAAGCATCTGTGGATGACCCACTGTAAAGCTTCTGTGGATGATGCACTGTTATGGGGGATCTGTGGATGGCGCTGTTATGTGGGGGATCTGTGGATGGCGCTGTTATATGAAGGATCTGTGGATGACGCTGTTATGTGGGGGATCTGTGGATGACGCCTTTATGTGGGGGATCTGTGGATGACGCCGTTATGTGGGGGATCTGTGGATGATGCCGTTATGTGGGGGATCTGTGGACGATGCCAATATGTGAGGGATCTGTGGACGACGCCGTTATGTGAGGGATCTGTGGATGACGCCATTATGTGAGGGATCTGTGGATGACGCCGTTATGTGAGGGATCTGTGGATGACGCCGTTATGTGAGGGATCTGTGGAGGACGCAGTTATGGGGGATCTGTGGAGGACACCGTTATGGGGGATCTGTGGAGGACACCGTTATGGGGGATCTGTGGAGGACATTTATGGGGGACCAGTGGATGACGCTGTTATGGGGTGGATCTGTGGATGGCACTGTTATGGGGTGGATCTGTGGATGGCGCTGTTATGTGAAGGATCTGTGGATGACGCTGTTATGTGGGGGATCTGTGGATGACGCCTTTATGTGGGGGATCTGTGGATGACGCCGTTATGTGGGGGATCTGTGGATGATGCCGTTATGTGGGGGATCTGTGGACGACGCCAATATGTGAGGGATCTGTGGACGACGCCAATATGTGAGGGATCTGTGGACGACGCCGTTATGTGAGGGATCTGTGGATGACGCCATTATGTGAGGGATCTGTGGATAACGCCGTTATGTGAGGGATCTGTGGATGACGCCGTTATGTGAGGGATCTGTGGAGGACACCGTTATGGGGATCTGTGGAGGACACCGTTATGGGGGATCTGTGGAGGACACCGTTATGGGGGATCTGTGGAGGAAATTTATGGGGGACCAGTGGATGACGCTGTTATGGGGTGGATCTGTGGATGGCACTGTTATGGGGTGGATCTGTGGATGGCACTGTTATAGGCAGGGGATGTGTGCTATGACACATAGGGCCATGAGGGGGGCCAGCATAAGACACACTTATATCATCTTATGCTGGTCCCCCTCATGGCCCTATGTGTCCCTTCATGTGTCCTAAACTGCGCACATAACTGGCTTTGTGTGTAAAGTTTTTTACTACTGTCTGAACTCTGAAACAAGGTCTCTCCTATTGATATTATGGTCAGCCTCTGTACTCACTTTCACTATGAATGCACTGCAGCGAGCAGGCCGGTGTTCTGCCAATTTTCTATACCCGGACAAAAGTCTATACCCGGAAATGATGTAGCTGCACCGGAAGCCGCTCGCTGCAGTGCATTCATAGTGACAGTGAGTACAGAGGCTGGCCATAATATCAATAGGAGAGACCTTGTTTCAGAGTTCAGACAGTAGTAAAAAAAAACTTCACACACAAAGCCGGTTATGTACCCCTTCATATATAATTTTCGGGTGAGCAAAATCGCATTTATCGATTATTCGCGATTGGATTATTGCGCACCAAAGAGCCGCATAGAAGTGTATAAAGAGCCGCTTTTTGCCTACCACTGCCATAGACTATTAGGATGGAAATCAAACGGAATGCCTTTTAAAGGCTTCCGTTTTGCATTCTGTCTGGGTATTCCGTTATTTTCCGTTATAACCATGTTATAACAGAAAGCCATAACGGAATCCCTAACGCTAGTGTGAACCCACCCTAAGTCAACTGATGTATATCATGGTAACAAACCTTTCTTTTTCCCTTGTGGCAAAATAATATTTAAAACTATTAAGAAATATTTTTTAAATGGAAAGCAATTTCATAATGAATTCATATTTTCTGTGAGACCATTATAAATTTTCAATTTGGTAAGAGATATTCCTAATGAATATTTGTAAGGACCGGTATCACTGATTATTAGAAACAATATGCCAACCTTTCTATGATTTTCATTATACTAACATGAAGCCCAATCATTTATGGTGTGTGTTAATCATTTATATGAATATAAAACAGTGATTAACCTAATGCAAGCTTATTAACATGGCATACCTTGAGGATAAGCGGCAATCTTTGCAAATGCTTGGAGGCGGAGGGGCAGGAAAGGAAAGGAGGAAAATTTGCCCTTGATTAATTGACATACATATAAAACCCTGCAGCAGATACACTAAAAATATCTGCATTCCAGCCAAGGTGCTTCAGTGCTAGCAGTTTTTTCACAGCGCCAGGTCTTCTCCGCATATCATTTTTCATAATTTGACACTGATAAAGAGTTGTAGCGCTGCTGCATCTTCATACAGCTGTCTACATATCCATATCAAAAATGTTTGCATCTCCCTTCCACATCTAGACTTCTACCTATTTTGTTGGCCTAGTTTTCTTTCAGATCTTTTTCATATAAAATAGGCTGTTTCTGTTTTTCTCTTCTGTCACTGCCTGCTGCAGAGCAATGGATCTCATAATAATAGATGCTTTGCGCAGCTGACAGTGCATTAAACACCATACAAAGCACACTTTAGAGACAGAATTAATCTGCGGAAGAAGAATCTCAGCTTCGATGGTGACTGCGATAGTGAGAGATAAAGTCACACGTGCAAGGTCAAAGCAAATGGTCCTGAAAAATATGTCTGTATTTGTACAGCTGTAGATACCTCATTGCAATGGACGCTGTTTTACTATGCCCTTTTTCTTCATAATGCACATATTTTATCAGTTATTTGGCGGCCTCTCAATATATGCAGACATAGTCAACAGGCACACTTTCTATTTAGACCAAATGTTAGAAAGAGACAAGTAACTTTGACTTATGGCATCTTTATTGCCACCACATGGGGTGGTTTTAAAGTGACCTCTAGTCCAAACATAATGCAGTATCCCACTACTACAGTAGTGGTACACTGCAAAAGGGTTAAAAATGTGCTTTTAAGTAATGTATTTATTTCATATATTTTTGGTGTAGAAGGAGTTAATAGGCCTTAGTTACTATCCCTAGGTGGGGATGTGCATCTCTCACCATAGGAGTTAGAGCCAGGGAGGGTTAACCCAAGCAGTACTGAACAAAGGCAAGATACAAAGCACAATAGCAACAAATCACATCCACAAGAAACTAGTGCCAGTAAGCACAGAACAGTGACAAACATAAACCACCATTGAACATAATGGCCCAAATTCAAACCCAAAAAAAGCCAGGGCCTGAGCACAAGGAACAATGTCAACAAGTGAAATGCCTGATCAAAAGTTTAAGACAACTTGAAAAATGGCAAAAAATCATATTTAGCATGGCTGGATCTTAAGAAGAATTGAGAATTCAATTTAATGAAAACAACGAATAAACTGAAACAGGCTGTTTTTCAGCTGATCAAAAGTTTAGGACCACACCTCCCAAAAAAACTAAACCTCCTCAAAACAGAAATCCAACTTCCAAACATGAACTTAGTAATGAGTAACTCCGCCGTTATTGTTTATCACTTCAAAAATTAGTTTCGGCATGCTTGATGCAAGCGTTTCCATGAGGTGAGTGGTAACATTTCTCCAAGTGGTGAAGACTAGAGTTGAGCGAACACCAGGATGTTCGGGTTCGAGAAGTTCAGCCGAACTTCCCGAAAATGTTCGGGTTCGGGATCCGAACCCGATCCGAACTTTGTCCCGAACCCGAACCCCATTGAAGTCAATGGGGACCCAAACTTTTCGGCACTAAAACGGCTGTAAAACAGCCCAGGAAAGGGCTAGAGGGCTGCAAAAGGCAGCAACATGTAGGTAAATCCCCTGCAAACAAATGTGGATAGGGAAATTAATTAAAATAAAAATTAAATAAATCAAAATTAACCAAAATCAATTGGAGAGAGGTCCCATAGCAGAGAATCTGGCTTCCCGTCACCCACCACTGGAACAGTCCATTCTCAGATATTTAGGCCCCGGCACCCAGGCAGAGGAGAGAGGTCCCGTAACAGACAATCTGGCTTCATGTCAGCAGAGAATCAGTCTTCATGTCATAGCAGAGAATCAGGCTTCACGTCACCCACCACTGCAACAGTCCATTTTCATAAATTAAGGCCCAGCACCCAGGCAGAAGAGAGAGGTCCCGTAACAGACAATCTGGCTTCATGTCAGCAGAGAATCAGTCTTCATGTCATAGCAGAGAATCAGTCTTCATGTCATAGCAGAGAATCAGGCTTCACGTCACCCACCACTGTAAGAGTCCATTTTCATAAATTTAGGCCCAGCACCCAGGCAGAGGAGAGAGGTCCCGTAACAGACAATCTGGCTTCATGTCAGCAGAGAATCAGTCTTCATGTCATAGCAGAGAATCAGGCTTCACGTCACCCACCACTGTAAGAGTCCATTTTCATAAATTTAGGCCCAGCACCCAGGCAGAGGAGAGAGGTCCCGTAACAGACAATCTGGCTTCATGTCAGCAGAGAATCAGTCTTCATGTCATAGCAGAGAATCAGGCTTCACGTCACCCACCACTGTAAGAGTCCATTTTCATAAATTTAGGCCCAGCACCCAGGCAGAGGAGAGAGGTCCCGTAACAGACAATCTGGCTTCATGTCAGCAGAGAATCAGTCTTCATGTCATAGCAGAGAATCAGGCTTCACGTCACCCACCACTGCAACAGTCCATTTTCATAAATTTAGGCCCAGCACCCAGGCAGAGGAGAGAGGTCCCGTAACAGACAATCTGGCTTCATGTCAGCAGAGAATTAGTCTGCATGTCATAGCAGAGAATCAGGCTTCACGTCAGCCACCAATGCAACAGTCCATTGTCAGATATTTAGGCCCAGCACCCAGGCAGAGGAGAGAGGTCCCGTAACAGAGGATGTGGCTTCATGTCAGCAGAGAATCAGTCTTCATATCATAGCAGAGAATCAGGCTTCACGTCACCCACCACTGCAACAGTCCATTTTCATAAATTTAGGCCCAGCACCCAGGCAGAGGAGAGAGGTCCCGTAACAGACAATCTGGCTTCATGTCAGCAGAGAATTAGTCTGCATGTCATAGCAGAGAATCAGGCTTCACGTCACCCACCACTGCAACAGTCCATTTTCATAAATTTAGGCCCAGCACCCAGGCAGAGGAGAGAGGTCCCGTAACAGACAATCTGGCTTCATGTCAGCAGAGAATTAGTCTGCATGTCATAGCAGAGAATAAGGCTTCACGTCAGCCACCAATGCAACAGTCCATTGTCAGATATTTAGGCCCAGCACCCAGGCAGAGGAGAGAGGTCCCGTAACAGAGGATCTGGCTTCATGTCAGCAGAGAATCAGTCTTCATATCATAGCAGAGAATCAGGCTTCACGTCACCCACTACTGCAACAGTCCATTTTCATAAATTTAGGCCCAGGCAGAGGAGAGAGGTCCCGTAACAGAGGATCTGGCTTCATGTCAGCAGAGAATCAGTCTGCATGTCATAGCAGAGAATCAGTCTTCATGTCATAGCAGAGAATCAGTCTTCATGTCATAGCAGAGAATCAGGCTTCACGTCACCCACCACTGTAAGAGTCCATTTTCATAAATTTAGGCCCAGCACCCAGGCAGAGGAGAGAGGTCCCGTAACAGACAATCTGGCTTCATGTCAGCAGAGAATTAGTCTGCATGTCATAGCAGAGAATCAGGCTTCACGTCAGCCACCAATGCAACAGTCCATTGTCAGATATTTAGGCCCAGCACCCAGGCAGAGGAGAGAAGTCCCGTAACAGAGGATCTGGCTTCATGTCAGCAGAGAATCAGTCTTCATATCATAGCAGAGAATCAGGCTTCACGTCACCCACCACTGCAACAGTCCATTTTCATAAATTTAGGCCCAGCACCCAGGCAGAGGAGAGAGGTCCCGTAACAGAGGATCTGGCTTCATGTCAGCAGAGAATCAGTCTGCATGTCATAGCAGAGAATCAGGCTTCACGTCAGCCACCACTGCAACAGTCCATTGTCATAAATTTAGGCCCAGCACCCAGGCAGAGGAGAGAGGTCCCGTAACAGACAATCTGGCTTCATGTCAGCAGAGAATCAGTCTTCATGTCATAGCAGAGAATCAGTCTTCATGTCATAGCAGAGAATCAGGCTTCACGTCACCCACCACTGTAAGAGTCCATTTTCATAAATTTAGGCCCAGCACCCAGGCAGAGGAGAGAGGTCCCGTAACAGACAATCTGGCTTTATGTCAGCAGAGAATCAGTCTTCATATCATAGCAGAGAATCAGGCTTCACGTCACCCACCACTGTAAGAGTCCATTTTCATAAATTTAGGCCCAGCACCGAGGCAGAGGAGAGAGGTCCCGTAACAGACAATCTGGCTTCATGTCAGCAGAGAATTAGTCTGCATGTCATAGCAGAGAATGAGGCTTCACGTCAGCCACCACTGCAACAGTCCATTGGCATATATTTAGGCCCAGCACCCGGGCAGAGGAGAGAGGTCCCGTAACAGAGGATCTGGCTTCATGTCAGCAGAGAATCAGTCTGCATGTCATAGCAGAAAATCAGGCTTCACGTCAGCCACCACTACAACAGTCCATTGTCAGATATTTAGGCCCAGCACCCAGGCAGAGGAGAGAGGTCCCGTAACAGAGGATCTGGCTTCATGTCAGCAGAGAATTAGTCTGCATGTCATAGCAGAGAATCAGGCTTCACGTCACCCAACATTGGAACAGTCCATTGTCATATATTTAGGCCCTGGCACCCAGACAGAGGAGAGGTTCATTCAACTTTGGGTAGCCTCGCAATATAATGGTAAAATGAAAATAAAAATAGGATTGAATGAGGAAGTGCCCTGGAGTCCAATAATATATGGTAAAGGGGAGGTAGTTAATGTCTAATCTGGACAAGGGACGGACAGGTCCTGTGTGATCCATGCCTGGTTCATTTTTATGAACGTCAGCTTGTCCACATTGGCTGTAGACAGGCGGCTGCGTTTGTCTGTAATGACGCCCCCTGCCGTGCTGAATACACGTTCAGACAAAACGCTGGCCGCCGGGCAGGCCAGCACCTCCAAGGCATAAAAGGCTAGCTCTGGCCACGTGGACAATTTAGAGACCCAGAAGTTGAATGGGGCCGAACCATCAGTCAGTACGTGGAGGGGTGTGCACATGTACTGTTCCACCATGTTAGTGAAATGTTGCCTCCTGCTAACACGTTGCGTATCAGGTGGTGGTGCAGTTAGCTGTGGCGTGTTGACAAAAGTTTTCCACATCTCTGCCATGCTAACCCTGCCCTCAGAGGAGCTGGCCGTGACACAGCTGCCTTGGCGACCTCTTGCTCCTCCTCTGCCTTGGCCTTGGGCTTCCACTTGTTCCCCTGTGACATTTGGGAATGCTCTCAGTAGCGCGTCTACCAACGTGCGCTTGTACTCGCGCATCTTCCTATCACGCTCCAGTGCAGGAAGTAAGGTGGGCACATTGTCTTTGTAGCGTGGATCCAGCAGGGTGGCAACCCAGTAGTCCGCACAGGTTAAAATGTGGGCAACTCTGCTGTCGTTGCGCAGGCACTGCAGCATGTAGTCGCTCATGTGTGCCAGGCTGCCCAGGGGTAAGGACAAGCTGTCCTCTGTGGGAGGCGTATCGTCATCGTCCTGCCTTTCCCCCCAGCCACGCACCAGTGATGGACCCGAGCTGCGTTGGGTGCCACCCCGCTGTGACCATGCTTCATCCTCATCCTCCTCCACCTCCTCCTCATCCTCGTCCTCCTCGTCCTCCAGTAGTGGGCCCTGGCTGGCCACATTTGTACCTGGCCTCTGCTGTTGCCAAAAACCTCCCTCTGAGTCACTTCGAAGAGACTGGCCTGAAAGTGCTAAAAATTACCCCTCTTCCTCCTCCTCCTCCTCCTCCTCCTGGGCCACCTCCTCTTCCATCATCGCCCTAAGTGTTTTCTCAAGGAGACATAGAAGTGGTATTGTAACGCTGATAACGGCGTCATCGCCACTGGCCATGTTGGTGGAGTACTCGAAACAGCGCAACAGGGCACACAGGTCTCGCATGGAGGCCCAGTCATTGGTGGTGAAGTGGTGCTGTTCTGTAGTGCGACTGACCCGTGCGTGCTGCAGCTGAAACTCCACTATGGCCTGCTGCTGCTCGCACAGTCTGTCCAGCATGTGCAAGGTGGAGTTCCACCTGGTGGGCACGTCGCATATGAGGCGGTGAGCGGGAAGGCCGAAGTTATGCTGTAGCGCAGACAGGCGAGCAGCAGCAGGATGTGAACGCCGGAAGCGCGAACAGACGGCCCGCACTTTATGCAGCAGCTCTGACATGTCGGGGTAGTTGTAAATGAACTTCTGCACCACCAAATTCAGCACATGCGCCAAGCAAGGGATGTGCGTCAAATTGGCTAGTCCCAGAGCTGCAATGAGATTTCGCCCATTATCACACACCACCAGGCCAGGCTTGAGGCTCACCGGCAGCAACCACTCGTCGGTCTGTTGTTCTATACCCCGCCACAACTCCTGTGCGGTGTGGGGCCTGTCCCCCAAACATATGAGTTTCAGAATGGCCTGCTGACGTTTACCCCGGGCTGTGCTGAAGTTGGTGGTGAAGGTGTGTGGCTGACTGGATGAGCAGGTGGAAGAAGAGGAGGAGGAAGCCGAGAAGGAGGAGGTGGCAACAGGAGGCAAAGAATGTTGCCCTGCAATCCTTGGCGGCGGAAGGACGTGCGCCAAACAGCTCTCCGCCTGGGGCCCAGCTGCCACTACATTTACCCAGTGCGCAGTTAGGGAGATATAGCGTCCCTGGCCGTGCTTACTGGTCCACGTATCTGTGGTTAGGTGGACCTTGCTACAGATGGCGTTGCACAGTGCACACTTGATTTTATCGGATACTTGGTTGTGCAGGGAAGGCACGGCTCTCTTGGAGAAGTAGTGGCGGCTGGGAACAACATACTGTGGGACAGCAAGCGAAATGAGCTGTTTGAAGCTGTCTGTGTCCACCAGCCTAAATGACAGCATTTCATAGGCCAGTAGTTTAGAAATGCTGGCATTCAGGGCCAGGGATCGAGGGTGGCTAGGTGGGAATTTACGCTTTCTCTCAAATGTTTGTGAGATGGAGAGCTGAACGCTGCCGTGTGACATGGTTGAGACGCTTGGTGACGGAGGTGGTGGTGGTGGCTTTTGCCCACTGCTCCCTCTTTTGCTACGCTGTTGGCTCGGTCTCACCACTGCCTCTTCCTCCGAACTGTGAAAGTCAGTGGCACGACCTTCATTCCATGTGGGGTCTAGGACCTCATCGTCCCCTGCATCGTCTTCCACTCAGTCTTGATCCCTGACCTCCTGTTCAGTCTGCACACTGCAGAAAGACGCAGCAGTTGGCACCTGTGTTTCGTCATCATCAGAGACATGCTGAGGTGGTATTCCCATGTCCTCATCATCAGGAAACATAAGTGGTTGTGCGTCAGTGCAGTCTATGTCTTCCACCGCTGGGGAAGGGCTAGGTGGATGCCCTTGGGAAACCCTGCCAGCAGAGTCTTCAAACAGCATAAGAGACTGCTGCATAACTTGAGGCTCAGACAGTTTCCCTGATATGCATGGGGGTGATGTGACAGACTGATGGGGTTGGTTTTCAGGCGCCATCTGTGCGCTTTCTGCAGAAGACTGGGTGGGAGATAATGTGAACGTGCTGGATCCACTGTCGGCCACCCAATTGACTAATGCCTGTACCTGCTCAGGCCTTACCATCCTTAGAACGGCATTGGGCCCCACCATATATAGCTGTAAATTCTGGCGGCTACTGGGACCTGAGGTAGTTGGTACACTAGGACGTGTGGATGTGGCAGAACGGCCACGTCCTCTCCCAGCACCAGAGGGTCCACTAACACCACCACGACCATGTCCACGTCCGCGTCCCTTACTAGATGTTTTCCTCATTGTTATGGTTCACCAAAACAACTAAAATATTATTTGGCCCAATGTATTGTATTCAAATTCAGCGGGATATAAATTTGAGGCCTAGTATTTAGGCGCTGGGTGACCGGTATGGATTTAGTGACAGAATTAGACTTGGAAATGCACAGTAGCGTGTGTGTGAAGTTATTCTGAATGACCCTATGTGCACCTTGAATATTATATACCCTTTTAGGGATAGATTTCAAATAGCTCTGATATAGCAGAAACCACTAAATTATGAAATTGCTAAATTGGGAATTGTATTTCAACCCTGAACAAAAAATGTGCTTTAACGGACACTAAATAACTTGCCCAGCCACAACAGTACAGCGGTAACGACAGATTTAGCGGGATATAAATTTGAGGCCTAGTATTTAGGCGCTGGGTGACCGGTATGGATTTACTAACAGAATTAGACTTGGAAATGCACAGTAGCGTGTGTGTGAAGTTATTCTGAATGACCCTATGTGCACTTTGAATATTATATACCCTTTTAGGGATAGATTTCAAATAGCTCTGATATAGCAGAAACCACTAAATTATGAAATTGCTAAATTGGGAATTGTATTTCAACCCAGAACAAAAAATGTGCTTTGACGGACACTAAATAACTTGCCCATCCACAACAGGACAGCGGTAACGACAGATTTAGCTGGATATAAATTTGAGGCCTAGTATTTAGGCGCTGGGTGACCGGTATGGATTTAGTGACAGAATTAGACTTGGAAATGCACAGTAGCGTGTGTGTGAAGTTATTCTGAATGACCCTATGTGCACCTTGAATATTATATACCCTTTTAGGGATAGATTTCAAATAGCTCTGATATAGCAGAAACCACTAAATTATGAAATTGCTAAATTGGGAATTGTATTTCAACCCAGAACAAAAAATGTGCTTTGACGGACACTAAATAACTTGCCCATCCACAACAGTACAGCGGTAACGACAGATTTAGCGGGATATAAATTTGAGGCCTAGTATTTAGGCGCTGGGTGACCGGTATGGATTTAGTGACAGAATTAGACTTGGAAATGCACAGTAGCGTGTGTGTGAAGTTATTCTGAATGACCCTATGTGCACCTTGAATATTATACACCCTTTTAGGGATAGATTTCAAATAGCTCTGATATAGCAGAAACCACTAAATTATGAAATTGCTAAATTGGGAATTGTATTTCAACCCAGAACAAAAAATGTGCTTTGACGGACACTAAATAACTTGCCCATCCACAACAGTACAGCGGTAACGACAGATTTAGCGGGATATAAATTTGAGGCCTAGTATTTAGGCGCTGGGTGACCGGTATGGATTTAGTGACAGAATTAGACTTGGAAATGCACAGTAGCGTGTGTGTGAAGTTATTCTGAATGACCCTATGTGCACCTTGAATATTATATACCCTTTTAGGGATAGATTTCAAATAGCTCTGATATAGCAGAAACCACTAAATTATGAAATTGCTAAATTGGGAATTGTATTTCAACCCAGAACAAAAAATGTGCTTTGACGGACACTAAATAACTTGCCCATCCACAACAGGACAGCGGTAACGACAGATTTAGCGGGATATAAATTTGAGGCCTAGTATTTAGGCGCTGGGTGACCGGTATGGATTTAGTGACAGAATTAAACTTGGAAATGCACAGTAGCGTGTGTGTGAAGTTATTCTGAATGACCCTATGTGCACCTTGAATATTATATACCCTTTTAGGGATAGATTTCAAATAGCTCTGATATAGCAGAAACCACTAAATTATGAAATTGCTAAATTGGGAATTGTATTTCAACCCTGAACAAAAAATGTGCTTTAACGGACACTAAATAACTTGCCCAGCCACAACAGTACAGCGGTAACGACAGATTTAGCGGGATATAAATTTGAGGCCTAGTATTTAGGCGCTGGGTGACCGGTATGGATTTACTAACAGAATTAGACTTGGAAATGCACAGTAGCGTGTGTGTGAAGTTATTCTGAATGACCCTATGTGCACCTTGAATATTATATACCCTTTTAGGGATAGATTTCAAATAGCTCTGATATAGCAGAAACCACTAAATTATGAAATTGCTAAATTGGGAATTGTATTTCAACCCAGAACAGAAAATGTGCTTTGACGGACACTAAATAACTTGCCCATCCACAACAGGACAGCGGTAACGACAGATTTAGCGGGATATAAATTTGAGGCCTAGTATTTAGGCGCTGGGTGACCGGTATGGATTTAGTGACAGAATTAGACTTGGAAATGCACAGTAGCGTGTGTGTGAAGTTATTCTGAATGACCCTATGTGCACCTTGAATATTATATACCCTTTTAGGGATAGATTTCAAATAGCTCTGATATAGCAGAAACCACTAAATTATGAAATTGCTAAATTGGGAATTGTATTTCAACCCTGAACAAAAAATGTGCTTTAACGGACACTAAATAACTTGCCCAGCCACAACAGTACAGCGGTAACGACAGATTTAGCGGGATATAAATTTGAGGCCTAGTATTTAGGCGCTGGGTGACCGGTATGGATTTAGTGACAGAATTAGACTTGGAAATGCACAGTAGCGTGTGTGTGAAGTTATTCTGAATGACCCTATGTGCACCTTGAATATTATATACCCTTTTAGGGATAGATTTCAAATAGCTCTGATATAGCAGAAACCACTAAATTATGAAATTGCTAAATTGGGAATTGTATTTCAACCCAGAACAGAAAATGTGCTTTGACGGACACTAAATAACTTGCCCATCCACAACAGGACAGCGGTAACGACAGATTTAGCGGGATATAAATTTGAGGCCTAGTATTTAGGCGCTGGGTGACCGGTATGGATTTAGTGACAGAATTAGACTTGGAAATGCACAGTAGCGTGTGTGTGAAGTTATTCTGAATGACCCTATGTGCACCTTGAATATTATATACCCTTTTAGGGATAGATTTCAAATAGCTCTGATATAGCAGAAACCACTAAATTATGAAATTGCTAAATTGGGAATTGTATTTCAACCCAGAACAAAAAATGTGCTTTGACGGACACTAAATAACTTGCCCATCCACAACAGTACAGCGGTAACGACAGATTTAGCGGGATATAAATTTGAGGCCTAGTATTTAGGCGCTGGGTGACCGGTATGGATTTAGTGACAGAATTAGACTTGGAAATGCACAGTAGAGTGTGTGAAGTTATTCTGAATGACCCTATGTGCACCTTGACTATTATATACCCTTTTAGGGATAGATTTCATATAGCTCTGATATAGCAGAAACCACTAAATTATGAAATTGCTAATTTGGGAATTGTATTTCAACCCTGAACAAAAAATGTGCTTTAACGGACACTAAATAACTTGCCCAGCCACAACAGTACAGCGGTAACGACAGATTTAGCGGGATATAAATTTGAGGCCTAGTATTTAGGCGCTGGGTGACCGGTATGGATTTACTAACAGAATTAGACTTGGAAATGCACAGTAGCGTGTGTGTGAAGTTATTCTGAATGACCCTATGTGCACCTTGAATATTATATACCCTTTTAGGGATAGATTTCAAATAGCTCTGATATAGCAGAAACCACTAAATTATGAAATTGCTAAATTGGGAATTGTATTTCAACCCTGAACAAAAAAATGTGCTTTGACGGACACTAAATAACTTGCCCAGCCACAACAGTACAGCGGTAACGACAGATTTAGCGGGATATAAATTTGAGGCCTAGTATTTAGGCGCTGGGTGACCGGTATGGATTTAGTGACAGAATTAGACTGGGATATGGCCAAAAAATAACCACACTATTGCTGGTTAAATGCACTTGGTGTGACAGCTTGACCAACCACACTACTGAGGGTTAAATGCACTTGGTGACGGGCGCAGCTTGCCCCTGATGTAGTATATGGCCATAAAATGAACAGACTATTGCTGGTTAAATGCACTTGGTGTGACAGCTTCACCCTGATGTAGGCTTTAGCCAAAAAACAACCACACCATTGAGGGTTAAATGCACTTGGTGACAGGCGCAGCTTGCCCCTGATGTAGTATATGGCCAAAAAATGAACAGACTATTGCTGGTTAAATGCACTTGGTGTGACAGCTTGACCAACCACACTACTGAGGGTTAAATGCACTTGGTGACGGGCGCAGCTTGCCCCTGATGTAGTATATGGCCAAAAAATGAACAGACTATTGCTGGTTAAATGCACTTGGTGTGACAGCTTGACCAAACACACTACTGAGGGTTAAATGCACTTGGTGACGGGCGCAGCTTGCCCCTGATGTAGTATATGGCCAAAAAATGAACAGACTATTGCTGGTTAAATGCACTTGGTGTGACAGCTTGACCAACCACACTACTGAGGGTTAAATGCACTTGGTGACGGGCGCAGCTTGCCCCTGATTTAGTATATGGCCAAAAAATTAACAGACTATTGCTGGTTAAATGCACTTGGTGTGACAGCTTCACCCTGATGTAGGCTTTAGCCAAAAAACAACCACACCATTGAGGGTTAAATGCACTTGGTGACAGGCGCAGCTTGCCCCTGATGTAGTATATGGCCAAAAAATAAACAGACTATTGCTGGTTAAATGCACTTGGTGTGACAGCTTCACCCTGATGTAGGCTTTAGCCAAAAAATCAACCACACCATTGAGGGTTAAATGCACTTGGTCGCAGCTTGGATGCACTTGGTCGCAGCACCGCACAAGACACAAAATGGCCGCCGATCACCCCAGAAAAAAGTGACTGACAAACGGTCTGGGCAGCCTAAAAACAGTGAGCAATTGAATTTCAGCAGCTCAATGATGCACAGCTGCAGATCGATCGATTAATCAAGTCCTTTGGAGGAGTTAATCTGCCTAATCTCACCCTACTGTCGCAGCCGCAACCTCTCCCTACGCTAATCAGAGCAGAGTGACGTAGTATGACGCTTGTTGATTGGCTGCTTTGCAGCCTTTCAAAAAGCGCCAAGAAAGCGTCACAAAAGCGCCAAGAAAGCGACGAACACCGAACCCGAACCCGGACTTTTACGAAAATGTCCGGGTTCAGGTCCGTGTCACGGACACCCCAAAATTCGGTACGAACCCGAACTATACAGTTCGAGTTCGCTCATCCCTAGTGAAGACGGCCACACGAAGGCCATCTACTGTCTGGAATTGTTGTCCATTTTTGTAAACTTCCCTTGCCATCCATCCCCAAAGGTTCTCAATTGGATTTATATCAGGGGAACACGCAGGATGGGCCAAAAGAGTGATGTTATTCTCCTGGAAGAAGTCCCTTGTCCTACGGGCATTGTGTACTGTAGCGTTGTCCTGTTGAAAAACCCAGTCGCTACCACACAGACGAAGGCCCTCAGTCATGAGGAATGCTCTCTGCAACATCTGGACATAGCCAGCGGCCGTTTTATGCCCCTGCACTTCCTGAAGCTCCATTGTTCCACTAAAGGAAAAAGCATCCCACACCATTATGGCGCCCCCTCCACTGTGGCACGTAGAAAACATCTCAGGTGGGATCTGCTTGTCATGCCAGTAACGTTGGAAACCATAAGAACCATCAAGGTTAAATTTTTTTCTCCTCAGAGAATAAAACTTTCTTCCACCTTTGAATGTCCCATGTTTGGTGCTCTCTTGCAAAGTCCAAACGAGCAGTTCTGTGGCGTTCAAGGAGACGAGGTCTTTGAAGACGTTTTTTGTTTTTGAAGCTCTTCAGTCTCAGATGCCGTCTGATGGTTATGGGGCTGCAGTCAGCACCAGTAAGGGTCTTAATTTGGGTCAAGGATTGTCCAGTGTCTTGACGGACAGCCAATTGGATCCTCCGGCTCAGTGCTGATGACATTTTTTTGGGTCTTTCACTTTACTTTTTTGTTCCATAACCCTCAGGATGATTTAAGAAATTCCAAATGACTGTCTTACTGCATCCCACCTCAGCAGCGATGGTGCGCTGTGAGAGATCCTGCTTATGCAGTCTAACAACCCGCCCACGTTCAAAAAGGGAGAGTTTTTTTGCCTTTGCCATCACAACGTGTGACTACCTGACAGAAAATGACAATGAATCCACATCTTTGCACAGATTTGGCCTTTTAAAGGCATGTGGTCCTAAAATTTGGATCAGCTGAAAAACAGCCTGTTTCAGTTTAATCGTTATTTTCAATTAATTGAATGCTCAAATTTTTTTTTGTCTCACTCCCATTTCTTCTTGTTGCGCCGTACTGACCCGGGAAGGGGGGAAGAGGCAGTTTCCCCACATTTCGCCTCACAAAGCTTTTTCAAAGCTCACAGGCATAAAATACACATTTTACCAACCACAGAAAAGACCCCAAAACACCACATATCTCCATAAAAGTTACATCCCCTGATAGCCTCGATCTGGGTGAACAACCTATCCCAAAATAACCCAGATTGGTTCAGGAATTTCCTGGAAGTCTTATTTTTCCTTCCCGTGCACATGGTCACATGCCCCAAATAGTTCCAGTAATAAGTCCATGGGGCAGAAACAGAGTCTTTGAAATCCAATATGCCCAAATAGTGTCCCAGGGAGATTATGTGAAATACAAGCTTGAAATACTGCAATAATATTCTGGGTTTAAAAAAACACCAATTTTCGGCAAGATACTAAATTTGCGGCCTTTGCTGCATTTGTCACAGTAAAATACAATCGTTAGATACTGCTGGTATATTCTGTTATAAAAAAAAAACACCCATTTTGGGCAAGATAATAAATTTGCAGCCTTTGCTGCATTTGACACTGGGAAATACAAGCTTGAAATACTGCAATAATATTCTGGGTTTAAAAAAAAACACCCATTTTGGGCAAGATACTAAATTTGCAGCCTTTGCTGAATTTGTCACAGTGAAATACAAGCTTGAAAAACTGCACTAATATTCTTGGTTTAAAAAAAACACCCATTTTGGGCAAGATAATTTTGCGTCCTTTGCTGCATTTGTCACAGTGAAATACAAGCTTTAGTATCTGCTGGTATATTCTGTTATTTAAAAAAAAAACACCCATTTTGGGCAAGATAATACATTTGCGGCCTTTGCTGCATTTCTGACAGTCCAATACAAGCGTTATATACCGCTGTTATATTCTGGTATTAAAAATACACCCATTTTGGTCAAGATACAAAATTTGCGGCCTTTGCTGCATTTGTCACAGTGAAATACAGGCATTAGATACTGCTGTTATATTCTGTTATAAAAAAAAACACCCATTTTGGGCAAGATACTACATTTGTGGCCTTTGTTGAATTTTCACAGTGAAATACAAGCGTTAGATACTGCTGTTATATTCTGTTATTAAGAAAACACCCTTTTTGGGCAAGATACTAAATTTGCGGCCTTCGCTGCATTTGTCACAGTGAAATACAAGCTTTAAAAACTGCACTAATATTCTTGGTTTAAAAAAACACCAATTTTTGTCAATACCCAACTGGAGTCTTTGCTGCATTTGTCACTGTGAAATACAAGCTTGAAATACTGCAATAATTCTGGGTTTAAAAAAACACCCATTTTTGGCAAGATACTAAATTTGCGGCCTTTGCTGCATTTCTGGCAGTCCAATACAAGCATTATATACCTCTGTTATATTCTGGTATTAAAAAAACACCCATTTTGGGCAAGATACAAAATTTCTTGGGACCGTGAAGTAATTGTATTAAATTCACGTGTCACACTGTTGTGTGACCTCAAGAAATTTTTCCTCTTTATGACACCGGCACTGCCTTACTCTCAGTGAACTTAATTGTTGACTATTGGTTATATTTTTTGCCTGACATAAACCATCTGTTATTTTGGTGGGTGAAAACAAAGAATGAGGAGAGCGTAAAATAAGGGACGTGGCACCGGTCGTGGTGCTGCTGGTGGAGCTCCTGTTGCAGGGAGAGGACGTGGTCAATCTGTGCCAGCTACACGCACAAATGAAACACCTCCTCAGGTGTGAGTAGGCGACAGAACCTTCAGCGTTATTTGGTAGGGCCGAATGCGGCTCTACGAATGGTGAGGCCAGAACAAGTACAGGCGATAGTAGATTGGGTTGCTGACAGTGCCTCCAGTTCCTTCCCATTGTCTCCCACCCAGTCACCTGCTGGAAGATCAGAGTTGGCACCTGCAGCCCATGCCTATCAGTCCTTCACCTCACCCCCTTACAATCAGCCAAGCAGTCTGAGCCCCAAGTCATGGAGCAGCTCTTCTGCTTTTTGATGACTCTGCTAGCAGGGGTTCTCAGGGCTATCCATATAGCCCTGCCCCAGAAGTGGAAGAGATTGAGTGCACCAATGCCCAATCACTTATGTTTCAGGATGAGTACATGGGAGGACCACCGCAGCATGTCTCTGATGACAAAACACAGGTGCCAACTGCTGTGGCTTTCTGCAGTATGCAGACCGACAAGGAGGGCAGGGGTGAAGACTGGGTGAAAGATGATGTGGAGGACGATGAGGTCCTCAACCCCACATGGAATCAAGGTCATGCGAGTGACCTGTGTACTGTAGTTCGGAGGAAAAGGCGGTGGTCGCACAGATGCAGATGTACCAGCATAGCAGAAGAGGGAGCAGGGTGCAAAAGCGGAGCCTAGACATTACGCCTTCTACTGCCCACCGCAGCAAGGGACCAAGCACACCAAAGCCAGCTCCAAGGAGTTCCCTGGCGTGGCAGTTCTTCAGACAATGTGCTGACAACAAGACACGAGTGGTTTGCACGCTGTGCAATCAGAGCCTGAAGCGAGGCATAAACATTCTCAACCTGAGCACAACTTGCAAAGCACAAGCTGCAGTGGCGTAGACACCTCAAAAAACCAAGAAAGGTCTCTGTCTCCTCCTGCTTCCTCTTCTGCTGCAGTCTCGGCCTCTTCATCCACCTCTGGAGCGACAATGGCACCTGCTATCCCGCAAACAGAGGATCTCCCAGCAACGCTACCACCTGGGTCACCAAGCATCTCCACAATGTCCCATGGAAGTGTTTAACTCTCTATCTCCCAAACACTGGAGCGAAAGAGAAAGCACCCCTACCCACCCGCGATCCTCAAAATTTCTGGCCTTTGAAAGTATGTCATTCCGTCTGGTGGAGACGGAGAGTTTTATAAGCCTTATGACGGTGGCTGTCCCACAGTACGTCGTGCCCAGCCACCACTTCTTTTCCAGGCGAGCCATCCCGTCCCTGCACAACCAAGTGGGGGACAATATCATGTGTGCACTGCGCAACGCCATCTGTGGCAAGGTCCACCTAACTACAGATACGTGGACCAGTAAGCACGGTCAGGGACGTTATGTCTTCCTAAGAGCACACTGGGTAAATGCAGTGGTGGCTTTTTTGGGGTGTACCCTAATAAAAAAATATATATAAATATATATATATATATATATATATATATATATAAAAAAATATTTAAACCAAAAACCAGTGTTGGCTACCTCATCCTCCTCCACTGCCGCTTCCACCTACACCGCAACATCCACCGCCTCCTCAACCTCCTACTCCATATGGACCTCGTTCTCCTAGATAAAGATTATTATTTTTTATTTTTGCCTATTTTATGTTATTTTAAGTCATATCCCTATCCACATTTGTTTGCAGAGCACTTGCCATGCTCTTAACCACATTTTGATGCCATTTACAGCCCTCTAGCGCTTTCCATGACTTTTTTAGAGCCATTTTAGTGCTCCAAAGTTCGGGTCCCCATTGACTTTACGGGGGTTCGGGGTCAAGTTCGGGTCCCGAACTCGAAATTTTTGGTGAAGTTTGGCCGAACCCGAACATCTAGGTGTCCTCTCAACTCTACTCTGCACCTTTCAGAGAACTGATGCAGTGTGCCGAGCCAAGGTGGAGAGTCCTAAGCCATCACTACTTCTCCAAAAAGGCTGTACCAGCCCTGCACATGTATGTTGAGCAGAAGGTGGGCCAGTCCTTGAGCCTGTTGGTGTCTGATAAAGTTCACAGCAGCACCAATGTGTGGTCAAGGAACAATATATGTCCTTTACAGCCCACTGGGTAAATGTGGTTCCTGCACAGACACACCTGAAACTTGGCCAGGTGACGGCAATGCTGCCTCCGTGTTCTCAAGCTGTGAGTCCTGCGCCAATGTCCTCCTTTGCCTCCTCATCCTCAACCTTGTCCACAGGCACAATTCGGAGTGCTCTTCCAACATACCACCTATGCAGAGCATAGATGGCAGTATCACTCTGTTCTAAACCTGGTTTGCCTGGGTGAATGGAGTCACACCGGGGAGGAACTGCTCTGTGTACCTCAAGAAGAAATTGAATCCTGGCTGTCTCCTTACCAACTGAAGATAGTAACCATGGTCACCGATAATGGGAAGACCAATATGTCGGCGCTGCATCAAAGAGGACTGACCCATGCGCCCTGCATGGCGCACATCTTTAATCTGGTTGTGAAGCGGTTCCTAAAGTCTTCCACCCAACTGCAAGACATCCTAAAAATTGCCAGGAAACTGTGCATAGACTTCAGCCACTCTTCCTGCAAAACACACCCTTCTTAAGCACACCCTTCTTGACAGTGGCAGCTCATGCGTGACACCAGCCATTTGCTCAGGCCCTTGAGGAGGCCACTTTATTTGTCAGATGTCAGGACTACAGGATGAACAATGTCATTCCACTCCTTCAAGTCTTGGAGCAGATGCTGATAAATCTGGCTGGCCAGGGAACAGGAGACATGGTGCCTATATCTCACGGCCACCTGGCGGAGGAGGAAGACATTCACTCAATTGTTCATCAAGTCGCCAGAGAACAACAGCATGGCCATTTGTAGAATTTTTGGGCAGAATTTTTGGGCAGAAGGTGTAGTGGGCACAGGGTGCCAATGTTGGTACCATGGGCCTGTGTCAACACATGTAGATTTTTTCTAAAATCGCTGCTGTACATGTTAGAAAGAGGAAGTATGGGATCACCCATAATGCCGTGCAGACAGTCAATCAGCAGATAGCCAGCCCCTGTGATGTCACAACCCTGTAAAATGTCCTTCTCTGCCTCCCCAACCTTGTCCTCAGCCTCTTCTTTGTCCTCAGCCTCTTCTTCAGGCACAATTTGGAGTGCTCTTCCAGCATACCACCTATGCAGAGCATGGCAGTGTCACGCTTCTCTGCACCTGGTTTGCCTGTGAGAAACTGCTCCGCGTACTTCAAGAAGAAATATAATCCTGGCTGTCTGAGAAAGAAAACAAGGTCACCGATAACGGGAAGACCATCGTGTCGGCGCTGCATCAAGGAGGCCTGACCCATGCACCCTGCATGGCGCACATCTTTAATCTGGTTGTAAAGCGGTTCCTGAAGTCTTCCACCCAACTTCAAGACATCCTGAAAATGGCCAGGAAACTGAGCATGGACTTCAGCCACTCTTACCCTGCAAAACACACCCTTCTTGAGCTGCAAAGGCAGAATAGCATTCCTCAACATTGCCTGATAGGCAACGTTTCCACCCGTTGGAACTCCACCCTCCACATGTTGGACCGACTATATGAGCAGAGTAAGGCCACAAAAGATTTCTTGATGATTCAGGCAGACAGGAGCACTCCCCTGTGTAACTTCAATGTTTGCCAGTGGCAGCTCATGCGTGACACCTGTCGTTTGCTCAGGCCCTTGAGGAGGCTACTTTATTTGTCAGTTGCCAGGACTACAGGATGAACAATGTAATTCCACTCCTTAAAGTCTTGGGGAAGATTCTGATAAATCTGGCTGCCCAGGGGGCAGGAGACATGGTGCCTACATTTCACGGTCACCTGAGCCCTGTGGGGGCTGAACAGGCGGAGGATGAAGATATTCACTGACAAGTAATTTACACAGAAATGGGTGGTTTGTCTGCACATGTGACAGGAGAGGAGCAGGAGGATCTGAAGGGCTATGAGGAAGGCAAGACAGATGACCTCAACACATTGTGGCAGTATGCATTGGAGATGGAGGCAGTGAGTCCCTCCAAGTCCCTTGCGCAAATGTCCAGATGCATGCTGAATTGATTGCGTAGTGACAGCCGTATTATCACCATTCGGCAGAGGGATGACTACTGGTTTTCCACCTTGTTAGACCCTTGCTACAGCTCTAAAATGGAGGCCTGTTTTCCACCTGCTGAGAGGGAGGATAAATTCAACTACATCCGATGTAGTCAGTTGACCGCTGTCTATGTGCGCCATCGCCCATCCAGACGAAGGTCTGACCAGGGCAGCCCTCTGCGCTCACCTGATGCCACACACCTGCTGCCATCTTCTCCTACTGCCATCCACCATTTTGTGCTGTTACTGCCACAGCTTTTGCCCTTCACCTCCCCACTATGTGACTGGGCTACTGTGTTGACTTCACATGCGGTTGCCACCCTCACCACTCTGTAACTGGGCCATTGTGTTGACTTCTCATGCTGTTGTCACCCCAACACTCTGTGACTGGGCCATTGTGTTGACTCCTCATGCTGTTGCCAGCCTCCCCACTCTTTCACTGGGCCACTATGTTGACTCCTCATGTAATTGCCGCCCTCCCCACTCTGTGATGGGGCTACTACTGTCCTGGTTTGGCCTTGTTGACATCACCATTGATTTTACCCTTCTGATCTGCCAGAAAGATGGAAAAATAAAAAACGCAACGGATCCTGTCTTTGGAGCATCTGTAAGGCCTCTATCACATGGTTCCTATTTTGCATCAGGATATGCTCATGATTTGGAAGCCAAAAGCAGGAGTGGATACAAAACACAGAAGACATGCAAATATTCCAGTCACATGTCAGTTCTGTTTTGGATCGACTCCTGTTTGACCTTAGCAATACTGATGGATTACTGAACAAATGCTGACCGTGTGAAGGTGGATGCTCAAAAGACAGGATCCTTTTTCTGGGGGGTTTTCTTTTGACAGATCAGAAGAAGGGAAAAATAAATTGTGATGTCAACACAAACTGACTGCTAAAACCCCCTACATTGTGTCATGGGGCCACTGCTTGTATCAGCATGTAACAGAACAGGTTCTGTAGAAATCTATGTGGAATCAGCTGACAGTGTGCTCTTTCACTCTATAGTAGAATCTTGGGCCACTGCATGGTTAAGTCCTGTATACATGATGCTAACATTGATCTGTAGTTCACACTTTAGTTATCTGGTCAGTTTTGGCCCCGTAACTGACCAAATAAGTAAAGTGTGAACTTATTTTGTAATACCCCAGAGTGTTATTACAATTTCTCCACCCTGCTACTGTCTTTGATTGCTACCAATAATGTCATCTATGTATTTGTTCCAGGTCCTCCTACATTGTGCATTCCTAAGGTTGTTATGAAACTGTTTTGTACATGTACTGTGCCTGGTTCACCAGCAGGTGGCAGCAGATATATGGCAGAGAAATCTTTAGATAGCAGGGAACTTACAATTCCATTCTCCCCCTTTTGGCAGCAAAGGAGGGGCAGCAGGAATTGTCTAGTGAGTCTAAGCCAGGGCAGCATGATTCCCTCCAGAGGGGAGCAGCTCATAGAGCACCATGACTCCTTGCAGATTCACTTACAGAGTGTCACGAGGGGGTCAACAGCCAAAGGCATCCCCTCCACAGATAGAGAACAGACCAAAAGTCCAGCTACCAGAATAGAGCCGAGTTTAGCACAATAGCGAATGAAAGCAGAGTACTCAAGTTTGCCTGCCAGTTTATGCTGGAACCTGCTGGAAGCAAGAGAAAGCCAGAATATTGTCTGGATGCAAGTTTATTCAAGTAAAGCTGTTGAACTTTATAAAGGCCTGGATTCGATTTATTCTTCGCCTCCACCATTACTCATCCCTTTTATTGCTTCGGAGCCAAGCCCTGGGGAGCAACGCTATCCTGGTAGAAGCACCGTAATACACACAGAGACTGTTAAGGCCGCACCATACCACTCGGGATTCCTATACACCTGTAACACGATAGGCCCTGGGGCGGCACATTGCAATTCTAAGACTGACACCAGTCAACTGCCTGTCATACTGACACACAGTAACTGTTTCACTACCACAGTGGACTAGCTATGCATATTTCTGCAATGCACAGTGTTGTACAGCGATATACAAGCTTTTTGCAGCCAAGAAATAGCGGATTTTGTACGCGCTTCATCACAAATGAATTTGCTCTTAGTAGTAATAGTGCCACTACAGTGGCACCCAGTATGAATAATTACAACTGTGTCCCAGAAGTAATAATATTCCCCATAGTGCCTATAGTAGTAATAATGTTCCTCACAGTCCCACAGTAGTAATAAAGCCCAGCATAGTGACCCCAGTAGCAGCACAGTCCATAAAAATGCACCAAGTAGGAATAATTCTCCATAAGTAACAATGCCAATGCCCATCTATAGACTCTCAATAATAATAAAGCCCTTCACAGTGCCCCATAGTAATAATCCCCCCATAAGTAATAATGCCCGCCTATAGTGTCAAAGTAGAAATAAAGCCCACTTCAGTGCATTTCAATGATCATAAAAAACACCATATTGCTCCCAGTAGTATTAAAGCCCCCAGTGTGCCCCGGTAGTAAATATACCCCCAGTAGTACTAAAGACCCATAGTATGCCCCAGAAGTAATAATTCCCACGTATACCACCTATAATGCACCCAGTAGTAATAAAGCTCCCTTAATATGTGCCAGTAGAAAAAAAATGTCTCCTTATAGTTCCTCCAATAGTACTAGTGTCTACTAATGTGTGCCAGCAGAAAAGAATGCCCCCAGTCATACAAATGTCCCCTTATGTGTGCCAGTAGAAAATAATGTCCCTTATAGTACCCTCAGCAGTTCAAATAGCCCCTTATGTGTGTAAGCAGAAAATAATGCCCATTATGGAACCCCCAAGTACACATGACCCTTTATAAAGTGTGCCAGTAAGAACAATGCTCCTTATAGTGCCCCTAATGTCCCCATAGTGCTCCCACAGTAAAATAAAAACAAACAAACACAGATACTCACCTGCCTGCCTCTGCCAGTGATGTGGTGCAGGAACATGTGTTTCCCGTCCTGCTTACAGCCCAGATCGATGATTATGTCATCTCTCCATCTTAGCTGGCCTCTGATAGGCTTCAGACCTAGTGCCTGTAGCTTATCTGAGTGAACGTCAGGGCAGGGACACCTGTTCCTGCTTCCTGCCACAGTATTGAACTCAATTGACATCCTAAGGACAACAATTCAGTTGAATATCGAGATGCCCTATGTAGGAAGGCTCAAAGGTCCGTTATTGACAGAAGGTATGTGTCACTGAGATTCCTGGCCTCGGTGAGGTAAGAGCCGGTAATTTCATGTGTCAGCGGCAGCTAGTGCTGGCTGACATGGTTTTGCTTTTTATTATGGCTGCAAAGCCGATCCAGGCCGGCTCTTACTGGGAGCAGCCAAAGTGCAGTATGGGTGGCTGCTCCCCACGTTCCAAGCCGGGTCTTGGTTTGGGCTATAAAACAGGCAGCACTGTCAGGTGGGAGGAATTTACTCCTCTCTGACAGTGAAGCTCTGTCAGTCTCTGTGTTGGGACCTGGGAGTTTGGGCCTGGGTAAAGGCCTGCTAGCTTGTTACCGTGAGAGCAGGTGGTTTCTGCTATGCTGCATGGTGTGAACAAATACCAGACTCAAGGCGACTGTATTCCTTGAAACTGACTTTTTGTTTTGCTTATCCTTATGTGTGAATAAACACCGGACTGTTTAAGTTAAAGACGTTGTGGTTGCTTCTATACTGCGTCTGCAAGCCTGTCTACCAGAGCAAATCCCCACACCTAGTAGCCAGCAATGAAACATTGCTAGTTGCTTGGGCAGTCCCACATACCTCTTCACCATGCAGTGCATACCCCTTTGAGTATGCGTACTGCAGGTTGAGAATCTCTGCTCTATAAGTATCTAAGAAACTGCTAATCTGAGATTTTACATGCAACAGAATTGTTTTCTAAATCAAGTACATCTAGTGAGCACCAATAAATCCAAGAGTTTTACACTGTTGACCCATCCTCTGCATAGGTCATCAGCAGTGGCGGATTATAATTGGGGCGTTTGGGTCGGCAGCCCCGGGCCCAGGGTGAGTGAGGGGCCCATCGCCAATTTGCCATCCTAAACGCCCCATTTTGAGCCACCACCAGACCCCAAGTTACTAAAATATATCTGCAGTAGCGACGCACAGCCAGCGCTTCACTTACACGCCGCTGCGCTGGCTGATGCAGTGCAGACAGTAACAGCCGGCCGGCTTGCTTGATCCCGCCCCCTTCAGCGCCGCGAAGATAGGCTGTAAAAATGAAGCAGGGCGGATTCGGAGGAAGACAGAGTGCTGAGGAGAGGAGAGGAGGGGGGCACGTGACTCAGTCAGTCACTCACTGTAGCTCCGCCTCCTCCATCACAGAAGGCACGCTGCAGTGCTTTATTCCCGCCCCCGATGTGCCCGCCCCCAGTCTTCTCAGTGCCACCACTTACTATTGCCAGCGCCAGGAGTCAGGACAGCCTGGCTGGGTCTGTGAGAGAAAGTAGCATGGAGGACCTGCTTCTTCGGAGTTAACTTCCAGTATTCAAGTGAGCAGGCGCAGCAGCAGCCAAAGCTAGTAAATTCTAATGAATGGTGATGGCCTGGGCAGCAGGGCAGTGGGATTGTGGGCTGCCTGTGTCTGTGAGTGAGAGGCAGAGCAACAGTGGCCATTTTAGTCAGATTACAGGCTACAGCCACTCTGCAGCTTTGGCTCTAATCTGACTGAAATGGCTGCAGCTGTCTGGCCTCTGCTCTGCCTCTTTTTCACAGGTGCCACTGCCCATCACAAAGTGTGTTTGACTATAAAAATGATGGATTATTACACTAAGTGTTTGATATTAAAATGGTGGATTACAATTGATCCTTCTCTTTACAGGTGCCCAGCCCAGCACACCAAGTTTTTGACCATCAAAATGATGGATTATTAATCCCTGTATGATATAGGGATTAATAATCCACCATTTTGATGTTCAAACACTTGGTGTGCTGGGCTGGGCACTAGGGATGAGCGAACTTCTGTTTTCAAGTTCGGCGTATAAGGTTTGGGTTATCTAAGAATTCCGTTATGGATATTCCGCTACCACGGACCCTAAGTTATGGTTCCTGTTTGCAGAATCCATAACGGAATTCTTAGATAACCTATAGCTTAAAAACCGAACTTGAAAACAGAAGTTCGCTCAACACTACTGGGCACCTGTGAGGAGAGAGAAAGAGCAGTGGCACAGAGACATTGGCCAGCAGTGGCCATTTTAGTCAGATTACAGGCTACAGCCACTCTGCAGCTTTGGCTCTAATCTGACTGAAATGGCTGCAGCTGTCTGGCCTCTGCTCTGCCTCTTTTTCACAGGTGCCACTGCCCATCACAAAGTGTGTTTGACTATAAAAATGATGGATTATTACACCAAGTGTTTGATATTAAAATGGTGGATTACAATTCATCCTTCTCTTCACAGGTGCCTAGCCCAGCACACCAAGTTTTTGACCATCAAAATGATGGATTACAGGGATTAATAATCCACCATTTTGATGTTCAAACACTTGGTGTGCTGGGCTGGGCACTAGGGATGAGCGAACTTCTGTTTTCAAGTTCGGCGTATAAGGTTTGGGTTATCTAAGAATTCTGTTATGGATATTCCGCTACCACGGACCCCAAGTTATGGTTCCTGTTTGCAGAATCCATAATGGAATTCTTAGATAACCTATAGCTTAAAAACCGAACTTGAAAACAGAAGTTCGCTCAACACTACTGGGCACCTGTGAGGAGAGAGAAAGAGCAGTGGCACAGAGACATTGGCCAGCAGTGGCCATTTTAGTCAGATTACAGGCTACAGCCACTCTGCAGCTTTGGCTCTAATCTGACTGAAATGGCTGCTGCTGTCTGGCCTCTGCTCTGCCTCTTTTTCACAGGTGCCACTGCCCATCACAAAGTGTGTTTGACTATAAAAATGATGGATTATTACACCAAGTGTTTGATATTAAAATGGTGGATTACAATTGATCCTTCTCTTCACAGGTGCCTAGCCCAGCACACCAAGTTTTTGACCATCAAAATGATGGATTACAGGGATTAATAATCCACCATTTTGATGTTCAAACACTTGGTGTGCTGGGCTGGGCACTAGGGATGAGCGAACTTCTGTTTTCAAGTTCGGCGTATAAGGTTCGGGTTATCTAAGAATTCCGTTATGGATATTCCGCTACCGCATTAATAAATAGAGAAAAGGGGCCCAAGTTTAGGAAACAGCCCCGGGCCTATGATGCACTTAATCCGCCCCTGGTCATCAGTATCTAATCGATGGGGGTTCGACAACCGGGTCCCCTGCTAATCAGGTGTTAGAGATAGTATGCTGTTTGATCTGGTATATACAGTAGATATGTATTCTTTTACTCGGGTCATTAGGCTCCTTTATACCCGTTAAGCATTGTTGTTGACCATGTGTAAGGTCACAATATGCTTATCTTCTAAAGGTTGTTTCCTGATGAAAAATACACTAAACAGGACAGTGAGTTCTATCTAATACAATAGCATATGCCATCAGCAAATGTCAGTCATTAGAATTTTGGATTATGGCTAAGTAGGAACTATAAGTTGCAACTATGATGTGCAGCTAGGGAAATGTGCATCAATGGCATGGTAGTTCCATGAACATTTGATTCTTGCCATGACATGTCCAAGTCAATCAATATTGTACGCGGGCAATTTTTAGAACAAAGTTGAGGAAGGTCCTACCCATTACTGGAAAAGTACATGTGCTAAAAAGTAATCTAAAAATTGAGATCAAAAGAACTATTAGTAAACCTTCAGGGCTGTTGTAGTTGTAGCTTGTTGATTTAGGGGTTGTCTTGTGTCTGACAAACAATTAAGAGTGACAATGTACACTTTTCAATATGTTAGAGTGAATGCATTCATATTACTGGGTGGCAATAATATTGGTTTGAAGATGTATGCTGAATGATTGATAGCTATTAGACCTTCTAATAATGTCAAGTGAGTTTGACACTGATTCCTTGCTAGCTAATATTCAGTTGTTTCCCTGTCCTGGGAATATGGGTACAATTGAAAGTGGTAATACCTGGCCTGGGACAACTGGGCAAAAGACCCAAAAGACCCAAAGGATATGCCCTGGTTCCCAAACCAAAAAACATTGCGTGAGAGGAACCATCCTGTAACCAGTCACATAGTTAGAATGCACACAGTAATGAAGAGTGTTTTAGCTGGACGAATGTCTAAATTTAAAATAATTTTAAGAGGTAAATGACAAAATATTGAAGACTTAAAAAAATCAATTTAGGACTGTAAAATTCACACATCTTAGTTTCTTGATGTAACAAGCATCGCTGGGTATTAAAATTACATTTTCTCTGCAATAAATTTGTACACAAACTTGCTGTATAGTATGTCATACATGCACGCAAGCGTATCTGTGACTGAGATAAGTCAGTATGGCTTAGTTGTTTTGGCTATGGCAGCAGCATTTTCATCCAGTGTAACTTTAATATTCAGTATTTTTTGCCCTCAGGCCTGACAGCTCTCAATTCACAAGCATAATTACCTAGGATAGAGATATGCTACAGAAAGTAAATTGGTATCATATGTATTTATATGATATCAGGCATAATAGAATTTTAATATGCATAATTTAAAGTATTGGGCTCAAATGTATTTATTGAAAGTAGCTGTTTTTATATACAGCACCCACCCCAACATGTACTGTAGGTGCTGCCGTATGATTCAGCTCTGTCTGCACAGCAATTTAACATTTCAGATAATATAGTCGATACGTCTGTTTCTATGCATGTCTTCTAGATTTTAGAAATATTTGTTACTCTGTTTTCAACATTTTTGTTTATTTAGCATGGTCTCTGCATTGCTTTCCAGATTATTGGTATACCTGACTACACATTGTTACTGTGAGTCACTGGCATACATTGACACATTGTAAACCAGGAATAGCCTCCAAATTTAATTTATTTTGATCCCCTGCTTCCTAGAATTCCATTTCTGTTTCCGCCTCGGACTTGCACCATTGCTGACAACATGTCATGCTGAGAACAGCAAGCTCATTTTCTCGAGCTGACTCTACCTGAGCATTCAGGATTTTACCATATATGTTTTTATATAAAATTATAGGTCACATCTTCTGTATTGAATTAATAATAAGTCATTTATCACACCCCTGTACATAAACAACTGACAAAACATTAACCCAGATTAGCACAAGGTAGGATAGTAAGGCTGGTTAATTATACACTGATGACTAAAGGTACATTTAGTGGTGATTGCCATGTAAATTATCGTTAAATTGAGCAAAACTTCAAGAACATCGAGCAGTGTAAAAGCAATAAACTCCAAGCTTGCCCAGACAGCCTACAGCTATCAGCCTACAGCAAGGCATGGTGGAAATTGTAGTTTTACTACAGCTGGAGAGCCGCAGGTTGGCCGTCCCTGCACTAGTGTGAAACTATCCTTAGACAAAAAAAATTGAGACACTTCTTTAGGTTATTATCACAGGATGCCCCTTGGTTGCGAAATACAGTACAGTTGCAAGAAAAAGTATGTGAACCCTTTGGAATGATATGGATTTCTGCACAAATTTCTGCTTAAACTAATAACACACTAAGAATTAAATGTTACTATTTTTTTATTGAACACACCATGTAAACATTCACAGAGCAGGTGGAAAAGTATGTGAAACCTTGGATTTAATAACTGGTTGAACCTCCTTTGGCAGCAATAACTTTAACCAAACATTTCCTTTAGTTGCAGATCAGACGTGGTCAGGAGTATTTCTTGACCATTCCTCTTTACAGAACTGTTTCAGTTCAGCAATATTTTTGGGATGTCTGGTGTGAATCACTTTCTTGAGGTCATGCCACAGCATCTCAATCGGGTTGAGGTCAGGACTCTGACTGGGCCACTCCAGAAGCGTATTTTCTTCTGTTTAAGCCATTCTGTTGTTGATTTACTTCTATGCTTTTGATTGTCGTCCTGTTGCAACATCCATCTTCTGTTGAGCTTCAGCTGGTGGACAGATGGCCTCACAGTACAGGTCTTCTAAAGTGTATTAAAATCATCTAAGTATCCCCCCTGTCCACCTTATAAATACAGTAAACTGAAGTTTTATAACCTGCTTGAAGAGTCTTCAATCTGCCCAAGGGGTGGCGTTTCATCTCCACTTGCGCCCAGCCAGCCGCCCGCAACTGCCGTTTTGAACTGCCGCCCAGCTCATCAATATTCACTTCGCTGGGCGGCTACTACTGTCCCCGACTGCACAAGATCCGGCGGATGCCCAATACAATCCTATCGGATCGGCCTCCGTCTCATCTTCATTTGGCATGCGGCCAGATCTTGTGCAGTCGGGGACAGAAGTAGCCGCCCAGCGAAGTGAATATTGATGAGCTGGGCGGCGCTTCAAAATGGCAGTTGGGGGCGGCTAGCTGGGCGCAAGTGGAGATGAAACGCTGCCCCTTGGGCAGATTGTAGACGCTTCAAGCAGGTTATAAAACTTCAGTTTACTGTATTTATAAGGTGGACAGGGGGGATACTTAAATGATTTTAATACACTTTAGAAGACCTGTACTGTTATACATATACCTAAATATGCTTATTGGGCCTGTCAGTGTCCCTTTAAGTTCTCCTGCAAAATGTCTTGATAAACTTGGGAATTCATTTTTCCTTCGATGATAGCAATCTGTCCAGATCCTGACATAGCAAAGCAACCCCAAACCATGATGCCCCCACCACCATACTTCACAGTTGGGATGAGGTTTTGATATTGGTGTGCTGTGCCTCTTTTTCTCCACACATAGTGTTGTGTGTTTCTTCCAAACAACTCAACTTTCGTTTCATCTGTCCACAGAATATTTTGCCAGTACTGCTGTGGAACATCAACGTGCTCTTGTGCAAACTGTAAACGTGCAGCAATGGGGTTTTTTTTGGACAGCAGTGCCTTCCTCTGTGGTATCCTCCCATGAAATCCAGTCTTGTTTAGTGTTTTATGTATCGTAGATTCGCTAACAGGGATGTTAGCATATGCCAGAGACTTTTGTAAGTCTTTAGCTGACACTCTAGGATTCTTCTTCACCCCATTGAGCAGTCTGCGCTGTGCTCTTGCAGTTATCTTTACAGGATGGCCACTCCTAGGGAGAGTAGCAGCAGTGCTGAACTTTCTCCATTTATCAACAATTTGTCTTACCGTGGACTGATGAACAGCAAGGCTTTTGGAGATACTTTTATAACCCTTTCCAGCTTTATGCAAGTCAACAATTCTTAATCGTAGGTCTTCAGAGAGCTCTTTTGTGCGAGGCATCATTCACATCAGGCTATGCTTCTTGTGAAAAGCAAACCCAGAACTGGTGTGTGTTTTTTATAGGGCAGGGCAGCTGTAACTAACACCTCCAATCTCATCTAATTGATTGGACTCCAGTTGGCTGACACCTCACTCCAATTAGCTCTTGGAGATGTCATTAGTCTAGGGGTTCACATACTTTTTCCACCTGCACTGTGAATGTTTACATGGTGTATTCAATAAAAACATGGTAACATTTAAGCAGGCTGTGATTGTCTATTGTTGTGACTTAGATGAATATCAGATCACATTTTATGACCAATTTGTGCAGAAATCCATATTATTCCAAAGGGTTCACATACTTTTTCTTGCAACTGTATATATATTCTAATTAGTAAAATGATGGAGATGAAGCAGCACTGTGATGATAGGGATGATGGCTGCAAGCCTCTAGGGAGATCCAACCCGAATTCTCCATTCTCCAGTCCACAAATCAATAGAGGGAAGCAGCACTCCAGTACAAAAAGAGAAGTTTATTCCAATATTAGACAGGCATTGGTTTTGCATTGGAGTATTGCTTCCCTCTATTGATTTATAATATATGTATAATTAGGATATCACAAAGTGCTTTGTCTCCGCTTGACCTACTGGTAACCTAGTCATGCACCTTAGCCCCTTCCTGATGGAGCAATTTTCCGTTTCTGCATTTTTTACTGTCTAAATTCTTTTTTATTTTTTTGCAGGACAAGTTGTACTTTTTAATAGCACCATTTCATATTGCATATGATGTAGTGGGAGGCTTGTGCTCTTCATTTTCTGAGTCAGTGATACCGTATTTCTAGTTTTTCTTGTATTTTAATACTGAAAATATATATATATTGTCATATTCTGACCTCTATAACTTTTTTACACTTACTGAGGGATGTGGGATGATCTGTAGTTTTTCTTACCATTTTGGGGTAGTGTATGACTTTTTTATCACATTTTATGACAATTACATCACATGTCATGAAGACATTAAAGGGGTTGTCCAGTTTTAGAAGGAAACCAGACAACACAGGGAATCTGCTTGCAATAAATAAGCTATCAATAACCGGCAGATCCCACACCTCCAATTCAGTTCTTCCAGCCAAGATCTGTTTAACTGGTTGTGACATTATGGATTTGAAGTTGGCTTCGGTACCAAAGCTGACTTTGGATCCAAGTTTAAAAATGGCTTTCAAATTTAAAAATCTAAGTTTGAAATTATTCACTGAAGTCCCGCAAGACTTTGGTGATAAGAAATTTCCCTCGCCGAAGCCAATACATTTGAATGCTGTGCAGAGACGAATCTCCGTACAACATTCAAATGATGATTTGAATGAATTGACTTCAGATCATAGATCCGAAGCTCAATTAGCTCAACACTAATAACTACTACAGCCAGGTAAATAGATCTCGGCTGGGAGAACCAGAACAGCAATGAAGGATCTGTTAGGTAAGTTATGACCACTATGGGAAAAAATCTGTCTGTAAATATACAAAGATGTCTTTCTGCTATTGTTTTTGTTACACAGTTAATTAATAAATGACAATAGGTGTCCATACTCATACCGACAGCTGACATGCACTACTTTGATCCGTGATGCAGACCAAGCACGCCCATAGAAGTCTATGGGTCTGTTAAAATAATGGACACACCACGGATGGCATCCGTGGTGTGTCTCTTTTTCACCGAAGACTAATAGGGGAGTCTTTGGAAATAAATTTTCAGCTGAGCAAGGTCAGTGAATTATGGATGACACACGGATGGTAAAAACGGACACGCAGACAAGCCTCGTCCACATTTTACAGATGTGCCACTGACACAGAAATGTGGATGAGGCCTAAGTGCTTTAAAAATAAATAAAATAAAAACTGTCAAAACAGCCACTTTTTGATCACCTTGCCCCCAAAAAGTGTAATATTGAACAATCAAAAAATCATATGTATCCAAAAATAGTACCAATAAAAACGTCAACTTTTCCCGCAAAAAAAAGCCCCTACACAAAATTATCTGCAGAAAACAAACACATTATGTAAAATTTAAAGAAAAAAATTACAAATAGACACATTTGGTATTTGTCTCCACTGTAACAACCTGTTCTTTAAAAATAGCACATGCTCTAACCTGTCAGGTGAACATCGTAAAAAAAAAAAAAAAAAACTGTCAGAACAGCCATTTTTTGTTACTTTGCCTCACAAAAAACATAATATTAAGTGATCAAAAATCATATGTACCTAAAATATTACCAATAAAACTGTCACCTTATAGTTTCCAAAATTGGGTCACTTTTCGGGAGTTTCTATGGTATGGAATGCATCAGGGGATCTAACATGGTAACATAAAATTATCCCAGCAAAATCAGCCCTCCAAAATCCATATGTTGCTCCTTCCATGCCCTGATGTGTGCCCATACAGCAGTGTATGACCACATATGGGGTGTTTATGTAAACTGCAGAGTCAGTGTAGTAAATATAGATTTTTTTGGGCTGTCAAACCTTGCTCTGTTACAAGAAACAAAAATTAAAATGGAGAATCTGCCCAAAAAAGTTATATTCTGAAATTAAGAATGTCTTCTAAAATACTAAGCCTTCTAACGTTCTAAAAAAATAAAATTACATTACCAAATGATGCAAACATAAAGTAGACATATAGGAAATGTAAAGTAATAAAATTTTTACCTGCCTTAAAAGCAGAGAAACTAAAATTTTGATAATTGTGAATTTTTCAAAATTTTCTGTAAATGTAGGATTTTTTTTAAATAAAGGTGAATTATATCACTTCAAATTTACCACACATCATGAAGTTCAATGTGTCACGAGAAAACAAACTCAAAATGGCTTGGATAAGTACCGTATTTTCCGGCGTATAAGACGACTGGGCGTATAAGACGACCCCCAACTTTTCCAGTTGAAATATAGGGTTTGGGCTATACTCGCCGTATAAGCCTACCCCTCCTACAACATTTACTTTGGCATCAAGATCTGCAGGTAATTGTTGTGCAATTTTCGTCTTTTGCCTCAGTACCATACTATGCCTTTCCAAGAATCTAGTACACCAGGATGCAGTGGCCTTAAATCTGTTGCTGTGATCTGGGTTAGATTTGGCTCACTGAAGTGCAAACAAACGTATTTTATTTTGTGTCACTACATAACCGTTTTGGCGATGCTCATTCACCATGTCTGCTACATGTTTTTCGAGTTCTGGCCAATGTGGGGTGCCTCTCCTTAATGCACACTTACCCCTTGGCATACTCTTTAATGCTTTTAATTTGCTTTCCAGTCGCAAACCATCTTTTCTGTTACTCCATATTGTCTTGCAGCAGCGCAGTTATTATGTTCCATGGCAAAGTTTACAACTTTAAGTTTGAAACTGGCTTCATATTTCTTTCTTCTTGCTGGTAGAGTCATGATGGGGTCTTGACTGTTAGCCATTTGTATACTGTACTGTATGTACTGGCGCTATTCTGTATGAACCGATGCAGATACTGGTGCTGTACTGTATGTACAGGTCCAGATACTGGTGTTGTACTGTATTCACCACCACATGTATCTGCTCCCCAGATAGACTCTGTTTTTTCACCACAGATAAGATGCACACCAAACTTCATTAGAGATCCGCCAACATTAGAATTGGCTGAAGTGCAGATGCTCCTGATCCCCCCCTGCCTTCCCTCAGAATCGCCAACCCAACCCAGTATACAACAACCAGCCAATCACAGCAAGCGATGTACCGGTATTTTCTGTGCACACTGCATACAAAGCCTGCTTGGATTGGGTGGGTCAGCTCTCCCTGCCTGCCCAGCCCTCCCTGTCTTCAAGACGATCTTAGCAGGTAGTACGCAATGTGATACTGCCGGCATGAGAAAACCACTGAGAGGCATGTGTAATGGGCCTGGTCCTCAAGAGTTTAAAGCTATATGCCGAAACATGTACACTATGCTTGTCATGTCCCCTATTGGAGTTTTTTCATCATTTTGAATCAATAAAGGAAGATGTTTTTATCCACTGGCAATGGTGCTGGAACTTTTCCCATTTTTACATGATTTTGCTGAGCCATACTCTTGGCATTGTCAGAGCATGGCCTGTGTGAAGAGGGAGAGATGACCTTGACCCTTTGTTTATTTTGATATATATCACTATCTGACAGGCACCCCGCTCTCCTACCGCTTGGCTGTTCTATGTAGCTCTGTCGCCATTATAGTGATGTCAATAGGGAGCAGCACTGCAGTAACAAACACTGTCCACTAAAATGTCTCCGGGTCAGTACAACTACACCAATACCACATTTATGTAGTTTTTCTTTAATTTTAAAACGTAAAAAACAAACTTGTTTATATTTACGCTTAGGAAGCGGTGTTAGGGTGATTTTTGTTTGCATGGCGATCTGTAGTTTTTAATTATTCCTTTTTAGAGTGTGCATGCCTTGCAATCAATTTTTATTTAACTTTTTAGGGGGAGGAGAAGTAACGAAAAAAATGGAGAATCTGCCATTTCAATTTTTTTTTTCCGTTATGGCATTCACCATATGGGATAAATACATTTATATTTTAATAGTATGGGTGATTTGGGAAGTGGACTAGACAAAACAAATAAATGAGCCGTTGGGGTATAGGTACCTAGTGATTATGTAAAGCAAATTTTGGAATGATGGTCACCTTTAATAATTAACTTTTAATAATATTTATATTAAAATAGTTGCCCTAAAATAAGGTGCAGAGAAATAGAAGAGCGGGGTAGAAATCCACCCTACTCGTGGTGAATATACAGTGTCTCTAGGGAGGGAGGGAGGAAGGGGGAGGGGGATGCTGGGTCTCAGCCCCTATTATTACCCTAACGAAAAGGAGCATCCCCCTCCCCCTTCCTCCCTCCCTCCCTAGAGACACTGTATATTCACCACGAGTAGGGTGGATTTCTACCCCGCTCTTCTATTTCTCTGCACCTTATTTTAGGGCAACTATTTTAATATAAATATTATTAAAAGTTAATTATTAAAGGTGACCATCATTCCAAAATTTGATTTGGGAAGTGGCAGTGCAAATTATCTTTTTTGATTATTTTTTTTAATACATTTTTTTTTTTTTATTATGGAGAAAGGGGGTGATGGGAGAGTCGCTATGCCACAGGCAGGGCTCCATAGAAACTATTGCTATGGTAGCCTTGGATCCTTCAGAGGGACCCAGGCTACCACAGGTAATGAAGAGCTCCCACGTCTTGCCACTGGGGCATAATGGTCACAATCCCGCAAGTGCATTTAGCCAGCCCAGTCTCCCTCTGCTTTGCTTTGCCTATTTAAAAATTAAGGGCCTAGTGTGGCTGCGCACATCCCCATACATACAACCTTTCTTCAGCAGAAACGGTGTATATATGGGGATGTGTGTAGCCGCACTAGGCACTTAGTGCTTAATGTCGGCGAGACCCGGCGTTGGAGGTCACGGGTCCCACGGAAAACTTGATGATGAACGACCGAACGCAGAGCAGAGGTAAGTATTTTTTTTTTTACGGTATGCACACGCTGCGCACCATACTGGGGGAACCTGGCACTATGAATTGAATTTAGAAAGGGTCGGGGGGCACAAACATAAAATAAAAATCTATACAGAGAGGGTGGCAGCCTGGCGGGGGCTGTGCCATACTGGGGGCACCCGGCAGTGGCACAATAAATTGGATTTAGAAAGGAGAGTCTGCACCAGCCATATAAGAGGGGGCCACAAAAAAATATAATCTATATAAAGTGAGAGGGGGGCTGAGGTAGCCAATCATTCAATTATATACAGGGGTCAAAATGAAATATATACAGTCTGTGTGGGTGCCAAATGAAATATATACCGTTTGGGGGCCAAATGAAATACATACATTTGGGTGGGGGCCAAATGAAATACATACAGTTTGGGTGAGGGCCAAATGAAATACATACAGTCTGGGTAGGTGGGGGCCAAATGAAATATATATAGTCTGGGTGGGGGCCAAATGAAATATATATAGTATGGGTGGGGGCCAAATGAAATATATATAGTATGGGTGAGGGCCAAGGGAAATATATATAATCTGGGTGAGGGCTAAAGGAAATATATACAGTCTGGGTGGAGGCCAAATGAAATATACACAGTCTGGGTGAGAGCAAAATGAAATATATACAATCTGGATGGGGGCCAAGGGAAATATATACAGTCTGGGTGGGAGCCAAATGGAATATATATATATATATATATATAGTTTGGGTGGGGGTTAAATGAAATATATACAGTCTGGGGCCAAATGAAATATATATAGTCTGGGTGGGGGCCAAATAAAATATATACAGTCTGGGTGGGGGCCAAATGAAATATATACAGTCTGGGGGCCTAATGAAATATATATAGTCTGGGTGGGAGCCAAATTAAATATATATAGTCTGGGTGGGGGCCAAATGAAATATATACAGTCCGGGTGGGGGTAGGGTTGGACGATATAAAAAATATTCCCACGATAACAATATTAAGAAATTTATCGCGAATAACTATATATCGCAATAAATGCTCATTTAGAAGAAAAAAACACTAGGGGCCACAAGGAGATATTATACTGTATGGGGCAGCCACAAGGAGACGTTACACTGTATGGAGGCAGCCGGGCAGCCACAAGGAGACGTTATACTGTATGGGGGCAGCCGGGCAGCCACAAGGAGACGTTATACTGTATGGGGGCAGCCGGGCAGCCACAAGGAGACGTTATACTGTATGGGGGCAGCCGGGCAGCCACAAGGAGACGTTATACTGTATGGGGGCAGCCGGGCAGCCACAAGGAGACGTTATACGGTATGGGGGCAGCCGGGCAGCCTCAAGGAGACATTATACTGTATGGGGGCAGCCAGGCAGCCACAAGGAGACATTACACTGTATGGAGGCAGTCACAAGGAGACGTTAATTGTTATACTTCTATATGTCATTTTTCAGCATTTCGGGTATCTATAACTAGTCAATTGACTTCTAGTACCAACAAAAACATTACAGGGTTAATTCTGTACCAGAAAGAGTGGTTTATAGTAGGGATGTCCCGATACCAATTTTTTTTTTAGACCGAGTACCAATACTCTTATTTAAGTACTCACCGATACCAATTATAACAATTAAATAAATAACACATTTATTTTGTGACCACTGACCAACCAAAAGTCCAAAAAACATCCCCCAGCCTCTGATCAGCCCCCCCAGCCTCTGACCAGCCCCTCATGTGCCTCCCAGCCTCTCTCTCTTCTTAGCCCCCTCTGGTAACTCAACCCCCCTAGTATTAATCATTGGTGGCAGTGGCCCCAGGGTCCCCCTCCCCATCATTGGTGGCAGTGCGCCCCCCCAGTATTAATCATTGGTGGCAGTGGCCACAGGGTCCCCCCATCATTGGTGGCAGTCGGCTCCTCCTCCCTCCCTCCCCAGTATTAATCATGGGAGGCCACAGGGTCGCCCCCCATCATTTGTGGCAGTAGGCAGTTCCGATCGGAGTCCCAGCAGTGTAATGCTGGGGCTCCGATCGGTTACCATGGTAGCCAGTACGCTACTGAAGCCCTGGCTGGCATGGTATGTTAGTGAGCAGCATTATGCTCATGTGCACCGTGGCCGCCGGGCGCTCCTCCTTCTGTCTGTGCAGCGCATTGCTAATGCTTATAGCATTAGCAATGCGCCGCACAGACCTATGAGAAAAAGGAGCCACGGAACTGCTCACTGCCACCAATGATGGGATGACGACCCTGTGGCCTCTAATGATTAATACTGGGGAGGGAGGGAGGGGGGGCGCACTGCCCACTGCCACTAATGCAGGGACTTAAGAAAATTCCCGGCACCCGACCTCTGAGAGGACGCTGTGATCACCTGAGGGGTTAATTGCGCAGATCACAGCGTCCTATCAGAGGTTGGGTGCCGGGAATGCGAGTCACAGAATTCCTTCCCTTCCCCACACCGGCCGAACTGCTAAGAGCGCCGCCGCAAGCGGCCAGCATGTATCGGGGACATTTGCACGAGTACAAGTACTCTGCAAATGTCCCGTATCGGTTCAAGCTGGGGCGGGCAGCCGCAGACGCAGATTTAGAAGCGGTCAGCGCACATGACCGCTTCTATGACGTCACGAAATACCGCGGTATTTAGGAACCGGCGATATCGCCATATCGCCCTTTTTTTAATACCGCGGTATATCGTGATACCGGTATATCGCCCAACCCTAGGTGGGGGCCAAATGAAATATATACAGTCTGGGTGGGGGCCAAATGAAATATATACAGTCTGGGGCCTAATGAAATATATATAGTCTGGGTGGGGGCCAAATGAAATATATACAGTCTGGGTGGGGGCCAAATGAAATATATACAGTCTGGGGCATAATGAAATATATATAGTCTGGGTGGGGGCCAAATGAAATATATACAGTCTGGGTGGGGGCCAAATGAAATATATACAGTCTGGGTGAGGGCCAAATGAAATATATACGGTCTGGGTGGGGGCCAAGTGAAATATATACAGTCTGGGTTGGGGACAAGTGAAATATATACAGTCTGGGTGGGGGCCAAATGAAATATACACAGTCTGAGTGGGGCCAAATGAAATAAATACAGTCTGGGTGGGGACAAATGAAATATACACAGTCTGGATGGGGAAAAATTAAATATGTACAGTCTGGGTGGGGACAAATGAAATATATACAGTCTGGGTGAGGCCAAATGAAATAAGTACAGTCTGGGTGGGGCCAAATAAAATATACACAGTCTGGGTGGGGCCAAATTAAATATGTACAGTCTGGGTGGGGACAAATGAAATATATACAGACTGGGTGGGGGCCAAGTGAAATATATACAGTCTGGGTGGGGGACAAATAAAATATATACAATCTGGGTGGGGCCAAATGAAATAAGTACAGTCTGGATAGGGGCCAAATGAAATATATACAGTCTGGATGGGGCCAAATGAAATATATACAGTCTGGGTGGGAGCCAAGTGAAGTATATATAGTCTGGGTGGAGGCCAAATTATATATATACAGAGTGAGTGGCTGGGAGGTGGCAGGGTGATGGGGTTGCGTGTTAATGGGGGTGGGGGGTCCCAATCCAAAGTTTCCCCTGGGGCCCTTAGACCTCTAGTTACGCCACTGGTTCTGGGAGAACAGGAAAGAGCTGTCTGGGAAAGCTGCTTCAGATGCCGTGGTCCCAATTATCTGAGGGGTTAAATGTCTGAGATTGGCATTATTGCCAACTTCAGAAATTAGCCAGGGTGTCTGTTGTGAGTATTAAAGAGGTTCTTTCGCTTTTATAAGCTTTTTTTTTTTTATTTCAGTCAAAACCTTCATTTCACCGCACGCCAATCTCCGCATGTAAACTTCCAGCAAAGACATGTGAACTGCTGTAATGATGGGCCACAGCAGTGACATGTCCCACAAGCAGCCGCTTGTTAGTTAAGAAAAAAAAATTGGCATCAAATTATGAAATTGTATTATTTTACCCAAGGTTGTTATTTCTGCATGTGACTTTTTCATCCTTTCCATCTGAGAGCCACAACTTATTTTTTTTTTCTCTCAACATAGCCATATGAGGGCTTGATTTTTGCTTGACAAGTTGTATTTTTCACTGGCATCATCTTAGGGTACGTGTAATGGGAAGGGATGGCTACCAAACAGCAATTCTTCAAATGTTTATTTTGAAACAATGTTCATCATGCAGTATAAAATCATTACTATAGTGATGCAAACAGTGTTGAGCGAATCGAAGTCAAATGAATTGATTTCAATCCAAATTTCAGGGAATATTTGACTTGCCGTGAAGCCGAAATTTTCTCACACTTTGTGGTATGAATCAATTTTCCCTGAAATAGCATTAAAAAGAAAAAACACATATTTGCATGCAAAGAAGCAGTCCTGGCCATCTTCATTGACGATACCACGCAAAATCTCCCACGGGGTGACAAATGACATCACCATTTTCTTTACGTGAGCAAATAAATAAGGTAACTATGTATTTTTATTTTTTTGTTTTTACAACCATTTCAGGGTATATTGAATCATTACCATGAAGTGCAAGGAAATTCGGCTTTGCAGCGAATCGAATTTCCCCTGAAATTCGGATTGAAGTCAGTGATGACATCAACACCCCCAGCCAGCATGATGACATCATCACATCATCGCGTGAGATATATTCACCATGCGGTGTCTTCGATCAAAATGATTGTGACGGCCACTATGCGAGCAAATGGCTAAGGTGAGAATTTATTTATTCCTTAAATTTTTACCATTAACCCCCGAAAGGCCTAAATAACAGCCTCAGATGCTGCGATAAGTGATCAACACGGCATCTAAGGGGTTCAATGATGGCTGGCGGATGATGGCTGGCGGCACGATCAGCATTCCCCATAAGTGCGCCCACTACCTACAAATAAATGTGCTTCGTGACAAAGTAATTAATCACAGATTGAACTTCTTTGTGTCATTCTGCAAAGCAGCCAAATCAAATTTTTCAGAACTTTGCTCATCTCTACAAACAATTTTATATGTTTGAATAACTCAGCACAACAAATACACTTAAAAACCATTATAACTAAAAAACTAACTGTATTTTTGATCAATTTTTATTCAATTTTTGTGAGGTAAGTTGAGCAAAAACAGCAATTCTGGCATTGTTTTTTACATAGTAAAATATATTAGATTCTTTATTGTGAGTATGATTATAATGCTAACAAATTTATATAGTTTTTTATGTTTTTTTACTTTTGCACAATAAAAATCCATTGTTATTTACCTCCCAACGAAAAAATAAATTGTGATCACCTATTTAAAGACTCATAACATTTTTATTTTTTATTTTGATAAATATTCTTGAGGGGCTGTTGTTGCAGAAAAAGTTGTCGTTTTTATTGTTACCATTTTGAGATGCTTACAACTTTTTGATTGTTTATTATTTAGTTTTTTGGGAGGTCGGATAAATAAAAACCAACAAGCAATTTTTGCATTGTTTTATCTATTTTATGGGGGTCACAATTAAAATATCATGATAATTAGGGATGAGTGAATAAACTTCGGATATCACTTGGAACCGAACCCGAGTTTTTTACAGTAGACATTCATTTGTGAAGTTATTAGCCGAAGAACTAATAACTTTAGCTCATTGGAGACAATACATTCTAATACTGTACTGAGCGCTTGCTCCGTACAGTATTAAAACAACGTTTTATGCAAATCGACTTCGGATGAAGCATCCAAAGTCGATTCCCTCATGATAATTTTATAATTCAGGATGTTACCAATTGGAAATACCAATTATGTAGGGTTTTTTATTTATTTTTTTAAGTCTTTTTCTTTTTTTACAATTTTAAATCTTTCAATTTTAAATAATAACAGCTTTCATTAATGTCTCATGTCCCTCTCCACTGGTCCCTTAGAAGACAGTTGCTAGGGCTTGTCTGTCTCCGGCTAAGAAGACAGGAAGACGGAGGGGCGGTCCTTCACTCTGCATGCCTGCATTAGGCTTCAGAGTGGGGAGGCGTGTCTCTAAGTAATGCAATCTGATTGACTGGCAGGAAGCTTCTGGCTACAGCAAGTGTGTATGGGAAGTAAGGGAAGGCAGTTTTGGCCTCAGAGAACTGGCAGAGAAGCCAACTTGAGAAGATCCTCATATTGTAAGATTCAAGACAGCCGTAACTAAGGGGAAAACTCAAGGAAAACGGTGGTATGTGAAGAAACTAAAGATTGCTTTATGCATAATGCTGCTGCTGCAGCAGTAACGTATGCTAAAAATAGATTTTTTTTTTAATAAAAACATGACAGTTATCCTTTAAGCTTCAAGCAGTACATCACTGGACCAAAGGTCTATTTCTCTTCAGCTCACTTCAATGATTTGTGGACTAGGATTTTATCCACCTAAATCACAGCAAGATCATCTGCCAGAGAAGAATATGGTACTTACTGGGCTGGGTAGGATGAACTCAGCAGCAGCTGGAAACCCTAAAGCTACTAATGAATTCTGTTCTCATCAGCAGGTGCCGTTGCACTAAATTGAAATCACTCCAAGAGGTTTCAGGGACACCAAGACAATTACAAGAGCCAACGGAAAGCATACAAAAATGATATAGAAAGAGAAATGTTAAATCCCAACCAAGAAACATGAAAGGTTGGGGACTCCTTCCTCTCATTAGGCTAAGTGAATGTGACATATGGGTCCCTGGGATGCAATGTGCCATGCATAATTGTGCTGATAGTGAGTGATGGCTCTTTCCAGGTTTCTCGCCATCAGGAGATGCATAGAGGACATTAAACGTATATTTATAGTCCCTAAATCATTTGCAGGGATACAATTCAGGAGATATACTTTTCTACTAACTAAGTGTAGACCAAAAAAATATATAAAATATTCTACTTCTCAATGGTTAGGATGCTTGCAATTTAAAATACTCCAAACACAGTCAGCTCAGCACTCCTCCCTTACAGTACACAGTCAGGTTGCATAGCTAAGATTCCAGCACAGAAGTCAATTGTAATATGTAACTTTTATTCCATCAAAGATATATATACACAGTACAGACCAAAAGTTTGGACACACCTTCTCATTCAAAGAGTTTTGTTTATTTTCATGACTATGGAAATTGTAGATTCACACTGAAGGCATCAAAACTATGAATTAACTTATGTGGAATTATATACATAACAAAAAAGTGTGAAACAACTGAAAATATGTCATATTCTAGGTTCTTCAAAGTAGCCACCTTTTGCTTTGATTACTGCTTTGCACACTCTTGGCATTCTCTTGATGAGCTTCAAGAGGTAGTCATCTGAAATGTTTTTCACTTCACAGGTGTGCCCTGTCAGGTTTAATAAGTGGGATTTCTTGCCTTATAAATGGGGTTGGGACCATCAGTTGCGTTGTGGAGAAGTCAGGTGGATACACAGCTGATAGTATCCCCAAGTGCAGTCACAAAAATCATCAAGCTCTACAAAGAAACTGGCTCACATGTGGACCGCCCTAGGAAAGGAAGACCAAGAGTCACCTCTACTGCGGAGGATAAGTTCATCCGAGTCCCCAGCCTCAGAAATCGCAGGTTAACAGCAGCTCAGATTAGAGACCAGGTCAATGCCACACAGAGTTCTAGCAGCAGACACATCTCTAGAACAACTGTTAAGAGGAGACTGTGTGAATCAGGCCATCATGGTAGAATATCTGCTAGGAAACCACTGCTAAGGACCGGCAACAAGCAAAAGAGACTTGTTTGGGCTAAAGAACACAAGGAATGGACATTAGACCAGTGGAAATCTGTGCTTTGGTCTGATGAGTCCAAATTTCAGATCTTTGGTTCCAAACACTGCGTCTTTGTGCAACGCAGAAAAGGTGAACGGATGGACTCTACATTCCTGGTTCCCACCGTGAATCATGGAGGAGGAGGTGTGATTGTGTGGGGGTGCTTTGCTGGTGACACTGTTGGGGATTTATTCAAAATTGAAGGCATACTGAACCAGCATGGCTACCACAGCATCTTGCAGCGGCATGCTATTCCATCCGGTTTGTGTTTAGTTGGACCATCATTTATTTTTCAACAGGACAATGACCCCCAACACACCTCCAGGCTGTGTAAGGGCTATTTGACCATGAAGGAGAGTGATAGGGTGCTGCGCCAGATGACCTGGCCTCCACAGTCACCGGACCTGAACACAATCAATATGGTTTGGGGTGAGCTGGACTGCAGAGTAAAGGCAAAAGGGCCAACAAGTGCTAAGCATCTCTGGGAACTCCTTCAAGACTGTTGGAAGACCATTTCAGGTGACTACCTCTTGAAGCTCATCAAGAGAATGCCAAGAGTGTGCAAAGCAGTAATCAAAGCAAAAGGTGGCTTACTTTGAAGAACCTAGAATATGACATATTTTCAGTTGTTTCACACTTTTTTGTTATGTATATAATTCCACATGTGTTAATTCATAGTTTTGATGCCTTCAGTGTGAATCTACAATTTTCATAGTCATGAAAATAAAGAAAACTCTTTGAATGAGAAGGTGTGTCCAAACTTTTGGTCTGTACTGCCTATATATATATATATATATATATATATATTATTATAATTTTTTTTGTGTGTGTATGTTTGCATGTTTGCAGAGTGCAAACATGTGTTTGTTTTTGCAGATGAAGGTACAGTTTACATGTTTCACCAGCTACGCTTCATTCATAAACTAATTAGAATTAGGGGAAAAAAACAACCACTAGCTCAAGAAATATGTTGGGGGTCTAATCGGTATACTATAGATAAACCACTAATATTATTAACCCCTTAGTGACACCAATATGCTTTTATACAGAGGTCACTAATGGGCTTCAAACATGCTAATATACCTTTTTGCAGCATTGCATGTTTAACGGATCACAGAAAATAACAACCCATAAAACTTAACCTTTTATTGTTCTATCAGACTACAATATGACAATTACAGAGTTTAGCCTAGATAAAGTGGTGCATTTGATAAAGGCAATATAAGTTAACCAGAAAAACACCTAATCCCTAGGGATGCTCCTAAACTGTCCTACCTACAGTAGGATGTCCACACTGATAAGGGAGATCCCACTATGCAGGACCTACACTGTTATGGTGGATTTAGATGGGCCAACTGAGTGGCCAATTGTTGGGAAGGAAGCGTTCCTTCCTGACAGTTGGCTGGTTATTCAGTGAGGGAGACTGAGCATTTACATGCAAGGATCTCCTTCACTGTATGAGGACGTGGAATCACTATAGCGATCCCTCATCTTCAGTTAGAAGCCATGATCGGTGGTGCCTGCAAGAATGACAGGATGACCAAATGAACAAACGTTTCGCTCATTCACCAGTTGATCGGCGGAACATTTAGAAGGCCAGATGATCTGGGCGATTATTGGTGCATCTAAATTCATCTTTAGGCCCTACACATGTCCTTAACTCAGTAAAAAAAAGTGTACAATTTAGACAGGAGAATGGGATAAGACAACACAGTCAATGGTAACTACCATACACATATGGTACTAGTATTCTCTAGGTTCACAACGTCCATAATGGTTTGTAAGACAAAGAACAATGCATTACCCCCTGCTAAAGTATAGTTTATTGGGGCTAATGGTAGTATACAGTAGCAATCGTTATTTGGTACACACAAAATCACTAATTTATACACATATATTAGTGTATATTAGTGTCAAAGTGTTACACTAACAAAATGATGAGACCAGAGCCCGACAGAAGTATGTAATGAAGGACAACAACAGCATGCACTGGTATATGGTGCTATTATTGCATAAAGGTGACGCACCACTGCAAGCAATGAAAGCAGAAATGGGTGAGTAGCCCGCCAAATGATGTCCGAAAAAGGCCAGAACATTTAGTTATAATAGCAAACAAAACAGGTTACAAATGAAGCAAAAATACTATAATTTAGGCGATGCTGAGCTGAGTCATAGGGGGAGATATTTCAAAACTGGTGTAAAGGTAAATTGGTTTAGTTGCTCATAGCAACCAATCACATTCCACCTTTTATTTTCCAATGGAATCTCTGAAAAATGAAAAGTGTAATCTGATTGCTATAGGCAACTAAGTATTTCATATAGGATGAGTATTATACACCAAGAAAGAAGACCCCTATACAGGTCAAATAAAGCAGATAAGGTGCTCAGTAGCCCCAATAATGCAGATGTCCACATATCAAGCGTTCAAATATTCCAAAGTCACTATGCCCATGGTATCCCATGCTGGTGAAGACTGTGCATTAGCAACAGGCATAAACACCCACCTCCTTAGAGTTCAGAAATGTCTAAGAGGGAATCCCATTTAAGCCACTGGCTCCTGGGCAGATGAACATGTAACGGAACTTCCATACACATGCGCAAAAAAGTAGTTTAAGGTTGAAAAACTGATTATGTCTGACAGCACGTTTGTTGCTAAAGCCTATTCCAGATAGGTACAGTACAAGCATAGGTTGGGCCAGTACAGTTGAGCAACAGAGGATAATACTAATGGACCCTTGCTTAAACAGATACATAAACGAATATACATGGGATATGGAGCCTACACACAGATCATAACAATAAAAAGCACAAAAAGGGCCCACTGTTACACTTGCAGACTATTGTAGCAATTGTATATACACAAAAATAAGTACTGCAAGTTAGATAATTGTGTATATAATTAAGATAGGGTGGCAATGAAGTATTCCACATAGGGTGGGTATCACACTCTATGAAAGAACACCAATCTGGAATAACCAAAACCCCTATGCAAGTTAAATAAAGCAAATATTATTAAGTTGCTTATGTATCCACAATGGATGGACAGTCCTCATCCTATAGATCCACAGTATCTGAGGGTTTAAAAGTTCATGATCAACATAATCTCCAATCACAGACTCTACTTCCGGGTCTGCTATGTAAAACAGCAGACACCCGGTGCCTACATGCTGGCCTAGCGTTTGAGTGTATAGTGAAAGTCCTTAAGGAGTTAAAGCAAAGGCTTTAATAATAAATAATATCAGATTGACACTGACATATATAGCTATGAGTAAATGCATGGTTAACAAATAGTTGTATCTTTAAATGCATGTCTCATTAACACATTAACCACATTAACCTCTTATGGACACAGGGCGTACAGGTACGCCCTGATGTCTAGGTACTGTACGACCTGTGTATATCGGATCACCGACGTACGGCAGTCGGTGATCGGAACTGGGTGCCTGCTGAAATCAATCAGCAGGCATCCTGGGTCAATGCCGAGGGGGGTCCTGTGAACCCCGTATTGGCGATCGCTGCGGGTTAACCCCTTCTATGCCGCTACCGCGGCATAGAAGGGGTTTGTGTTTGAGGGAGCCCATCGAGTCCCCACGCTGCTGTGGCGGGGACTCGATGTCTCAGAAGGCAGCCAAATGCCATGCAGAGGCTGCCCAATGCCTTGCATGGCATCGGTAACTGCCTTCTACGGGAGCCGAGGAGATCCAGCCTCAGACTGGGTCTCCTAGGCAACCTGTTAGGGTATTACTCTGTGTAATACACTAACAGGCAATGCATTACAATACAGATGTATTGTAATTCATTGTAGAGGGGATCAGACCCCCAAAAGTGAACATCAGAAATAGAGTAAAGAAAAAAAAGGTTCAAAAAAATGTTTTTAATAAAATTAATAAAGTAATAAAATTAATAAAGTAAAAAAATAAAAATAAATACACCCCTTTCCCCTTATTTTATAATAAAAAACAGAAAAAATAAAAATAATCATACATATTAGGTATCGCTGCGTCCGCAATAACCGGCTCTAGAAATATATCACATGATCCACCCTGTCCGATAAATACCATAAAAAAATAAAAACGGTGTAAACATCACAAAAAGTGCAATACCAAGTGATCAAAAAGGCATTTGCCTTCCAAAAGAGTACCAATCTAACCGTCACCTCATCCCGCCAAAAAATCAGCCCCTACCTAAGCCAATTGCCCAAAAAATAAAAAAACTCTGGCTCAGAATATAGAGACACCAAAACATAATTTTTTTTGTTTAAAAAATGATAGTATTGTGTAAAACTTAAGTAAATAAAAAAAAATACATATTAGGTATCGCCGCATCCATAAGAACCTGCTCTATAAAAATATTACATGACCTAACCCCTCAGGTGAACACTGTAAAAAAATAAAAATAAAAAGGGTGTAAAAAAAGCCATTTTTTGTCACCTTAAATCACAAAAAGTGTAATAGCAAGCGATCAAAAAGTCATATGCACCCCAAAATAGTGCCAATCAAACCGTCATCTCATCCCCCCAAAAAATGAGCCCCTACACAAGACATTTGCCCAAAAAAATAAATAAAACTATGGCCTTCAGAATGTGGAGACACTAAAGAAGATTTTTTTTTTTTTTAATGCTTTGTTATGTAAAACTGAAACAAATAACCAAACAAATATTTAGTATTGTCACGTCCTTGACAACCTGCTTTATAAAAATATCACATAATCTAACCTGTCAGATGACTGTTGTAAATAACAAAAAATAAAAACAGTGCCAAAACAGCTATTTCTTGTTACCTTGCCTCACAAAAAGTTTAATATAGAGCAACCAAAAATCATATGTACCCTAAAATACTACCAACAAAACTGCCGCCCTATCCTGTAGTTTCCAAAATGGGGTCACTTTTTTGGAGTTTCTACTCTAGGGGTGCATCAGGGAGGCTTAAAATGGGACATGGTGTCAAAAAAACAGTCCAGCAAAATTTGCCTTTCAAAAACCGTATGGCATTCCTTTCCTTCTGCGCCTTGCCGTGTGCCCATACAGCAGTTTACAACCTAATATGGGGTGTTTATGTAAACTACAGAATCAGGGCCATAAATATTGAGTTTTGTTTGGCTGTTAACACTTGCTTTATAACTGGAAAAAATTTATTCAAATGGAAAATCTGCCAAAAAAGTGACATTTTTAAATTGTATCTCTATTTTCCATTAATTCTTGTGGAACACCTAAAGGGTTAACAAAGTTTCTAAAATCAGTTTTGAATACCTTGAGGGGTGTAGTTTGTAAAATGAGGTCATTTTTGGGTGGTTTCTATTATGTAAGCCTCACAAAGTGACTTCAGACCTGTTCTGGTCCTGAAAAAGTGGGTTTTAGAAATTTTCTGAAAAAATGTCAAGATTTGGTTCTAAACTTCTAAGCCTTGTAACGTCCCCAAAAAATAAAATGGCATTCCCAAAATGATCCACATATTAAGTAGACATATGGGGAATGTTAAATAACTATTTTTTGAGGTATTACTAGGTATTAAAAAAGTTGAGAAATAGAAATTTGGAAATTTACAAATGTTTCCCAATTTTTGGTAAATTTGGTATTTTTTTATAAAAATATTTTTTTTTTTTACTCCATTTTAACAGTGTCATGAAGTACAATATGTGACGAAAAACAATCTCAGAATGGCTTGGATAAGTAAAAGAGTTTTAAAGTTATCACCAGTGACACTGGTCAGATTTGCAAAAAAATTGCCTAGTCCTTAAAGTGAAATATGGCCGTGTCCTTAAGGGGTTAAGTTATGAACAGGTCTAGCCCAACAGACATCCAGTACTCTAACTGCCCCTATCCTGTCCCTAATGATAAAACCTAATTTTGTACCTGGTAATTTAATGTACCTAACTAAATAAATCTTCTTCACATTCCCTACAATCCCTAAAATGGCTGTCTTGTGTTTCTTATTGCTCCGTCTGTCTCATGGCAGTCACATCCTGTCACATCAGTGGCTGAGCTCAGAATGGCATCTGTGCTTCAGAGCTAATGTAGAGCCTGATAGATCATCCAATATCCTCCTTTCTGATTGCCAGCAGGGGACCCACCCAGGGTCATGTGATTCTCCATCTTCATCTTTCTTTTCCCTCTAAATGTAATATGGCAGGTGCATTTTGCACAATTCATCTGAAGTGAAGCACCAAAACTTTGGATTTGTTAAGAATTAATTTACTCATCTAGCGATCTGTTGCTTCTTTCTGGAAAAAAAGCACTTTAATTGATATGCAAATGAGTAGTTAAGTGCACTGAGGGCAGGCCAAAACCCATCTATCCACCCTGGGTCATCATGCTTCCTGTGCTAGCCCATCTCTCATTTTTAATTTGACATACCAAGAAAAATGAAGAGAAAACATGGATTGCACCAATCTGTTGCTTTTCAGCACAACCTACACTGCTTTTTATCAGAATTACTGGTATACAATGCCATAATCCACTAAATGGACATTTAGGTGCGTTCTGGGGGCTCAGTCCGACAGCATAGGTGTTGTTTGGCTGTTGGGCGTCACCGCCTGTGGGTGCTGTTTTGGCGGACGTGGTTGCCAATTGCTCTGGCGCCAAATTAGAGTAGGTCCCACTTGAAAGTGGCCACCTTAACATGGTGAGTAGGCTTATGCAGTTTGATTACAATGTATACAAATGGCCTTGTGTACAGTTAGTGGTTTATTGCGTTGTATACTAGTAATTATGCTGAGAAGCAATGTAGATTGTGCTAAAAAGCAATGTAGACTGTGCTAAAAATCGGGGCAGAGCTTGGGGATTTTCGAACCATGTTTTCTCTTAGTTTTTTTGCTATGTTCATACGTAGTTATCTCACATGGCACTGTCAATTGAAAAGGAGAGGGAGAGGCTGGCAGGACCAAGGGTGCACAAACTGGTTTGAGTTGCCCTCGTTGCACTTAGCTGCTTATTTGTGTATGATTGAAAGTACTTCTTTCCCAGAATAAAGCACTGTGACTGGTTTAACAGCAATTTTTTGCGTGACAGATTCCCTTTAGGAGAACTTACATATTCGGTTATGTTTCAATTTGCAAGTGGTAGGGTTATGACATGGCAACTGTAATCTAGATGCTTAATACTTTATATACTGTATGTCTAATATATTATATTTCAGTTTAGCTATGAGATATTTTTTAAAGATTAGTGCTTTAAATGAAATCACATATAACATTGCACCAAATACTACACAATACACACAATATCACAGTATGTATGTGTACATAGGCTGTCTTCTCAAAATCTAACAGATCATATAAGGCAGTACAAAATATCACTAATTACATATCCCAGCAAAAAAATAATAATAATCTTCCAGCCTCCAGTGAAGTTGGCAATGTTTGCACCAATCAGCCTAAAGGGGGCCATACACTATGAATAGCTGTTGACCAACAGCTGTTTAGCTTACACATGCACATTCATGTCGGCTGATCATATATGTGTTTTCCATTCAGAAAGCAAAATAAGCTGCTGCTGCAGAATTCAAAGGGGAATGGGGACCTCAATATCAATGTTGGAGGTGCCTGATCTCTCTTGAGAACAATTGATTGCTCATGTTGAATCCTTTCTTTCCTTGACATACTCCAAAAGAACATTGGTTGAACATTCCATACACATCAGATCGGCCTCCATACTGCCGGTTCAGCCAACCGGTCCTTATGTGTATACCCACCGTAAGAGATTGAACTGTCTGATTTTATGATGCACACAATGCCCAGCAAGGATAAAGCTTAGTGTTCAACACATACATGTGTGACTCTTCTGCAAGTGGATTTTAAGATTTTTCAAAAAAGCTAGATCCACGTTCATGACAGTGCTGCACTGCACGGTTGCTTTTTCAGTATTTGCCTCTCTTGGCCAGTGCACTGACCTGTGGAGATGAGCTGGGTGATTACATTACACAATAGTAAGATATCATCCTATTGCTAGTTCCTTGGGCTAAACAAGGACATTTATGAATAAATATAAACCCATGTTATTATGGACATATTATTGCTTTGAATGTTGATCAATAGTTGAAATGCTGCGCTTTTATCTTGCATTCTCATAATATGTCTGGATATGTTTCTGATATCTTTATGAAATAAAGATGATACAGGATGAAACAATTTGGAAAACATAATCTTCATAGCCGGCCACTATATTTTCCTGTCTTGGTCATCTACATTTTCAGTTGTCAGAGATGTATGGAGGTTCAGGGGTTTTCAACTCCGACTGTGCTGAATTTGCTTTCTTGTCAACACAATTTGTGACAAAAGGAAAGATACTAGAATCAATCACAGTTGTAATAATATGGCATGTATTTGTGCTCCTTTGTCTTCTCAATATGTTGTTGCAGGGAGTTCAAAGTTCATAAGGAATGTCATTAATCATGTTCCTCAGGGCTGTGTGCCTATTGGACACTTCTATTAATCAGAGTCCTATCAGACCTACAGCATGGTTAGGTCTCCATTGTCCTGTTCCTTACCTATCATACAAAGATAAGATTATCAGTGACAACCGAGACACCCATTGAACAACGGCAGAGTTAGGGGATAAAAAAAAGAGGATTTTTTTTCTTTATTTATCTTCCTGTCTTGAAGATGAGCTGTTTCTTGTCTTGTCAAACTGCATCCCTTTCTTTAAAGAATCCATTTTAAGAAACCAATTTGTCACGCCGGACAATCATGTGAGATTCCATAAAAGCCACAGTCGCTTTAGGGGAAAAAAATAAATCAGAAAGCTTTAAACACGATCAGGAGGGGTTTTGAAATCCTGTTGAGTGGCCAATATCAATTAATCTTTAGGATGCGAGGGGATTGGGAGGATGAACTGGTAGTGAAGTGTCAAAAGCTTTAGATGAAAGAAAGTATTGATATTTTTCTTCTATGTTATTGTTTCAGTCCCATGCGGTATGGAATGGCTGCGATGATGTCATCGCATGGAATGTCAAATGTATGTTTGATTTTAACTTCTTCAATCTTCTAATAGATGAAATACCCTTTTTTTAGTCTGAATAGACACATGATCAGGATGCTCTGTACATCATCATTCCACAAATTCCCCTTGTCTATAGAAATGAATTCATTACCGCTGCACCTGTATGCAGTCATATCTACTACCTACTGCTGGCTAGGAATTCATTCATGCCATTAAGCTTAGTGTATACACCTTGTCTGTCTTTCCAAGGCTGGTCTTTTTATTGTCTCTACAGACAGATAATGCGTTCAATCTACTTTTATGTGTTTAATAAATTTAAATTGCTCATACTGTATTCTTCTTCGCTTTGAGATGCCATTATTCTGCATATGGCTTTTACCGTGCTATATTGTTTAAATGATCATTTACTAGTCACAATGCACACAACATAAAACAGATAAAAAATAATGATCTCATTTTTGATAATATCACATAGTTATAGATGGATATTTGAATACATATCCCATCTTCCTTCATATACATACAGTATATTGTGCTATTTGTATGCTTATTTGTATGTTGTGAGCCTTGGTTATAGGAGAGTGATTTTTTTTTTTTTAATTAGATTTGCCTTTATTAGAAAACATTTTGGCTATGCAGAACAGTATATTCACAAGTGTAAAGAGAGAAAAAAAAAAGAAAGACAAAGCCATATGGGGCAGATAAAGAAAAAAGAGATAACTGATGATACATAATAGGCAGATGATTAGATAGATAGATTACTTTGGGTCAGATTCGGAATATATTTTTTTTACCCAAATCAAATATGCTCCAATTGCCCTGAAAATTGGTGTATAACACTTTCTGGTCTCTTTTTTTCTCATGTTTTTTTCTGAAAAAGAGTAAGAGAATAAATATGAGTCCTAGAAGACGGGAGACGAGAGAGAGACTAATATGCTTCCCTGGGTTTCAGGGAAAATGCATTGTCTGGTGGGTACTCTTTATTAGTGATAAGCAGCAGGGGCTATATTCAAATTTGTGACATTTCACAAATATTTGGGTGAATATTTGTCATATATTCGCGAATTGGAGATTATTTTCTTGATTGCAAAAAATCGGCAATGTAATATTTGCATAATGCGTGCGAAATACAGGCGTGGGTCACTTTTGCTACATTTTCCAAGCTGCTAGAAGTTTCCTGAGACTGGATAAAATGGTTGGCATTAAAAATGGCTTTATATGCAGTTAGAGTGCTCCAATATATTTGAGATTGCGCAAATCTGCACTAATGATGCAAATATTTTGGCGCAATATGTGAAACTTCACATTTTAGCAGGTCTGACTACATATTACTGATTGGTGCACTAAGTATTGTTGTGACATCACATCACTATGTCTGCAGCATGTATGTATAGACAACAGAACCTATCACTCTACCTAACACCCTGCACTGCAACAGCTACACTGTATCAGGATATAATCTACACTGACTATCTCCCACTAACTATCTGTATCATATATATATATATATATATATATATATATATATAAGCTATCTAACTATCTATCTAATGTAGTGTGGAAAGCACAGAGCACAGCAATGACTCTGCTATCTCTCAGTTCTCTCAGAACTTAAAAAAACTACAGAAAATGGCTGCTGGGGAGTTTCTTATATAGTAAAGGGGTAGGCAGCTTTCCTATTGGTTGCTAGGGATGTTGCTAAACTCAGACAAATACATTGCAGCCTTTCTTACTGTCCCACAAGCAAGAAAGGAGGTTACTGATGAAGAAAAAAATCTAGAATATTCGAAATTATGAATAAATATCACTATATTCTAAATATTTCCGAATTATCGAAGTGCCTATATTCGCGATTAATTTTCGCGATTTGAATATTCGCACCCAACACTACTCTGTATCGTTATAGAGAGTGCCTAACATGAGTGAGGAGTATTAGATGGCAGGCAATGTTGCTCTTGGTTTCTGTGAAAGTATATAAAAATTAACATATCTTACTTCTGCTGGAAAGATAATTTGCAAATCTTCATGTCTGTGCTGGAATCAAGTTGCTCATCTCTAATAGATAGATAGACATATAGATAGAAACCTTACATCTGTAATCTACTCAGTTAGCCATTTTCCCTGCAATTCAATAAGATAGATAGATAGATAGACAGACAGACAGACAGATAGATAGATAGATAGATAGATAGATAGATAGACAGACAGACAGATAGATAGATAGATAAATAGAAAAGACCATCTTGGTCTCTTCTGCACCACACAACATCAGAGGAAATTACCACAGCCATTTCAGGAGAGCAGCGCTAGTTTACGATCAGTCACCTCAAAGCCATTTTATTGTTTATGTATATTAAGATATGAATTTTAACTATAAACTATATAATGAATTAGTTATGAAGGAACAACGCGTTTTCTGTAATGCATACAGAAGGTATTATGGTGGCTCACCTGATTGTTACCATGTAGTGGGTGCTCAATGTCTATCTGACTCACCCAATCAGTGAAATGTGTACATAAAATAGCTATATAGAAAGGCACTTCACACCTAGTCACACGTGGGGAGACTTATATGTAATACTAAAAATATTTATCACTAAAATACAAAAACAATGTATAAAATCATTAAATAAAAATAAGATTGCATATTTACACGGACATGAACATAAAAAGTCCCAAGGAGTGAAAAAAGTTTCCTATAAATGTAAAATTAATAACAAAGGCAAATAAAGGTTGCTTTGTCTCCCCCTAAAATGCATAAATAACGCATGAAGACACGCATAAAAGAAAAGTTTTTCATAAATGGAAGCGGCCTCCTGCCATCTTTATACAGTCATCATCTCATTAATTAAAGTGAAGATGGATGTATCATCTGTTATCTTCTTGTGGTTATCGGTGTATCTTTTAATATTACCAACTGCATATACAGTCCCTGACAAAAGTCTTGTCGCTTGTGTACAAATTGACCTGAAGTGTCGCTAAAATATACAGCACAGGCCAAAAGTTTGGACACACCTTCTCATTCAAAGAGTTTTCTTTATTTTCATGACTGTGAAAATTGTAGATTCACACTGAAGGCATCAAAACTATGAATTAACACATGTGGAATTATATACATAGCAAAAAAGTGTGAAACAACTGAAAATATGTCATATTCTAGGTTCTTCAAAGTAGCCACCTTTTGCTTTGATTACTGCTTTGCACACTCTTGGCATTCTCTTGATGAGCTTCAAGAGGTAGTCACCTGAAATGGTCTTCCAACAGTCTTGAAGGAGTTCCCAGAGATGCTTAGCACTTGTTGGCCCTTTTGCCTTCACTCTGCGGTCCAGCTCACCCCAAACCATCTTGATTGGGTTCGGGTCCGGTGACTGTGGAGGCCAGGTCATCTGGCGCAGCACCCCATCACTCTCCTTCATGGTCAAATAGCCCTTACACAGCCTGGAGGTGTGTTTTGGGTCATTGTCCTGTTGAAAAATAAATGATGGTCCAACTAAACGCAAACCGTATGAATGGCATGCCGCTGCAAGATGCTGTGGTAGCCATGCTGGTTCAGTATGCCGTCAATTTTGAATAAATCCCCAACTGTGTCACCAGCAAAGCACCCCCACACCATCACACCTCATCCTCCATGCTTCACGGTGGGAACCAGGCATGTAGAGTCCATCCGTTCACCTTTTCTGCGTCGCACAAAGACATGGTGGTTGGAACCAAAGATCTCAAATTTGGACTCATCAGACCAAAGCACAGATTTCCACTGGTCTAATGTCCATTCCTTGTGTTCTTTAGCCCAAACAAGTCTCTTCTGCTTGTTGCCTTTCCCTAGCAGTGGTTTCCTAGCAGATATTTTACCATGAAGGCCTGGTTCACACAGTCTCCTCTTAACAGTTGTTCTAGAGATGTGTCTGCTGCTAGAACTCTGTGTGGCATTGACCTGGTCTCTAATCTGAGCTTCTGTTAACCTGCGATTTCTGAGGCTGGTGACTCGGATGAAGATTATCCTCCGCAGCAGAGGTGAGTCTTGGTCTTCCTTTCCTGGGGCGGTCCGCATGTGAGCCAGTTTCTTTGTAGCGCTTGATGGTTTTTGTGACTGCACTTGGGGACACTTTCAAAGTTTTCCCAATTTTTCGGACTGACTGACCTTCATTTCTTAAAGTAATGATGGCCACTCGTTTTTCTTTACTTAGCTGCTTTTTTCTTGCCATAATACAAATTCTAACAGTCTATTCAGTAGGACTATCAGCTGTGTATCCACCTGACTTCTCCACAACGCAACTGATGGTCCCAACCCCATTTATAAGGCAAGAAATCCCACTTATTAAACCTGACAGGGCACACCTATGAAGTGAAAACCATTTCAGGTGACTAACTCTTGAAGCTCATCAAGAGAATGCCAAGAGTGTGCAAAGCCGTAATCAAAGCAAAAGGTGGCTACTTTGAAGAACCTAGAATATGACATATTTTCAGTTGTTTCACACTTTTTTGTTATGTATATAATTCCACATGTGTTGATTCATAGTTTTGATGCCTTCAGTGTGAATCTACAATTTTCATAGTCATGAAAATAAAGAAAACTCTTTGAATGAGAAGGTGTGTGTCATGGTCTTACCTCCTTGCTGTTCCCTTCGTTTGACATGTGCTGGCGGCCATCTTGGTTTCTGGGTTTTCTTGTAGCCTCCCACCCTGCGGCTTCTCCTTCCCACTGGGAGGAGCTGGATGCCCAGCTCATATATATAGGAGGTCTGTGGCTTCAGTTCCTTGCTTGGTCCTCCTGTGTTCACATGCTTCCAAGACTGCTGCTGCTTCTGGTTCCTGATCCTGGCCTCGTCTGACTACCCCGTTGGTTCCTGATTCCGGCTTCGTCTGACTACCCTGTTGGTTCCTGATTCCGGCTTCGTCTGACTACCCCGTTGGTTCCTGATTCCGGCTTCGTCTGACTACCCCGTTGGTTCCTGTTCCTGGCTTCGTCTGACTACCCTTCTGGTTCCTGACCTCTGTCTCCGCAAGACCCTGCTTCGGTTTAGCCATCCGTTCGGACTTTGCTTACGGCTTGCTCTTCAATAAAACCTTCTTATTTTCCACTTATCTCTTGTTGTACGTCTGGTTCATGGTTCCATGACATTAGGACCAAGCCATGAATTCTGACGGTACAGGGCCACCCTCGCTACCTACGCTGGTTGCCAGACTTGATCAGCAGGATCACCTGTTGGGTCGGTTCGCTGTGGCGTTGCAAACCCTGCTTGAACGCACAGCTCATTTAGCTTCCGTTGCCGATGGGTCGGTTGTCGCTCCTGGGCCCGCTCCTACTGCCGCTCCGGTTGTTGCGCCAGAGTCTACCCTGACACCTGTTGCTGCGCCTGTGGTGTTTCAGGGTATGACCGGTTCTGCCCCCCTTCCACAGCGCTTTGGGGGAGAGCCAACTCAGTGCCGAGGTTTCCTTAACCAGGTGGGCATTTACTTCGAGTTGCTGCCACATGCCTTTCCTACTGAGAGATCAAGGGTGGGCTTCTTGATCTCGCTGCTCTCGGACAAGGCCTTGGCCTGGGCCAGCCCTTTATGGGAGAACAACAATCCGGTGGTTGCCGAGTTTTCCGGTTTTGTTGCTTCTCTTCGGAAGGTATTCGATGTGCCGGCTCGTGCTGCCTCTGCTGCGAAGCTCCTTATGTCCATCAGACAGGGTTCACGATCCGTAGCTGAATACGCCATTGAGTTTCGTACCCTGGCAGCAGAGGTGGGCTGGAATAATGAGGCTCTGGTCGCTGCTTTCTCTCATGGTCTCTCGGATGCCTTGAAGGATGAGGTTGCAGCTAAGGACCTACCAGTGGAGCTCGAGTCTCTTATTTCTTTCCTGATTTTGATTGACACCAGACTCAGGGAGAGACCTTCCTTTAAGGAGAGCCTGCGGAGGTCTCCTAACAGATTGGCGCCTACGTTTGCTGTCCCACCCGTGCCTCCCTCTCCTCCCACGCCTCCTGGGGATGACTTGTCTGGGGGTGAACCCATGCAGCTGGGGTTTGCTCGCCTGTCTGAGGGGGAGAGGGTACTCCGGAGACGCGAGGGCCGATGCATGTACTGTGGTCTCGGTGGGCATTTTCGGTTGGCATGTCCGAACCGTCCGGGAGAACGCTCGCACCTGAGGTCCTGTCGGGGGCAGATCTTGGGTGGAGTCTCCTCGTCCCCGGTTTCCCGTGTTGACAAACCACTGATCACGGTTGTCCTCTCCTGGGTCGGGGGCTCGGTGACGACCCAGGCGTTGGTGGACTCTGGTGCTGGTGGTTTGTTCATTGATAGAGTGTTCGTTGCCGCCAATTCCATTCCTCTGCAGCCTCGAGGTTCCCCACTGGCTCTTGAGGCGATAGACGGCAGACCCCTTCTGCCGCCACACGTGACTCATGAGACCCTTCCAGTGGGGATAGCCATTGGTGCCGTTCACAGAGAGTCGGTCTGTCTCCAGGTTATTTCGTCTCCACACTACTCGGTGGTCTTGGGGTACCCCTGGCTCCAGAAGCATAATCCGACTTTCGATTGGAGATCGGTCGAGATCCTCTCGTGGTCACCGCAGTGTGGGGCTAGTTGCATCCATGGGCCTGTCAAGTTGCTGTGTACTTCCTCGGACTCTCTGTTGCCTCCTGAATACGAAGAGTACCGGGATGTATTCGATAAGGTGCGCGCGGTTGCCCTACCTCCGCACCGCCCATACGATTGTGCCATAGAGTTACAATCCGGTGCCGTTCCTCCTCGTGGCAAAGTCTATCCACTGTCGGTAGCGGAGAATGAGGCCATGGAGGAGTACGTGAGGGAGGCGCTTTCACGCGGACACATTCGCAAATCCTCGTCCCCGGCAGGGGCTGGATTTTTCTTTGTGAAAAAGAAGGGCGGCGAGTTGAGGCCTTGCATCGATTACAGGGGTCTCAATCGCATCACGATCAAGAACGCTTACCCGATACCCTTGATTTCCGAGCTGTTCGATCGCCTCAAAGGGGCCACGGTCTTTACCAAACTCGACCTGAGGGCGGCATATAACCTGGTAAGGATCAAGGCGGGCGATGAGTGGAAGACCGCGTTTAACACCAGGACCGGTCATTATGAATCCTTGGTTATGCCCTTTGGGTTGTGCAATGCGCCCGCAGTCTTCCAGGAATTCATCAACGATGTTTTCCGTGACCTGTTGCAGCAGTGTGTGGTGGTCTATTTGGATGACATCTTGGTATATTCTGCATCCATGGAGGCCCACATTCTGGATGTCAGACGAGTGTTGCAACGCTTACGAGAGAACAAGCTGTTCGGTAAGCTTGAGAAATGCGAATTTCACCAATCCCAGGTAACCTTCTTAGGTTACATCATTTCCGCTGAGGGGTTCTCCATGGATCCTGAGAAGGTTTCGGCTGTCTTACAGTGGCCCCAGCCCAGTGGGCTTCGTGCCCTGCAGCGCTTTTTGGGCTTCGCCAATTATTATCGGAAGTTCATCAGGGACTTTTCCATGCTAGCCAAGCCTCTCACGGATCTGACCAGGAAGGGCAGTAATCCTCAGGTCTGGCCGCTCGAGGCCATCCGAGCTTTTGAGGCTCTAAAGTCCGCCTTTGTGTCGGCTCCGATTCTGTCGCATCCCAACCCTGGGTTGCCTTTTGTCCTCGAGGTGGACGCGTCTGAGACGGGAGTAGGCGCCCTCCTGTCTCAGCGTAGAACACCAGAGGGTCCTCTGCTTCCTTGTGGGTTTTACTCCCGGAAACTGTCTTCCGCGGAGTGCAACTATCAGATTGGTGACAGGGAGTTATTGGCCATCGTGCAGGCCCTTAAAGAATGGAGGCACTTGCTCGAGGGCTCGGTGGTTCCGGTTCTCATCCTGACGGACCACAAGAATCTGACCTACCTCTCTGAGGCCAAGAGATTGACACCACGTCAGGCCAGATGGGCTCTGTTCTTGTCACGTTTTAATTACGTGGTCTCCTACCTACCCGGCTCCAAGAACATCAGAGCGGATGCCTTATCACGGCAGTACTCCGAGCTGTCCGGGGAGGAGTCGATTCCGACTACGGTCATACCCCCGAATCAGATCCTGGCCGCTATTCGCACCAGCCTGACTTCTCCTCTGGGTGAGCAGATTTTGGCGGCTCAATCTGGTGCTCCCTCTGGGAGACCCAACGGCAGATGTTTTGTGCCTGAGGAGTTGCGCACTCGGTTGTTGCGAACCTACCATAACTCCAAGGCCGCGGGGCACCCTGGAAAGAATCAGCTGTCCTGGGCGGTTTCACGTCTGTTCTGGTGGCCTTCTCTACGTTCCGACATCGCCGCATATGTAGCGGCATGCTCCGTTTGTGCCCAGAGTAAGTCCCCTCGGCACCTTCCGTTGGGCCTTTTGCAACCCATAGCCACCGGGGAGCGTCCATGGTCACACCTGGGGATGGATTTCATTGTGGACCTCCCTGCATCCCGAGGCCATACGGTCATTCTCATGATTGTGGATCGGTTTTCCAAAATGTGCCTCTGTGTTCCTCTCAAGAAGTTACCCTCTGCACAAGAGTTGGCCTCGATTTTTGCCAGGGAGGTCTTCCGGTTGCACGGTTTGCCCAAGGAGATTGTGTCGGATCGGGGGAGTCAGTTTGTGTCCAGGTTCTGGCGCGCCTTTTGCTCCCAGTTGGGGATTCATCTCTCTTTCTCCTCGGCCTACCACCCTCAGTCCAATGGGGCCGCAGAACGATCCAATCAGGCCTTGGAGCAATTCCTTCGTTGCTATGTCTCCGATCACCAAGACAATTGGGTTGACCTCCTGCCTTGGGCTGAGTTTGCCAGGAACACGGCGGTGAACTCTTCCTCTGGGACGTCTCCCTTCATGGCCAATTATGGGTTTCAACCTGCCGTGTTACCGGAGGTATTCTCTCCCCAGGATATTCCGGCTGTGGAGGATCACCTTTCCGTCCTACGTGCTTCTTGGGTACGGATCCAGAGGTCCCTTGAGGTCTCTGCGCAGCGCCAGAAACTCCAGGCTGATCGCAGACGAGCGCCCGCTCCTTCCTACCAGGTCGGAGACCGCGTATGGTTGTCCACCCGCAACCTCAACCTTCGAGTGCCCACTCCCAAGCTGGCGCCTCGCTTTGTTGGTCCCTTCCGAGTGCTTCGCAGGGTAAACCCGGTAGCCTATGCCCTTGCGCTTCCTCCTGGCATGCGGATCTCCAACGTGTTTCATGTCTCCCTGTTGAAGCCACTGGTGTGTAATCGTTTCACTTCCTCGATTCCTCGGCCTCGTCCGGTCCAAGTGGGCAATCGTGAGGAGTATGAGGTGAGCAATATCCTGGACTCACGCCTGGTCCGCGGCCGGGTGCAGTTTTTGGTCCATTGGCGTGGTTATGGTCCAGAGGAGCGTTCCTGGGTTCCCTCCGCAGATGTCCATGCTCCTGTCTTGCTCCGAGCCTTCCACGCACGCTTCCCTCAGAAACCGTTCCTTACTCCGCGGAGGAGGGGCCCTTGAGGGGGAGGTACTGTCATGGTCTTACCTCCTTGCTGTTCCCTTCGTTTGACATGTGCTGGCGGCCATCTTGGTTTCTGGGTTTTCTTGTAGCCTCCCACCCTGCGGCTTCTCCTTCCCACTGGGAGGAGCTGGATGCCCAGCTCATATATATAGGAGGTCTGTGGCTTCAGTTCCTTGCTTGGTCCTCCTGTGTTCACATGCTTCCAAGACTGCTGCTGCTTCTGGTTCCTGATCCTGGCCTCGTCTGACTACCCCGTTGGTTCCTGATTCCGGCTTCGTCTGACTACCCTGTTGGTTCCTGATTCCGGCTTCGTCTGACTACCCCGTTGGTTCCTGATTCCGGCTTCGTCTGACTACCCCGTTGGTTCCTGTTCCTGGCTTCGTCTGACTACCCTTCTGGTTCCTGACCTCTGTCTCCGCAAGACCCTGCTTCGGTTTAGCCATCCGTTCGGACTTTGCTTACGGCTTGCTCTTCAATAAAACCTTCTTATTTTCCACTTATCTCTTGTTGTACGTCTGGTTCATGGTTCCATGACAGTGTGTCCAAACTTTTGGTCTGTACTGTATTTCTAATCAAGATTTTGTTACAAGAAATGGGTAATTTTAATCCTAACAGCTTTTGTAATAATGTTTCAGTGCAAAACGAAACTGACAAAAAGTATTCTAATATTCACAGCTTGGTAATGCCCATTGAGTAAATTTTTGCCAAGACATAAGTGTTGTCGCCTTGTCATATGAGCTTCACCTGTGATAAATAATGGATCAATTAGGTCTCAGGTGTGTATAAAAAGAACCCCAGTACACTAGACCTTCACATCAACTGCAACTAGACCTCTGCAAACATGCCTAAGATTCACCCGGATACTAAAGTGTTGATTATCAAGAGGCTGAAGACCAGATCCACTGCTGATGTGGCAGACACCTTCAATGTGTCTCAGCATCAAGTTAAGAGGATAAAAAAAAAGATTTGAAGAGACTGGAGACGTTTTGGACAAGACCAGGTCAGGCCGACCCCGCAAGACAACTGCTCGAAAGAAACGTTTGTTGGCTCAAAAAGCCAAGGCCAGCCCATTTTCCACTGCAGCAGAGCTCCACGAGACCTGGTCACCTGAAGTTCCTATGTCAACCAGAACAGTTTGTCGGATTCTGTCTCGAAATGGCCTCCATGGTCGAATCAGTGCCCATAAGCCAACACTAAACAAAAGACAATTGAAAAACCGTGTGGCATTTGCCAAGGCCCACAGCCTGCTAAAAGGATGGACGCTGGAAAAGTGGCAGAAGGTGGATTTTTCAGATGAATCTTCTGTTGAATTACACCACAGTCGCCGCAAATATTGCAGGAGACCTACTGGAACCCGCATGGAGCCGAGATTTACCCAGAAAACAGTGACGTTTGGTGGAGGCAAAATCATGGTCTGGGGTTACATCCAGTATGCGGGTGTGCGAGGGATCTGCAGGGTGGAAGGCAACATCAATAGTCTAAAATACCAAGAAATCTTAGCTATCTCTTATATTCCCAACCATAAAAAAGGCCAAATTCTGCAGCAGGATGGTGCTCCATCGCATACTTCCATCTCCACATCAAAGTTCCTTAAGGTGAAGAAGATCAAGATGCTCCAGGATTGGCCAGCCCAGTCTCCAGACATGAACATCATTGAGCATATGTGGTGTAGGATGAAAGAGAAAGCATGGAAGACGAAACCAAAGAATATTGATGAATTCTGGGAGGCATGCAAGACTGTTTTCTTTGCTATTCCTGATGACTTCATCAATAAATTGTATGAATCCTTGCCAAACCGCATGGATGCTGTCCTTCAAGCTCATGAAAGTCATACAAGATATAAAATTTGGATCTCACAGCACCACTACTTAATTTGCTGACATATTTTTGGATTTGCAGTAAAGTTGTTCAATTTCTGTATAGGCGACAAAACTTTTGTCTGGACAAAATTTGACCTTTCTGTCTTGATTAAATTATAAATCTTTTTTCAGTGAAACTAATTTATTTCAGCGCATTAAACATCATTTGGGAGGGCTTTAGCTTTTTATATGAGCTATTTCTAACACCAATTGATTAATTAAAAGTCAGTTTAATAGCAGGAGTTTCTACAAAATAGAGAAGCGACAAGACTTTTGTCAGGGACTGTATAGTATGTTATTATATCTTAATCTGATACATAAATATGCAGTAGTTTGATATATCGGTAGCCACAGATGGTAGTAGAATGATCTCCAATAATTGTAGGGGTTATTGGTATGCGGCAAAGTTCAAGTTCTATCGCATTTTTTCATTTTGTATAGATGCGCTTTGATAACGTAAATGAAAATGTTGTTTCCCACAGCAGTTGTATGTGGATATACCCGTATATATTTAGACTGCATATAGTTTGGGAAGTTGGATATTGAGCCGAGCGTGGCTTCCCACGTGGCTGTGATTACAATATCCAGAACTGCCATTACCTGTATGGAAGTCTTCATTGCTAGCAGCCGCTCGTACGAGTCTGGCTCTCCCTTCTGGGATGCCCCAATAAGTTCAACACGTGGGTATGACGTCAGTCCTTCAGCGCCCCATTTGTGTTGTGCCGGTCTTTTTCGGCCAGTCCGCCGATCAATAGAGAAGACGATGCTGTGGATGGAAACACTTCCAAAGAAAAGATGATCAAATGTTCTCTGTTAATCACAAAGGGTGTGCGAGTTTAATAATTTTTTCCCCAAACGCGTTTCGGAGTCTGAATCTGATTCCTTCCTCAGTGGTTACCCGCATTTACCTATAAGGCTCTTTTATATCCCATCTTTGGTTGCATGGAAAAGCTGGGATGGATTCCAAAATTTTGTTGTACAGTCTGTTTTTCTTTATGTGGACTTTTCTAACAATGTTTGGACCTTTACCTATGAAGAATAGAAGACATACATAGTGCCCAGTAACTCATAGCTCAGTATAGACCCCCAATGGTTACATTGCATTTTTGTTGCAGTATCGCAGCATTTTTTCTTTTACATGCGTTTTTCATGTATATATTTTCAAGGGGATTACATTATAACCATTCCATTGGACATTTATGTAACAGATACCTTCAAAGATGTGTCATGAAACATCTAAAAATATTTGGAAATTTTTTTATATATAGGGTTTTTGTAAAGTTATTATGATATTCTAGCTATCCTAAGGAGAATCCTATATGACTATATTTTTGTGATTGTTCTGATATTTATTTTTCATTTCACAGGTACAGTTGGTAATATTAAAAGATACACCGATAACCACAAGAAGATAACAGGTGATACATCCATCTTCACGCAAATTAATGAGATGATGACTATATAAAGATGGCAGTAGGCTGCTTCCATATATGAAAAACTTTTCTTTTATGCGTGTCTTCATGCGTTATTTATGCATTTTAGGGGGAGACAAAGCCACCTTTATTTGCCTTTGTTATTAATTGTACATTTATAGGACTTTTTATGTTCATGTTTGTGTAAATACGCAATCTTTTTATTCAATGATTTTATACATTGTTTTTGTATTTTAGTAATAAATATTTTTAGTATTATATATAAGTCTCCCTGTGTGTGACTAGGTGTGGAGTGCCTGTCTACATATATGTAATGCGATTGGCAAAAATAGGCGGAAGTATAGGAGAGCCAATATCAAGAATCCTCTCAACAGCCACCGTATCAATACAGCCTACTAATTTTTATAGTACATCCCGGCACAGAAGTAAATAGGAACTGTGATGACAGAATACATACTGTATGCATGAAAATTATCAGTCTAATACAGGAAATGCATCAGACCAAGCCGACTGACATAGAGAGTAAGAAGTGCTACTGAGCATGATCTATTTTAACTCAGTACCTATATTAAGCTGTGATACATGATTAATATTAATGATACATTTGCAACAAGGAACAGTGGGATATTTTTGTTGATAGTAGAAGACATTTGCTGTGGAAATGAATAACAGGCAATATCACAAGGTAGTCATCTTATAATAAGAACTATCGCACTGGCTGTTTGGGATCACCAAAAGGAGGATAACTGAGATTTTTATCTGCAATCTACAATAGAAGAAATATTGGCAAAAGGATTCTTATATATATACAGTACAGACAAAAAGTTTGGACACCTTCTCATTCAAAGAGTTTTCTTTATTTTCATGACTATGAAAATTGTAGATTCACACTGAAGGCATCAAAACTATGAATTAAGACATGTGGAATTATATATATAACAAAAAAATGTGAAACAACTGAAAATATGTCATATTCTAGGTTCTTCAAAGTAGCCACCTTTTGCTTTGATTACTGCTTTGCACACTCTTGGCATTCTCTTGATGAGCTTCAAGAGGTAGTCACCTGAAATGGTCTTCCAACAGTCTTGAAGGAGTTCCCAGAGATGCTTAGCACTTGTTGGCCCTTTTGCCTTCACTCTGCGGTCCAGCTCACTACAAACCATCTCGATTGGGTTCAGGTCCGGTGACTGTGGAGGCCAGGTCATCTGGAGCAGCACCCCATCACTCTCCTTTATGGACAAATAGCCCTTACACAGCTTGAAGGTGTGTTTGGGGTCATTGTCCTGTTGAAAAATAAATGATGGTCCAACTAAACACAAACCGGATGGAATAGCATGCCGCTGCAAGATGCTGTGGTAGCCATGCTGGTTCAGTATGCCTTCAATTTTGAATAAATCCCCAACAGTGTCACCAGCAAAGCACCCCCATACCATCACACCTCCTCCTCCATGCTTCACGGTGGGAACCAGGCATGTAGCATCCATCCGTTCACCTTTTCTGCGTCGCACAAAGACACGGTGGTTGGAACCAAAGATCTCAAATTTGGACTCATCAGACCAAAGCACAGATTTCCACTGGTCTAATGTCCATTCCTTGTGTTCTTTAGCCCAAACAAGTCTCTTCTGCTTGTTTCCTGTCCTTAGCAGTGGTTTCCTAGCAGATATTCTACCATGAAGGCCTGATTCACACAGTCTCCTCTTAACAGTTGTTCTAGAGATGTGTCTGCTGCTAGAACTCTGTGTGGCATTGACCTGGTCTCTAATCTGAGCTTCTGTTAACCTGCGATTTCTGAGGCTGGGGACTCAGATGAACTTATCCTCCGCAGCAGAGGTGACTCTTGGTCTTCCTTTCCTGAGGCGGTCCGCATGTGAGCCAGTTTCTTTGTAGCGCTTGATGGTTTTTGTGACTGCACTTGGGGACACTTTCAAAGTTTTCCCAATTTTTCGGACTGACTGACCTTCATTTCTTAAAGTAATGATGGCACACCTATGAAGTGAAAACCATTTCAGGTGACTACCTCTTGAAACTCATCAAGAGAATGCCAAGAGTGTGCAAAGCAGTAATCAAAGCAAAAGGTGGCTACTTTGAAGAACCTAGAATATGACATATTTCCAGTTGTTTCACACTTTTTTGTTATGTATATAATTCCACATGTGTTAAATCATAGTTTTGATGCCTTCAGTGTGAATCTACAATTTTCATAGTCATGAAAATAAAGAAAACTCTTTGAATGAGAAGGTGTGTCCAAACTTTTGGTCTGTACTGTATATATATATATATATATATATATATATATATAGCTGCTATAAGCGAGAGCTTTGCAATACAGCAATTAAAGGGACTGATGTAGAGGAGATAATACTGTTATCCTGTTCTTTTGTTAAAGTTTACATTTTCAGCTTTCAAACAACACCAGTCCAATATTTCTGGCTGCTACAAAACCCAAGACATGAGGGGTCAAAACAGCCCCCTTTCACATTGCTGCCTGAGCTCTGCTTTGGCAGAACTGATCTTTTTCCCAAAGCCGCAGCAGAATTCAGGCTAAACTGATAGGAGTTTAAAATAATAAAGAAACGTAATACCTTCCCAGCCCCCTCCAGTCTAGCGCTGCCACTCTGTCCTCTTCCCCACGCTGCAGCCAATCACTGGCCTCAGCAGTGTACACCACAACATCACTGAGGCCAATGATTGGCTGCAACAGCTCACAGGACAGGAAGGCTCTATGTGACGGTAACGTACACTACACACAGGGGGGAGGATAGTGACCACTGTGCTCCACCCTCACCCCTGGCCCTGCCTACTTGCCTCGCAAGTCCTAATGACAGGGGACAACTAGACGGCAGTCCCTAACTTAGGAAACGTGCTGGGAAGACAGACAAGACAAATAATGGAACGTGAACGGACCGGGTCAATACCTAGAGAGCTATGCAGTACTAAGGAATGAGCAGAGAATAGTCAGGAAAAGCCGATGTCAAATACCAGGAGAGAAACAAATTACAACAGGAGTCCGCAAAGAATCGTCAGGTGGAAGCCGGGGTCAGGATACCAGGAGAGATGCGCAGTACAGGAGGAGCAGGCAAAGAATCATCAGGGAACAGGATCAGGTGAGTATCCAGTAGTCCAACAAATAGCCAGGAACCTAGAATTAACAGGCTACCTGTGGCCAGCAGGCTGCCTGTATTCATAGTGGGGTCTGAGGGTCATGTGACGTGGCCAGCGTCACATTACCGACAGACAGACAAGTCGAGCACCAAGTGATCAACTCGGCACTCAAGGCAGACCTAGGAGCAGGGAGCCTCCCAGCTCGCAAAGCCGCCCTGGGAACGTGGCCAAACACAGATCCTCGCTCCCGAAGCTAAGCAGCAGGTCTGCGGCTGATGGGAGACCAAGTGCGCCTTTGGCGCCCTGTGACACTCTAGCATTTTAAATAATTATCAGAGAACCCTTAGTCACACTGCTTAGACCCTCTTGTACACAAGCAGCAAAGTAGTTCTGGCTGTTGTGGAGACCAGCAAATAAGAACATTATACTAAAAGTGGCTTCTTATCAGCACCAGGCACATTAGGTGGATGTTCTGAGAGGGAATCCAAAAGGCACCATAATAAAGTATGAAATGGTAATATCTTTACATACACTAGTAGAATTTTGAAGAATGTTTCTAGGAATCTAACAGAGGAAAATTCTGTGTAATAATATGGCAACCCTCTTTAGATTTGAAAAATAAACTAAATCAAGCAGAAGATGGGAAAAGTTCACAACTGTAGAAAGAATGACTGCATCTAATAGATGAAAAAAATACAGCCCTTATTCCTTCAACACGAGTACATTTCAACAAATCAGGGCTCGAAACTGTGGTCCTGGGAGCTTTATATTTGTTACTCTTAGCACGCATTCGTTATAGGCATGTAATTGATTGATTTCCTTACTTAGAGTGACTTTCTCATGAGAGACTCACTTTAAACACTTTCGATATGTTCCTAATGCACTGGAGAAATCACTTCTATCGCTGTCAGTGTACAATGAATTGAACTACTTGAATTTTATAAATGTCACTAATATTACGCCTTCACACTAATGGCAGTAATGATGGGATGGGTTGCATATTTTTCTACTATGTGTCTAAGTTATTCCATTCTCCCAGCAACAAGTTCCATTCAGCGTTCAAGCTGTGGAGGTAGAAATGGCTTATCCTGTCTGTTATGATTCTTTGGTGAGCTTTCAAGAACTGAGACAGAAATTGAAGTAGAAGGAAGAGAAAAACAACGCCAGTGTTTCATCCTCTACAACATGCTGTTTGTGTTGCAAATATTTAAGCAGGATATCCTTGTGAAAGCTTGTTAACCCGCTTATTGAACTCCGAGCAGAGCTGACATTGTCATATAAAGCAGCAAAGATTCCTAGGCTGCTTTATGAAACTTGACAATCCTCCCGTTCCCCATTATAAGCTCTTTTGCTATGCCACGATTCTGACAATAAAAAAAGAGAAATAGCAGTGGCTGAAACCTGAGGTCTGCCAGGTAGATTGCAAATATGCAGGAAAGACAGTAGGGCTTAGAAAATAAAATCAAGACCTTGGTAAATTAGGTGTTTGGATAAATGTATACAATCACCTGGAATCACACAGGATTTCCATGAATGCTTAATGAAAGCTGACAGCCCATATTGTTTGTCTTTTTATGTCTCCTATACTTGTGGAAAGTGGCGAGCAGAGATCTGGCAGTGAAAAGGCTGAGATTGAAAGCACCACTAGATGAAGGGATGGGAAGGACAGTTTATGAAGGTTTAGGATTGACAAGTGACATAAAGGGTCTTTAAAAATTCCCATTTGTTTTTTATGTCTGGAGCGTCAACTGTCATCTTGCTCTCTTGATTTTGTCAATAATAGTATTTGATAAAATGTGGCAGGTAACTAAATGCATAAGAATCTGAAATTTTGAAAAGAGATCTGGATTGTTATCACACACATATTTATTGTAAGCCCATATAGAGCAATTGAAGGCATAGACAGCTATGAAATAAGGTGGTATATTAATAGAAGATTGTGAAAAGAGTTGTTCCTCTAAGTTCAACATAAGGACGAAGGTTGATAAACGACCAAAGTTCAGTCATGGGTTCCAGCAATTCTGTTTGGACAAAGGAACTATTGTCTATAGAGTCACACAGCAGTAATGTACAACAGCAATCATCTCTATTAGACTGGTCCCAACTGTCGTGTTTCCTTTAATTCCCCCAGAGCTAAATGTTCCTTTGTTCAGATAGTGAGTAAGGCAAAGTACATAAAGCAGTGATATTGGCTTTGTGATTTATCAGCGCTATTTCCCACTTGCCTGAAAGAGATTTATAAACTTCATGTCTCCTGTAGCATGTATCCAATAGAACATGTGTCCCCAATGAAGGTCACCTGTATGAGGCTATATTACAAGAGAGACATTGGATCATAATTTCTTGCAGGTGTCTGGCAGAGTATATGCCACAATTATACTGTTATATATAGGGACAACTACTGCAGCTGGCATCTTATTTTTGCATTGCGCAAACTAATTGTCTGTTCATGAGCACAGACTATTTCTCCTTCCTTATTAGTATGATAGTACTGAGAGAAATGAGTAGAGAATTTTTAAAAAAGGGGAAGGGGCAGAAAAGGAAAAAAGTAATAATAAATTAGGCAATAAAGTATTTCAGAAAATGTTAGAAATGTCAAAAATAAGAGCAGGTGCTCAATATTAGATTGGATGTCCCAAATACATTTATTGTATTAACTGTATATCTTAATTCAAACCACTATTGTTGCTAGATGTTTTATCATTGTGTATGTATTGTATTTTGTATCTAGTTTTTAATATTTTTACTTCAGCATATGTTAAGTGGCCTTTACACGGACCTACAATTGAACAGATCATTGCTAACCAACATTACTAGCAACACTCATTTGCAATAATCTGGTCGTGTAAATACACTGTTGATTACCCGATGAACGAGCAAAATGCTTGTTCATCGGGTAATTGTATCTTTTAGCAGATTGTGCTGTGTAAAGATGATTTGCTGCTGGGAAACAACAAGAAAGTATAGGGAAGAGTGATTGCATTAGCAGTCTTCTCCACTAGCGATCAGCAGATTGTCGGGAAGGAATGCTTCCTTCCCGACAATCTGCTAGATTGTCGTCCTGTGTAAAGGGACCATTAGGAACCTTATCAAAGTAGTAGCTAGTGTAGGCTTTCCATAACCTGGAACAAAGATTAGGCTCAAAGCCCTAGCCCTCTATCCAAATACAGGGAAACCTCATTGAGATGACCAGCCAAAATTCCATAAAAAATAGTCTCTAGAGAGATGGTTTAATATATGGTGGGACTCAAAATCTATCACAACAAATTTGCTCTGAATAAATACGTGGTTTTCACGAAGAGATGGTCTTTTGGATAGGTTTCACTGTACCGTGACCAACTAGAGTGACTTGTTGGCACCTCCACTGGCACCTGACATTGTAGACACATATCCCACCAGCCAGTAGACTTATCAGGATTAACCCTTTAAGGACCTCCACCGTACATGTACGGTGGAAGTCCAGTCTTTAAACTTGGCGCCCGCTCGCTCATGCAGCAGGCGCCATAGCTGCGGGGTTTCTGCTATTTTAAATAGCAGAGACCCGTGGCACATGTATGCGATCAGCCATAAAGCTTATCGCATACATTTTACCCTTCAGATGCCGTAGTCAAATGTGACCACGGCATCTGATCAGTCCAGAAGCGGAAGTCGTGCACTTCCGCTCCGGTAACAGTGTTCCCCGGCTGAGATCGGGGAACCTGTTACATCGCTGAAATACACTGAAGCCTCAAGCAGGCTTCGGTGTATATTTCAGGAACATACCAATACAGGCTACTAGGTGGCAGCACTGCATTGTTGTATTGCAAATTAAGTGTTCAATGTTGGCTATTTAGCCATCAATGAACACAATGAGCAATCTAATGATTGCCAGTTATTCTCAGTGACTTAAAAAAAGTTAAAAAAGTAAAGAAAGTTTTTACAAATATAAAAAAAACATAAAAGTTCAAATCACCCCCTTTCCTTAAAATAAAAATACTTAACCAATAAAAAAATAAACATCATGGTCATCGCCGCGTGTGAAAAGTCCCATATAATTATAATATAACAATATTAATGGCATGCAGAAAATGGCATAAAAACAAAAACAGCAAATTTGCTATTTTTTGTCACTTCAACTGCCTAATAATTTTTTTATAAAAAGTGATCAAAAAGTCGCACACACTTAAAATTGGTATCACTGAAAAGAACAGATTGTCCCGCAAAAAAATACCCCTCAGGATTAAAACGCAAGAAAAATTATACAAGTGTGGTATCGTTGAAACCGTACTGACCTGGGGAATGAAGATACTGTAACAGGTCAATTTTACAGCATAGTGCACAGTGTAATAAAAAAATAAAAAAAATTTTTTTCCGTTTCCCACTACATGTAACCGTAAATGGCGACACTAGAAAGTACAACTTGTCCCGCAAAAAAACAAAACTCAAAATTCCTTCCTGACTCCAATCAGGCAATCAGAATAACTCCCTGGATCAACGACCCCTCTCTAGTAGCTATAGCCTGTAATATTATTACACTCCAGAAATACATCCAGGCCCCTCTTTAACTCAATTAGTAAACTCACCATCACCACCTCCTCAGGCAGAGAGTTCCATAGTCTCACTGCTCTTACCGTAAAGAATCCTCTTCTATGTTTGTGTACAAACTTTCTTTCCTCCAGACGCAGAGGATGTCCCCTTGTCACAGTCCTGGGGATAAATAGATGATGGGATAGATCTCTGTACTGACCCCTGACATATTTATACATAGTTATTAGATCTCCCCTCAGTCATCTTTTTTCTAAAGTGTTGCTGCATATGAGTCACATCACAAATTTTCTGCCCAAAAAAATGCAGTAAAGAACTGTGTAGTACTACAGTATATGACAAAATGTGAATTGTCTTTTCGCTACTGTAATCAAAAGGGGAAAACACACCAAGACTATGGCATGGTATATCTAGAAATCTATTTTCTAACTTATACTATCTGATTGTCCTGATTAAAACATGGGAAAAAACTCAAAGTTTGATGGGGCCGTAGACTATTCTAACTTGTATACATAAAACATGCACAAAATTTATGTAAGAGAAAATTATTTGGAGATTTCAGTTCGTTTTTTACTCTATAGACATTTGTAAATTATTTTGTGCAGTTAGGCGCATTCCTTTATCTACATCTCCAATATTCATATCCATTTATCCCTCATGAAACAATAACAATGATTGAGTAGTAGATAAATAATTGCTCTATCACATACAGTAGGTGACTTAAAGGCTATGGACACCTATAGCCTTTAGGCATAACAAAATTGCACTTGTTTGTTTACTGGTATCACCTTTGCTTCACATGCACTCAGAAATGCAATTCTAATAATTTTGTTTAGTGCTGTCATCTCTTCTGAGGCTCTGTGGGTGTTCCTGTGGATTTTACATGCACCAGCAGAAGCTCTGCTGCCCCGCCCCCACATCCTGTTACACAGCACAGCTAGCAGCCACTTACATATAGGCTGCTGGAACTTGCAAGTAACTTGGTGGTAAGATTTAATTCCAATCCACAACATGGTGAGTCTAAGGCTACTTTCACACTAGCATTTTAGTTTTCTGGTATTGAGATCCGCCACAGGGGCTCAATACCGGAAAAAAATGCTTCAGTTTCGTCCCCATTCATTGGCAATGGGAGAAAACTGAACAGAATGGAATGCTCCGAAATGCTTTCCGTTTCATTTAGTTGCGTTCCCATACCAGAGAGCAAACCACAACATGTTGTAGTTTGCTTTCCGTCCTGGGATGTGGAGCAAAATGGATCAAGCATGACCCCCAATGCAAGTCAATGGGGACGGATCCATTTTCTCTGCCACAATCTGCCACAATAGAAAACGGATCCGTCCTCCATTGACTTTCAATGGAGTTCATGATGGATCCATCTTGGCAATGTTAAAGATAAAACAACTGGATCCATTCATAACGGATGCAGGTGGTTGTATTATCAGTAACTGAAGTGTTTTTGCTGAACTCTGCCACATCCAGTAAAAACACTAGTGTGAAAGTAGCCTTAGGCTACTTACACACTGGTGTTTTGGTTTCCGTTTGTGAGATTCGTTCAGGGATCTCACAAGTGGTCCAAAACTGATCAGTTTTGCCCTTAATGCATTCTGAATGGATAAGGATCCGCTCAGAAGGCATCATTTTGGCTCAGTTTGGTCTGTTCTGCCTCCATTCCGCTTTGGAGGTGGAAACCAAAATGCTGCTTGCGTCTGACAAAACTGAGCCAAACGGATCCGTTTTCACTGACACAATATGGCACAATAGAAAGCACATCCATCCCCCATTGACTTTCAATGGTGTTCAAGACGGATCCGTTTTGGCAATGTTAAAGATAATACAAACGGATGCGTTTGTGCAGATCCATGACAGATCCGACCAAATGCGAGTGTGAAAGTAGTCTTACAGTATGCTACAGCCTGTAATCAGCAGATCTATTTCTCACTTTTCATTCTGTAGAAAGTCCATTATTTGTAGACACAATAGATATTTCTGCTGATAAAGTTAGTGCAGCAATCTACAGTCAGAACCATGGTGTTATACGCAGGATATAGATCTCATTACTGACAGCTCTCACTATATGCACTCTGTTCTGAATACAGTATTGTGTGCAGTCCGCACAGTGAGCGCTCACTTGTCCCACACAGATTAGTACAGTGTGATGATACACAGTATATGTGTACTGTACACATAGAAGTACACAGTGGGGGAGATTTATCAAAAATGATGCAAAGGAAAACTGGCTTAGTTGCCCATAGTGACCAATCAGATTCCTCCTTTCATTTTCCAATGAAGCTGTGATAAATGAAAGGTGGAATCCTATTGGTTGCTATGGGCAACTAAGCCAGTTCTACTTTACACCAGTTTGATAAATGACATATATATGAAAAAAAATTACAGCACCCTCAAACACTTTATTCACTCCTGTGGTTTTCAGCTCATTCACAGAGTCTCTTTTCAAGCTATGAGCTAAAACGTTGCGACTATCGTTAAGCGAACTTGTGTTTCAGGTTCGGCGTACAAGGTTCAGGTTATCTAAGAATTCCATTATGTATTCCGCTACCACGGACCATAAGGATCCATTTACATGTCCGCAACTGTTTTGCGGTCCACAAATTGTTTATCCACCAAACACGGACACCGACAAAATTGCGGAACGGATGTGGGCCCGTTATGCGTACGTATGAATAGACCCTTAGTTATGGTCTGTGGCAGCAGAATCCATAACGAAATTCTTACATAACCCGAATCTGAACCTTGTACGTCAAACTTAAAACACAAGTTCGCTCATTGCTAGTTGGGGTGAATAAAGTGGTTTTTTTTCACTAATTCTTTTATTTTTTTTATTCTTATATTGTCCTGGATTTGTTGCCGGATCCATTTGCCTGCACCTCCATATTTATATTTTGCCTGATGTGCTGTCATTTATATATATATATATATTTATATATTCACTGAACGAAAATATAAACGCAACACTTTTCGGTTTCATGAGCTGAACTCAAAGATCTGAAACATTTTCTACATACACAAAAGACCCATTACTCTCAAATATTGTTCACAAATCTGTCTAAATCTGTGTTAGTGAGCACTTACCCTTTTCCGAGATAATCCATCCCATCTCACAGGTGTGACTTATCAAGGTGCTGATTAGACAGCATGAATATTGCACAGGTGTGCCTTAGACTGCCCACAATAAAAGAAAACTCTGAAATGTGCAGTTTGATCTCACAGCACAATTCCACAGATGTTGCAACATTTGAGGGATCGTGCAATTGGAATGCTGACTGCAGGAATGTCTACGAGAGCTGTTGCCCATGCAGTGAATATTCATTTCTCTACCATAAGCCGTCTACAAAGGTGTTTCAGAGAATTTGGCAGTACATCCAACCGGCCTCACAACCGCAGACCACGTGTAACCACACCAGCCCAGGACCTCCACATACAGCATGTTCACCTCCATGATCGTCTGAGACCAGCCACCCGGACAGCTGCAGCAACAATCGGTTTGCATAACCAAAGAATTTCTGCACAAACTGTCAGAAACCATCTTAGGGAAGCACATCTGCATGCTCGTCATCCTCATCGCGGTCTGGACCTGACTGCAGTTCATCGTCGTAAGCAACTTGAGTGGGCAAATGCTCACACTTGATGTCTTCTGGCACGTTGGAGAGGAGTTCTGTTTACAGATGAGTCTTGGTTTTCACTGTTCCGGGCAGATGGCAGACAGCATGTGTGGCATTGTGTGGGTGAGCGGTTTGCTGACGTCAATGTTGTGGATTGAGTGGCCCATGGTGGCAGTGTTATGGACAACGAGCATTTTACTATGGGTATTTTGAATGCACAGAGATCCTGAGGCCCATTGTTGTCCCATTCATCAACAACCATCACCTCATGTTGTAGCATGATAATGCATGGCCCCATATTGCAAGGATTTGTACACAATTCCTGGAAGCTGAGAACATCCCAGTTCTTGCGTGGCCAGCATACTCACCGGACATGTCACCCATTGAGCATGTTTGGGATGCTCTGGATCGGCGTATACGACAGCGTGTTCCAGTTCCTGCCAATATTCTGCAACTTTGCACAGCTATTGAAGAGGAGTGGACCAACATTCCACAAGCCACAATCAACAACCTGATCAACTCAATGCGATGGAGACGTCTTGCACCCATTCCTCTGGTGATGAGGAGCAGAGGGTGGGGATCATCATCTCGCTGCTCAGGGATAACGCTCAGTCTTGGGCATCCTCGCTGCCGGTGGGGGCACGGCCCCTCCGATCGGTGGATGAATTTTTTGTATATAATGACCCGGATCGTATTGCTCTGGCTGAATCTAAACTGCGTCTTTTATGCCAGGGTAAACAGTCCGCAGAGATATATTGTTCTGAATTTTGGAGATGGGCAGCTGATACTGGTTGGAATGATGCTGGACTCCGAAGTCAATTTTGCCATGGTCTTTTGGAAAGATTGAAAGATGCATTTGCTTTTCATGAGAGACCAGCCTTGTTAGAGTCTGCCATGTCTTTAGCTGTTCGTATTGACAGGCATTTTAGACAGAGAGAGGAGAATACTCCTTCCTGTAATATTCAGCCCAAGGACAGTGGGGCTGTCTCATTTAGTGCGCAGGGGTCTCGTTTTGCAGAGAGTGCGCAGAGAGTGCAGGGAGTGAGTTTTGCAGAGAGAATTGCCTCACGGCGTCTCTTTCAGAGGTTTCTACCAAGACTGTACCATCTTTTCTCTCTGAATTTTCGGATGTGTTTTCCAAGAGTCCAGGAGTTGCCCCCTCACCGGGAGTACGACTGCCCTATTAATCCCATCCCAGGCGCCAAGCTGCCAAAATCACGTTTATACAATCTCTTGTATACAACCTGAAAGAGTCGATATGCGCACTTTTATCTCTGAGAGCCTGAGAAAGGGACACATCCGACCCTCGAAGTCACCTGTTGCCGCTGTTTTTTTTTTTGTTAAGAAAAAAGATGGTTCTTTAAGACCATGTCTGGATTTCAGGGAGCTGAACCGTATCACAATTCGCGACCCATATCCGCTTCCTCTGATCCTGTTTAACCAGATTGTTGGGGATAAAGATTTTTCTAAGTTAGATTTAAGAGGGGCATACAACCTAGTCGGGGTCAGGGAAGGGGACGAATGGAAGACGGCCTTCAATACCCCTGAGAGTCATTTTGAGAATTTGGTTATGCCCTTTGGTTTGATGAATGCTCCGGCCGTCTTCCAACATTTTGTGAACAGCATTTTTTATCATTTAATGGGGAAATTTGTACTGGTGTATCTAGATAACATTTTGATTTTTTCTCCTGATTTCAAGACTCATCGGGACCACCTACATCAGGTCTTGCTGATTCTGCAGGAGAAAAAATTGTACGCTAAACTGGAAAAATGTGTGTTTGCGGTTCCGGAGATTCAATTTCTTGGTTTTCTTCTCTCCGCTTCTGGTTTTTGCATGGACCCTGAGAAGGTCCGCGCTGTGCTTTATTGGGAGCTGAGAATCAGATGGTGCTGATGCGGTTTTGGGGTTTTGCCAATTATTACAGAAAGTTCATTTAGAATTATTCATCTGTTGTTAAGCCACTCACTGATTTGACTAAAAAGGAAGTAGATTTTTCCTCGTGGTCGGTAGATGCGCTTAACCACTCCAGGACCGCCGTACGCAGGATTGCGTCCTGCCGGCGGCCCTGCTCTTCTGGGTGGACGCATATACGCGTCCTCCCGCGAGAGCCGAGAATTCCTGTGAACGCGCGCACACAGGCGCGCGCACTCACAGGAACGGAAGGTAAGCGAGTGGATCTCCAGCATGCCAGCGGCGATCGCTCGCTGGCAGGCTGGAGATCCGAATTTTTTAACCCCTAATAGCGTCTAATATACCTCCTACCTGGTCCTCTGGTGGTACCTTTTGTTAGGATCGACCACCAGAGGACACAGGTAGGTCAGTAAAGTCGCACCAAACACTACACTACACTACACCCCCCCGTCACTTATTAACCCTTTATAAACCCCATATAAACTCCCTGATCACCCCCCTGTCATTGATCACCCCCCTGTCATTGATCACCCCCTTGTCAGGCTCCGTTCAGACGTCCGTATGTTTTTTACGGATCCACGGATACATGGATCGGATCCGCAAAACACATGCGGACGTCTGAATGGAGCCTTACAGGGGGGTGATCAATGACAGGCGGGTGATCACCCATATAGATTCCCTGATCACCCCCTGTCATTGATCACCCCCTGTCATTGATCACCCACCTGTAAAGCTCCATTCAGACGTCCGTATGATTTTTACGGATCCATGGATACATGGATCGGATCCGCAAAACACATGCGGACGTCTGAATGGAGCCTTACAGGGGAGTGATCAATGACAGGCGGGTGATCACCCATATACACTCCCTGATCACCCCCCTGTCATTGATCACCCCCCTGTAGGGCTCCATTCAGACGTCCGCATGTGTTTTGGTATCCATGGATCCGTAAAAATCATGCGGACGTCTGAATGGAGCCTTACAGGGGATGATCAATGACAGAGGGGTGATCACCCATATACACTCCCTGATCACCCCCTGTCATTGATCACCCCCCTGTAGGGCTCCATTCAGACGTCCGCATGTGTTTTGGTATCCATGGATCCGTAAAAATCATGCGGACGTCTGAATGGAGCCTTACAGGGGGGTGATCAATGACAGAGGGGTGATCACCCATATACACTCCCTGATCGCCCCCTGTCATTGATCACCCCCTGTAAGGCTCCATTCAGACATCCGCATGTGTTTTGCGGATCCTATCCATGGATCCGTAAAAATCATGCGGACGTCTCAATGGAGCCTTACAGGGGGTGATCAATGACAGAGGGGTGATCACCCATATACACTCCCTGATCACCCCCTGTCATTGATCACCCCCCTGTAAGGCTCCATTCAGACGTCCGCATGTGTTTTGCGGATCCGATCCATGTATCCATGGATCCGTAAAAATCATACGGACGTCTGAATGGAGCCTTACAGGGGGGGTGATCAGTGACAGGGGGGTGATCACCCTGATCACCCCCTGTCATTGATCACCCCCCTGTAAGGCTCCATTCAGACGTCCGCATGTGTTTTGCGGATCCGATCCATGTATCCATGGATCCGTAAAAACCATGCGGACGTCTGAATGGAGCCTTACAGGGGGTGATCAATGACAGAGGGGTGATCACCCATATACACTCCCTGATCACCCCCTGTCATTGATCACCCCCCTGTAAGGCTCCATTCAGACGTCCGCATGTGTTTTGCGGATCCAATCCATGGATCCGTAAAAATCATACGGACGTCTGAATGGAGCCTTACCAGGGGGGTGATCAATGACAGGGGGGTGATCAGGGAGTCTATATGGGTGATCACCCCCCTGTCATTGATCACCCCCCTGTCATTGATCACCCCCCCCCCCCCCCATAAGGCTCCATTCAGACATTTTTTTGGCCCAAGTTAGCGGAAATTTTTTGTTTGTTTTTGTTTTTGTTTTTTCTTACAAAGTCTCATATTCCACTAACTTGTGTCAAAAAATAAAATCTCACATGAACTCACCATACCCCTCACGGAATCCAAATGCGTAAACATTTTTAGACATTTATATTCCAGACTTCTTCTCACGCTTTAGGGCCCCTAAAAAGCCAGGGCAGTATAAATACCCCACATGTGACCCCATTTCGGAAAGAAGACACCCCAAGGTATTCCGTGAGGGGCATATTGAGTCTATGAAAGATTGAAATTTTTGTCCTAAGTTAGCGGAAAGGGAGACTTTGTGAGAAAAAAACAAAAAAAATCAATTTCCGCTAACTCGCCAGGCCCCTCATTGAATACCTTGGGGTGTCTTCTTTCCAAAATGGGGTCACATGTGGGGTATTTATACTGCCCTGGCTTTTTAGGGGCCCGAAAGTGTGAGAAGAAGTCTGGGATCCAAATGTCTAAAAATGCCCTCCTAAAAGGAATTTGGGCACCTTTGCACATCTAGGCTGCAAAAAAGTGTCACACATCTGGTATCGTCGTACTCAGGAGAAGTTGGGCAATGTGTTTTGGGGTGTCATTTTACATATACCCATGCTGGGTGAGAAAAATATCTTGGTCAGATGCCAACTTTGTATAAAAAAATGGGAAAAGTTATCTTTTGCCAAGATATTTCTCTCATCCAGCATGGTTATATGGTTATATGTGAAATGACACCCCAAAACACATTCCCCAACTTCTCCTGAGTACGGCGATACCAGATGTGTGACACTTTTTTGCAGCCAAGGTGGGCAAAGGGGCACATATTCCAAAGTGCACCTTTCGGATTTCGCAGGCCATTTTTTACACATTTTGATTGCAAAGTACTTCTCACACATTTGGGCCCCTAAATTGCCAGGGCAGTATAACTACGCCACAAGTGACCCCATTTTGGAAAGAAGACACCCCAAGGTATTCCGTGAGGGGCACGGCGAGTTCCTAGAATTTTTTATTTTTTGTTACAAGTTAGCGGAAAATGATGATTTTTTTTATTTTTATTTTTTCCTTACAAAGTCTCATATTCCACTAACTTGCAACAAAAAATAAAAAATTCTAGGAACTCGCCATGCCCCTTACGGAATACCTTGGGGTGTCTTCTTTCCAAAATGGGGTCACTTGTGGCGTAGTTATACTGCCCTGGCAATTTAGGGGCCCAAATGTGTGAGAAGTACTTTGCAATCAAAATGTGTAAAAAATGGCCTGCGAAATCCGAAAGGTGGCCTTTTCTAGTATCAAAGAGAGTTTTGCTTCCCCTCCCATTTTGGTGCAACCTGATGTCTCTCTACCTTTTATTGTTGAGGTGGACGCTTCTGAGGTAGGTGTAGGTGCGGTCTTATCTCAGGGTCCCTCTCCTGCCAAATGGCGACCGTGTGCCTTTTTCTCAAGGAAACTCTCCTCTGCAGAGAGAAATTACAATGTGGCAGATAGGGAGCTGTTGACCATCAAATTAGCTTTTGAGGAATGGCGCCATTGGTAAGAGGGAGCCAGACACCCTTTTACCGTGTTTACCGACCGTAAGAATCTGGCCTACTTGGAATTGGCCAAGCGTCTGAATCCAAGACAGGCCAGATGGTCTTTGTTCTTCTCTAGGTTTAACTTTGTTGTCACGTTCCGCCCTGGGGTTAAGAATGTGAAGGCGGATGCCCTGTCACGTTGTTTTCCGGGAGGTGGGAATTTTGAAGACCCAGGTCCCATTTTGGCTGAAGGGGTGGTCGTCTCTGCTCTTTATCCTGATTTGGAGGCAGAGGTTCAGGCAGCCCAGGCAGAGGCTCCTGATCTTTGTCCTCCTGGGAGGTTGTTTTGTGCCTCTCGCTTTACCACACAAGGTTTTTAAGGAGCACCACGATACTGTCCTTGCTGGGCACCCGGGGAGTAGAGCCACAGTGTATCTCATTGCTCAGAGATTCTGGTGGCCGGCTCTTCGTAAGACGGTTGAGGGTTTTCTGGCAGCCTGCGAGACCTGTGCTCGTGCCAAGGTCCCTCATTCACGGCTATCGGGTTCTCTCCTCCCGTTACCCATTCCTTTCCATCCTTGGACGCATCTGTCCATGGACTTCATTACAGACCTGCCTCGTTCCTCGGAAAAGACTGTGATTTTGGTGGTAGTGGACCGTTTTAGCAAAATGGCGCATTTCATTCCCTTTCCTGAGTTACCCAATGCTAAGACGTTGGCGTAAGCGTTTGTTGATCACATTGTTAAATTGCATGGCATTCCTTCAGACATCGTTTCTGATAGGGGCACGCAATTTGTTTCCAGATTCTGGAAGGCCTTCTGTTCTCGCTTGGGGATTCGGTTGTCGTTCTCTTCTGCTTTTCACCCGCAGTCGAATGGTGAGACCGAACGCGTCAATCAGAATCTGGAGACATATCTGCGCTGTTTTGTGGCGGAGAATCAGGAGGATTGGTATTCTTTTTTGTCCCTTGCAGAGTTTGTTATAAATAACCGTCGCCAGGAGTCCTCTGATAAGTCACCATTTTTTGGTGCATTTGGCTTTCATCCGCAGTTTGGGACATTCTCTGGAGAGGGGTCTTCTGGTTTATCTGATGAGGATAGATTTTTCTCGTCTTTGTCATTTATTTGGCAAAAGATTCAGGGTAATCTAAAGAGGATGAGTGAGAGATATAAGCGTGTGGCGAATAAGAGATGTGTGCCTGGTCCGGACCTGTATGTGGGTGATCTGGTGTGGTTGCCTACAAAGAATATCAAACTGAAGGTTCCCTCCTGGAAGTTGGGTCCTAAGTTTATTGGGCCTTACAAGATCTTGTCCATCATCAATCCTGTTGCCTTCCGTCTTGATCTTCCTCAGACTTGGAAGATCCATAAAGTTTTTCACAGGTCCCTATTAAAACCTTATGTCTAACCCACTGTACCCTCCTCTTTGCCTCCTCCTCCGATTGTTGTTGATGGTAATCTTGAATTTCAGGTCTCTAGGATTGTGGATTCTCGCATTATCCGCGGTTCTCTCCAGTACCTCGTTCATTGGGAGGGTTATGGTCCTGAGGAGAGGATGTGGGTCCCAGTGGCGGACATTAAGGCCGCCAGTTCTGTGAGAAGGTCTGGCAGATACCTCTTGCACTTTGTCATCTCCTTTCCTTCTCCCAGGTGTCACCTATTTAGACTAATTGTCTCCCTTTATATTCCCTCCCATACTGCCTCACTTTGCGGTTTATACTACTTCCTGGATGAGGTGTTCACTGCTGGAGGCTGCTGCTGCTGTTTCCTCAGATAAGTCTTTTTCCTTCATTTGTGTTTCCTTGCTGGCTTGATTCTAGGTGACCCTGACTCCGTCCGTATTAAGTGCAGGGAGCCGGTGGTCGTGTCACCTCACTATTATAGGGTTTTCAGTTGTCACACAGTATTGGGTACGTGGGCATGCAATCGTCTACCATAGAGACCCTTGCATAGACATAGCAGTCAGGGAGAGCTCTAGGGGTTTTATAGGGCTCCCCCATATGCTCCTTAGTTTAAGATCAAGCCAGTCGGATGTTTATTTATAAGTTCCAGCTTTCTGCAACATCATCCGTGACAGCAGGTTGTTATGGATGTGGCGATACTTAATATGTCTCTTTTTATATATATATATATATATATATATATATATTTTGGTTTTACACAATATGAGAATATCTTTTTTTTGGGGGGGCCGATTGTCTTAGGTAGGGTCTCATTTTTGCGGGATGAGATGATGATTTGATTGGTGCTATTTTGGGGTACATATGACTCTTTTGATCACTTTTTATACCATTTTGTGGGAAGTGCGGTGGGCAAAAAATTGCAATTCCATCATAGTTTTTTTTTTTTTATGCCATTCACCGTGCGGTTAAAGTACGTGATCCTTTTATACGGACGCGGTGATAAAAAACATGTTTAGTGTTTTTTATTTTTTAAATTTTTAACCAATTATATGTGCGGATATAGGAAGTATTTTATTTTTTTTACACTTTTTTGACTCAGACTCACTTGGTTCTTGAAGATCCAGTGGGTATGATGCCTTTACAATACACAATACACTGCAGTACACTGTATAGTGTACTGCAGTGTATTGTCATTCACAGTAAGCCTGATCAGGCTCAGCGATACCATGACAATCAGGATGCCTGTGAAGCTCCATCCCTCAGTTTACCCTTCAAGCATCGGGCCACTGCCACAGCAGAGCAGCGCCCTGATGGTTATCCCCTCCATGCAGCTGTCCCTAAGGACCGCGGCATGGAAGGGGTTAAAGGCCGACATTGGCCGTTTCAAGCCGAGTGTCATCTGTATGTCACTCTGCCCCTCTGCAAACCTTGACTTGGGAGGGGGCTTGTATCGAGATGAGGATGGCTATCCTACACTGCGGGGATGGGGCGGCATCGGGCTTATGCAGTGGCGTCTCTAGCTTTCAAAATTTGGGGGGGCACACTGGGGGCCAGGACAAAAGTAGGGGGGGCAGCTATAACAACGATACATTTACACAAGTACGCTTCGAAATGCTGCGATACTTTACCCAATACCTAAAACCGCAACAGGGAAGAAAAGTCCAGCTGTCTGTGGATGACACTTTTATAGAGAGGGGGATCTGTGGATGACACTTTTATAGAGAGGGGGATCTGTGGATGACACTGCTATGGGAGGGATCTGTGGATGCCACATACAGTGTATAGCATTTTATGCTATATGTGTCATCCACAGATCCACCCCATGACAGTGTCATCCCCATTTCCCCCTCCATAACAGTGTCATCCACAGATCCCCCTCCTCGCCTCTCACAGGAGTGTACATTTGACATTTCTAAACCGTAATCCATATCCTGCAGTAACTTTAACTTTAAATCAGGATTCAGCAGCCGCTCATCTCTACTAGTACCTAAACCTTACACCACTCGGCTAGCTTCGGTAACAGGGCCAGGCTACAGTCTACAGGTACTGCCTGTTAGTTGTTATCGAGCAAGCGCTGATTTCTGCAGGTCAGAGGATACGGATTACAGTTTAGAAGAAATGTACACTCCTGTGAGCGGTCCAGACCAGTGGCGGATCCAGAGCCTGGTCTCGGGAGAGGCACTTCCAGATTATTTTCTGTCCGCCGCCACAGAACAAGGGTGCTTATAGAACAGACTCCACAGTGTAGCGGTATACTGTATACTGTGTGGCACAGTGTAGCGGTATACTGTATATCGTGGGGCACAGTGTAGAGGTATACTGTATATTGTGGGGCACAGTGTAGAGGTATACGGTATACTGTGTGGCACAGTGTAGAGGTATACTGTGTGGCACCGTGTAGAGGTATACTGTGTGGCACCGTGTAGAGGTATACTGTGTGGCACAGTGTAGAGGTATACTGTGTGGCACAGTGTAGAGGTATACTGTATACTGTGTGGCACAGTGTAGAGGTATACTGTATATTGTGTGGCACGGTGCAGAGGTATACTGTATATAGTGTGGCACGGTGTAGGCTATATGTCTATAACATAAATATATTTCACATGAACACTTACAGTTACTTGGCTTGGCCCTTGGGGATCTCGGACGCCACTTCCACACTTTGGCCGGGGGCTCGGCGGAGCTGATGTTGTGTTTTATCCTAATGAGAAAGATTTCATAACAAGGATTTGGAGAAGGGGCAGAGGGATAGCAGAGCAGGGAGAGGCTGGTGCTGCTACTAGGGGGTCATACCATGGGGAGTAATAAAGCCCACCATAATGCCCCCCGTAGTAATAATTCTCCTTATAATGTGACAATGCAAAAAATACCCCCTTATGCCCCCAGTTGAGCTAATGTCCCCCAAAATGTGCCAGTATAAAATACCCCTATATAGTGCCCCCAGTAAATGCCCCCATAGTGCTCCTCTCCCCCTTCCTCCTAGTGCCCCCCATAATGTACCAGTATAAAATGCCCCAGTAGATGCCCTCAGTGTCCCCCATAATTTTGCAAGTATAAATTACCCCTTCTTAGTGCCCCCGTAGATGACTCCATAGTACTCCTCTCCCCCCTTCCCCATAGTGCCCACCATAATGTGTCCCAGTATAAAATGCTACTGTACAGAGCCCCCCATATAAAACACCCCTTCTTTGTGTTGCCTCAGTAGATGTCCCTATAGTGCCCACCAATAATGTGCCAGTAATAAGCCCCCATTACGTGCCAGTAATAAGCCCCCCATCACGTGCCAGTAATAAGCCCCCCATCATGTGCCAGTAATAAGCCCCCCATTACGTGTCAGTAATAAGCCCCCCATTACGTGCCAGTAATAAGCCCCCCATTACGTGCCAGTAATCATGTGCCATTATTAAGTCCCCCCCATCATGTGCCATTATTAAGTCCCCCCATCATGTGCCATTATTAAGTCCCCCCCATCATGTGCCATTATTAAGTCCCCCCCATCATGTGCCATTATTAAGTCCCCCCATCATGTGCCATTATTAAGTCCCCCCCCATCATGTGCCATTATTAAGTCCCCCCCCATCATGTGCCATTATTAAGTCCCCCCCCATCATGTGCCATTATTAAGTCCCCCCCCTTCAGTATCACTATTGTAAAAAAAAAAAAAAAGAACACATACTTACCTCAGTGTCAGCGATGCGATGCAGGCCTCTTCTGGCCTGTGTCCCACGCTGTATGGCTCAGGCAGCGCAATGACATCATCGCGCCGCCTGCGCCGGCCTCTGGTAGGCTGCCGGCATAATGCCGGCAGCCTATCAGAGCAAGGGGAAGGGACACGCCTCTCCCTCCCCTGCACCGCCGCTGGCACAGGCAGTAGTAAGGAGATGAGCGCAATGGAAGCGCTCATCTCCCTGTGCCCGGCGGCGGCTCACTTTGGGGGGGGGGGCGCATTTTAGTTGGGGGGGCACATGGGGGGGCCGAGCATGATGTAGGGGGGGCCGTGGCCCCCTCTGGCCCCCCCCTGGCGACGCCACTGGGCTTATGTCTGCAGTTTGAAGCAGACTGTCAGCTGTATGTTACAGCTGACAGCAGAGGTCGCACTACATTTTTTCCAGAAGAGTAAAAATACTCCTCTTAACAATTTTGAAGAGTATTTTTAGCCGAGGAGGAGTACAAATTTTGCGGCACATATATAATGCATAGGCCCACACAACGTTATGAGGCTGATATTTCTGCAGGGAAACCATTGCTAGTCTCCCATGCAGAAATAAATGTAGACAATTTTACATTTATCCAACATCATACACTTAACATAAGACTACTGCTGCCATACACAGCGCCCACCTGACGCTGCCAGTGCCATACACAGCGCCCACCTGACACTGCTATACACAGAGCTCACCTGCTGCTGCCATACACAGTGCCCACCTGATGTTGCCATACACAGCACCCACCTGATGCTGTCATACACAGCGCCCACCTAATGCTGCCATACACAGGGCCCACCTGATGCTGCCGTACACAGCGGCCACCTGACGCTGCCATACACAGCGCCCACCTGACACTAGTATATACATATCACATATACAGCTCTACCACATGCCCATTATACAGATAGTTTAGTATATACACATTGCACACACAGCCCTACTACATGTCCATTACACAGATAGAACTAGATTGGTTACACTGACATAGCCCTGCTTTATACACACTTTCCATACTTAAAGTACCTCTGCATTCTCGACCAGCAGTCCTACATGGAGCCTGTGTTCCCCTAACTCCTCCCACACACATGGCTGATCACATGACTGTGACATCACCACAGGTCCTGTAACCACAATGTAGTCTGGAGCTGCTCCTGGTGAGAGAGATGTCCATGAGACTGCCGGGACTTCTCAGTAGAGGGGCATGGCTTCATGTGTGCCAGACCTGGCAGCTTCTGATACTTTTTCCAGGGAGTAAAATGGCCTGAACAGGCGTCTATTATGCTTGTACAGGCGTTATTGAGACCTCTGGCTGACAGTCTGCACTGCTCTGCCATCCTGGGGGGAGGGGGAGAGGAGGGAGAGAGAGACAGTGCGTGCTCCCATGTGGAGCAAGGAGTGGTTACAGAGAATCCATCAGATGACGGATTCTCTGTAAATCCACTGAGAGAAGCCTGCTGTGCATAGGAAGCACAGAAGGCTGTAGATCCAAAACGAAAAATAAAAAAATAAACACAACCTATTAAAGAAATTATTTTCACCACAAAATAAATTAGTGTAAAAAGGTGTCCATATCCTTTAATACTGATTTGCTATGAAACTACAGAACTATGTACAATCAGTGGATCCAAGTGAACAGTTACAGGAAGAGTTCACTTCAGTGAAGCAAGTCAATTAGTATTTGACCAGCACAAAAGATTTGTTAATTTACTCTGTAATATCTACCGTATTAATTTATATTTTTGCCTTTTTAGTAGTACTGCACCATCTGGTCAGGAAGAACTTCAGTTAGAACTGCCAAATCGTTGGGTGAAGGTAGCGTGTCCTCCTGTGGTGAGCTCTCAAATCTTCAAAAGATAATAAATCTTGATTTGTGCATATTTCTGGAAATAATGTATTAATCAAATGGAAATGTTGAGCATTGGTTATTCTTCTGCACACACAAGCTCAGCAAGCCATTTGGCTGAACTATTCAGATGCACTAATGTTATAGGGATTTCCACTAGGAGGATATATATGCTATTTGGAGAAGGTCATATTAGAGGCATTAGACCAAGTCTGAGGATGGTAATGGTAGAGTATGTGGAACTTAAAATATTTTATGTTTAAAGGTTTACTCTGCAAATTGTAATTGTAAATTATATTAATCTGCAATAGTAATTGTAATCATTATAGTGTAACTGTCATTTCACTTTATTTTTTAAATTGCGTAAGAACAGTGTGTTAAGCATTTATGTAATATAATTTATTAGGAAAATATGTGTTGTTTTTTTCTATAAAATGGGGTGTGGTCTGTGGGCCTTCTTAGTAAACCTCTAATTAAGCATTGCTAAGGAGAGCACATCTTCAGTCTTCAATTTACTACTGGTGGCTGAAGATGACTGGAGTATATGGAGGCAGGCTTCTCAGCATGCCTTTTTTCCAACTACCCTCATTTGCTATCTCTTTATATTTGTCCTAACTATCACTGCCTTTCTTAGGCCACCGGCACTGACCTCTGCAGCCCTGATCCTCTCCCTTTCATCCCAGAGCTAGAAGCAGGGGCTTAACTATGCAGAGGTGGCTGTCGCTATCGGGCCCAGGAGCCTGGGGGGCCCAAAGACCCTTGTGCCGCATAAGAAGACACTAGTATTATAGAAAGTGCATGATGGTCAAGTTACACTTCTGGGTGGAGGGAAGGAGTTAGGTCAAGAATTTGGCATGCAGGGTGTCATTTCAATTTTTTCCTCAGGTGACACAAAGGTTATGTGCTTCCCTGCCCCTGGCCACAAAGCACTGACGGAAAGGGGGCCCAAGCTAAACTCTTGCACCGGGGCCCATGAGGAGTCTTTAGCTATGCCCCTGCTGGGAAGAAAGGGAGAGCAATGGGACTGCAGTACTAACCGCTGATAATAAGTATACAGGGAGTATGCAGTCCTGATCCTCTCCCTATCTTCCCAGTGTGTTTAGTGCTGGGAACATAGGGAGAGGATTGAAGTTTCAGCGGTGTCCCTCTTAATAAATTATTATATATACAGGTATATATATCTTACTCCAGTGGAAGGGTTATCAAGACTGGTTTATAGGAACACTAGTCTTGATAAATTTCACCCACTGCCTTCACCTCTGACTATACTTTAAGTTCCCATGTAAATACATCACATATAGGGGGTTATTTATTAAGACTGGCGTTTTAGACTATGGTCTTAATACCCCTTTAGCTGGCGGCAGATGGGCCCAAGACGCACTGGCCTCTACATATCTTTGGTGTAGATTTAGACCATTTTCTATGCCTAAAACAGGCGTAGAAAATGATAAATGAGACAGGCCTGCCAGCCCAACCCCTTCCCCGCCCACACCACACCACTTTTTTTTAGACCTGGCGTGAGCAGGGAAAAGTTGCAGATTGCAGCACAAATGACCTTTGCTCTGCAATCTGAGACAGATGTATCCAAAAAGTGGTGTATATCTGTTTATAAATAATCCCCCTTGTGTTTGTACACAGGAATAAGGATCGCTATACAGCAGCTTTCCAAAATTTTACTAGAAGAAGGCACTAGTAGACTGCTCTGTGAGCCACTATCCTCAACTGCATCAGCCAGATGGCATCATCGGGTTTCAGTGCCCACCATTTGGAATGGGGGGGGGGCAAACCATCTATAATATCAATCTACAGTATACAATGTAAGTTAATATTTTAAATTGTAATAATGTATTCTTTAAACCCTAAAGTGGTCCATTAGTGCATACAGACATCATGAGAGGGGAAAGGGGCTCCCTACGTGGACTCTCCCTAATGGACCTGAGCATCCATGCTTTATATAGACAGACTTTACTTCAGTAGTCATCATATTAAGTAAATAGCAGAGGATGAGGCAGGGCAAATGTGTAGCTGACTGTGGCTTTCCCCAGTGAGGAAATGAGACAACCCTTCTAATGATCAGGCCAATATTCAGATCAAACATGGGTCCAGTAGTGATTGTGTTTCATAATAATTGAAGAGAAATTTACAGCATGTTATAAAAAAAATACCTGATCAGTTTGAATGCTCATTGTCTTGTTAAAGAAAGGGAAAGCACTGATCTCCATCCCTGTGTTGACCATACCCCTGGAATAGCAAAGTATGGTTTCCAGGACTGGTAGATCTATTATGTACAGTTGTATCAATGAGGAATCTGGCAATCTGTGGCCAACTTAAATGATTGGTTGTCTGTCACTACATGGACATGGCTCTGTAATGCAAGGCACCAACAAACAGACCAGTGATGAAAGCAAAAAGGTGTTTATTCACCAGAAACATAAACGTCCAGGACACTTGCTGGTAACAAGGAATAATAACAAAAAACCAGGCAAGGAGATTCCAGGAATAGTCCCAACCAGTGCTGAATGATGCTGTGCACTTGGCAGTCGAGTCACTCCAGATCTTGGGTCCGCTGTAAAGGACAAAGTTCCTGGCAGTCTTCAGTCACTAGGAGTTGTGACCTATACCTGGTTGAGGGAAAATAACAGTGGGCACTGATCACCCTGAGAGACCTCCTTTTAAATGCCTGCTGACCAATCCCAGGGTGCCAAGTGTCCACTACCATAGGTGAACAAATTGCCCTGCACCTGAGTACAAGGCCTAAGGCAATCACAAGTTGATTAACCCATGGCTGGCTCCCTAATCCACTTTGCTCTTGTGAGTCAGTATAATATGCGCCACTGGTCGACGAAGTGCATAAGAAGCGCGTACTCGCGACCGTGTATCCCTTTGCGAACCTGCCCTCGTGCGTACGCACGGACGCATGATTGACTCAGCGCGAGTATGCGAGCGCGTGGACCCAGATGCGGAAACGGAAGTCGCAGGAGACACCGGAGACAACCCTGGCCGCGGCGTCTTGTCACTCGCCTGGCCACTCTGTCCCCGGGACTCCGACGGTCCTCCCCTCCGATGTCCACGCGAACGCATCTCCGCACTGGCTCGCAAAGGGGTCAGCGCTGGTGCATCAGAGACTTGCATAACCTGCCCCGCAACTCCACGAGGACCCCTCTTGGTTCCCCTGGAGTGCGAAGCAGGTGAGGATCTTACAGGCTCCTTGTGAATATAGTATTAATGTCCTTCCAATACATAATTTAGTAGCCTTCTCTACCTGGTGTCAGGGAAAACTTGAAGATCTGGCAAAAAGTATGATGAAATTGGCACATTTTGTTACATTCCACATCGGACTTTATAATGTTTTGGATACACTACATTGTGGATTTTACTCAATATACTCTGTGCCAGATCTCTATCTTTTATGTGTGTGACCCAATTACTCATATAGAAAAGGACCCTACAAGCTCATCTCTGATATGACAACTTAAAGGGCTTCTGTCACCCCCCAAAAGTAATTTTTCGTTTTTTGGCTACTTAAAATCCTTATACAGCGATTTTTAAATATATAGTGCTCTTAGCCTTTTTCGTTCACTAGTTTCTTTAAAAAAGGACTTTTATAATATGTAAATTACCTCTCTACCAGCAAGTAGGGCGGTTACTTGCTGGTAGCAGTCGCATCCTGCTTTCAAAAAAACGCCCCCTCCTCCTGTTGATTGACAGGGCCAGTGATCGCTCTCGTCCTCTGGCCGGCCCTGGCTGCGTTATAAATCTCGCGCCTGCGCCGTACCGGTCTTCAGTCGGTGCAGACTCACTGATAGGAGGACGCTCGCTCGGCCGCTCCTTCCTCAGTGCGCCTGCGCCGAATGTAGATGTGACGTCATCGGTGCAGGCGCACTGAGGAAGAAACTAGTGAACGAAAAAGGCTAAGAGCACTATATATTGAAAAATCGCTGTATAAGGATTTTAAGTAGCCAAAAAACGAAAAATTATAAAAGTATAACTGTCATATATTATTTTTTTTGGGAGTATTGGATTGTGATTTAATTAATATCACCTTGGTGGCCCTATTTCAACTTTTCACTGTGTATTCAATTACCCCTTAATTCCACAGTTTTGTTCCCTGTACTGCCTACTTTTACCTCTGCTTAAAATAGTGTTGCTATGCAGGTCCGTCCTCTGTGTTGAAGGACGGAGGACGCAGAAGCACGCAGCATTACTAACAGCCAGGGACTGTAAGTAAATGATTAAAGCCAGGTCCTCCCCAGCAGCTGATAACAGGGCCTGGGCTGTGTGCACTTCTCCCTGTCCCTGCGCTTGGCAGACGCTCCCTCACTCAGCAGACTGGGACAATGTAGAGTCGAAGCAGCGCAGACCAGGGAAGGGAGATCTGCCATCTGCTCAGTGTACAAATAAAAGCAACATGTGGTAAGAGGACCCCTTTGTACTGCAGGAGATTAACCCTTTAGGGGGGAGGGCTCTGGTTACTGACACTTTTGGGGGGCTATTGTTACTGGCTAGTGAGGGCAGGTGGGATTAGCCTCAGGGTGAGGGCAGTGGCGGCCATCTTAACTGAATAGTGAAATTGCAGTTTTATGCAGACTGGTTGCTATGGGCTGAATCGTATTAAATATGGGGTAAGTCAGTCTAATAGTAACTGATTCTGGAATATCATGTTATTAGTAACTACATATATGAAAATTGAAATTAGGGTCTAAGTGTGACAGTTATCCTTTAAAGTGATGAAAAAAAAATATTTATCAACAATACATCATAATATAACTGTTACATGAAAACAGTCACAGATGCCCTTTATATCATAGCACAGTTGGTTTTATAGTATAGGTTTGGTTGGTAATAAATTAAGCCAAATGTTGAAACCACATTGATACCAAATGTATAAGCATAATTCAATCAGAGTTCTGTTTTGTCTTGGAGCTCTGCATTCAAGGCAATTATTAATCTTATCATTTCACACCTAAACATTGAACACATTAATTTTTTTATTTTAGCATACACAACTAATAATCCAAAACTGAACACTGGAATCTTAATCTCTTCCATGAACTACATTCCCTCCCAAGGGCAAAGCCAGTGTTCCTTGCTTATCAAACCTACAGACTCAATAGACTTTAAAGGTTGCCTAAAGGTTAAGAATAAGATGTATTTTATTTGCAGTTAGTTTTGTTTGTTTTCTGTTGCTAGTGAGTAATATCTGTAATTAAGAATTTGATTCTTTCCTCTCAGGTTTTTACAAATACTATGTATTGTCTGAATGCAGTGTGTATATAATGTATGTTGGAAAAGGCTACAACTGTGATGTATTACAAGAAGTATGTGCTCTGACAGCTGGCTCTATAATGTACTAGTGTTGATAATTTCTTTCATTATCGGGACAGCTGATATCTTTCTTGATCTATATCTGTGAAATACAGATAGTATATGGATGTTATAAGTGCAGGAGTCTCACAGCCACTGCTAACTGAATACTATATTAATAAAACGTTAAAGCAATGGCCGGACTGAGGGGGGGCGGAGCCCCCTTTAGGGGAGGCCTACATGACTAGGGTTTGGTTTAGTGAGCTGGAGGGGAGGGTTGGGTCCGATTAGGTGAATGGGAGGGCTATAGGTAGGGACGGAGGTTAGGATAGGTAGTTTGAGCTGGGGGGTTAAGGGGGTTAAATAGGGTGAGAGGAGAAGGTCAGGGAGCCATTTTAGGTGGAGAAGAAGCTTAGCTAGCTTACCGCGGGATGGAGCAGCTGGAAGCCATGCTGGAGGAGTTGCGGGCGGCAGCGGAGGTGAGGGGCCCAGCGTGGGCCCAGGAGCGGATCCGGACGTTGCTGAGGGGGTCGGTGGAGGCGCCTGTTTTGCCTCCACATCGGGCGTTACGGCCGCGGCGGGCCAGGCCGCCGGTGCGCCTGTCGCCATCGGCTTCCCCCCCTCGGGCTCAGCGCCGCATTAGGAGCCCCTCGCGGGACCCTCCACGTCGGGCGCCTCTGTCATCTGCTTCTTCCAGGCCCCGACGTGGGAGGAATCCTCCCGGTAGGCGGAGCCTTGCGGGTGGCCGGTCGCGGCCATCTTCGCCAGCGTGTGAGGTCGGCGGGGGAGCGGGACCTGGCACTGCGGGCGCCTCTGTAACTCCGGGCACAGAGGCGGCCCCTCGACGTGGGAGGTCCGTTGGTCAGCGCGGGGCTGCTGCAGGACGGTCCGTTGGTGGCAGCAGGCCTCAGGATGCCGGCGATGAGGGAAGCTCCGCCCCCAGGAGTGCACAGAGCCCTGCGGTTAACCCCGGCGTCCCTGGTCCGTGTGGGGCCAGGGGACAGGTGACGGCCAGTCCCAGGAGCTGTTCTGAGGGGTCCTGCTGCGGGGTGCATTCCTGCCCTGCCGGGAGGCAGGGTGAAGAGGAGCGGTTCGGCGTCTTGGTCTATCCGGAGGAGGACGTCCCGGGTCCTAGCGGGATCGGGGGACAGCGGGATGGTGACGGTTCGTCGCGGAGGAGTGATCGACTGGAGTCCGGACTTGCGGCTGGTGGGGACACAGCACCCAGGCAGCCAGGTGAGATTTCATGGGGAACGCTTGCGCAGGTAGTGCAGGGTGTGGGGGCCGGGGTGGGGGGCGGCTCCCAGTTAGATTTGAGTAGGGGTTTGGGTCAGTTGTTGGGGGGATTGGCGGGACTGGTGGCGAGTTGGGGTTTGAGTGCGGGGACCCCGTTGCAGGCCTGGGGGGTGCAAGGTGGGGCTGCAGGCGCGGGGTCGTCGGGGGAACAGCAGCAGCGGGGGTTGCCGGGCGTCGGGGTGTCGGTGCAAACGCAGGCGGGGACTGAGGGGGAGGAGGAGGCTGTTCGGGTGGATGACAAAGCGAAAGGGGAGGTTTATGTTTGTTTTGAGGGCCCGTTGGGGGCGCATTTGAAGTCTGAGGTGAGGGAAAGGATCTGGAAGGGGGAGTATGTGGAGATTTTCTCCCTGCTCCCATTGGAGCGGTTTAATTTGGATAGGGTGCGGAAGGAGGACGGTAAGAGGGAGGAGGAAGAAAAGCGTCGTTATAGGCTGATACCGAGGACGTTTGCAAATTGGCTGCAGGCGTTTGCGATATTGGCAAGTGTGATTGGGGAAAAGGCGCCGGAGGCGTGTTCTGGGTTGTTTTGCTATTTGGACGCGATCGGTGAGGCGTATAGGGTGTACGGGGGGGTTGCCTGGTTGCGTTATGACGAGCAATTCCGGCAGCGGAAAGCGGTGCGCCCTGAGATGCGGTGGGACCATAAGGACATCGCCTTGTGGTTGAAGGTTACGGCTCCGGTGCGTGCGGTGCAGTCCTTTCGGGGGGACGGAAGTAGTGGGGGAGCGGGTGGTACGGCGGTTGCCTCGGCGAGGGGGCTGTGTTTTGCCTTCAATGAAGGAAACTGTAGGTTCGGTGCAAAATGTAAATTTAAGCACGAATGTTCGGGCTGTGGGGGGGCTCATGGGGCTGCGCGGTGTTTTAGGGGGGGCAGGCAGGCTGGACCCGGTGGGAGAGGGGGTGATAGTGCTGGAAAAGGGGGTGACGCCGGTGCGGCTGGGAAGGATGCAGCCTTACTTAGATAGGTACCCCAATAGAGAGGCCTGCGAGCTTGTTGAGTTTGGGTTTTGCGGAAGGTTTTAGAATTCCGTTTGTGCCGGGGGGGGCGGTTTTGGTTACGAAGAATTTGCGGTCAGCTAGGGAGCATCATGAGGTGGTGGGGGAAAAGTTGGGGAAGGAGGTGCTGCTTGGGCGGATGGCGGGTCCATTTTTGGTGCCGCCTGTTGACAATTTGAGGGTGTCGCCGTTGGGGGTCGTGCCCAAGAAGGAGGCGAATAAATTTCGCCTTATACATCATCTGTCATTTCCGAAGGGCTCTTCGTTTAATGATGGGATTGACCCGGCAGTTTGTTCAGTAGTTTATACGTCGTTTGATGCGGCAGTGGGTTGGGTGAGGCGTTTCGGGGCGGGGGCGTTGATGGCGAAGACTGACATTGAGGCGGCGTTTCGGTTGTTACCGGTTCATCCGGACTGTCAGCATTTGTTGGGGTGTTTTTGGGATGGGGGTTTTTTTCGTGGATCGTTGTTTACCCATGGGGTGTTCGCTGTCGTGCGCTTACTTCGAAACATTCAGCTCGTTTCTGGAGTGGGCGGTTGTGGACTCGTCGGGTTGTGATTCGCTGATTCATTATCTGGACGATTTTTTGTGTATTGGCCCCCCTGGTTCACGGGTTTGCGCTTTGTTGTTGGAAACGTTGGGCTCTGTTTTTAGGAGGTTTGGGGTTCCGTTGGCTGAAGGTAAAACGGTGGGGCCGGTGACGGAATTGAGTTTCCTGGGCATAGTGATTGATTCAGTGAGAATGGAGTGTCGGTTGCCGGGGGATAAGCTGGAGGATCTGAAGATGTTGGTGGCGAGGGCGATTCGGGTGAAGAAGTTGCAGTTGAGGGAGATTCAATCGCTTTTAGGGAAGCTTAATTTCGCGTGTCGGATAATGCCCATGGGTCGCGTGTTCTGTAGGCGGTTGGCGCAGGCGACTGCGGGGGTGGTGGTTCCGCATCACTTTATTCGGTTGGGGAGGGAGCAGCGGGCGGACTTACGGGTTTGGAATTCTTTTCTGGACCAGTACAACGGTCGCTCGCTGTTTATGGGGGGAGTGGTGGAGGCTTTTGATTTTGAGTTATTCACGGATGCGGTGGGGGGGGCAGGTTTTGGGGCTTTCTGTGGCGGTCAGTGGTGTGCGGGGGTTTGGCCGGAGGCCTGGGTTGAGCGGGGTTGGGTGCGGAATTTGGCTCTGTTGGAATTGTTTCCCATTGTGTTGGCGGTTTTGTTGTGGGGGGAGCGTTTCCGGGACCGGAAGGTGCGTTTCCATTGTGACAACTTGGGGGTGGTTCAGGCAATTAACGGCCTGTCGGCATCGTCGCCGTTGGTGGTGCGGCTGCTGCAGCGGTTGGTGTTGGAGTGCTTGTCGCTTAATGCCTGGGTTGTGGCGGTGCATGTGCCTGGGGTGGAGAATTGTATCGCTGACGCCCTTTCTCGTTCGCAGTGGACTCGTTTTCGGCAGTTGGTCCCGGAAGCAGACGCGGTGGGTCTGGAGTGTCCGGATTGCCTGTGGGAGCTGTTGGAGGAACGTTAATGGGGCTTGTTCGGGCGTCCCTAGCTCCGGGTACGTGGGACTTGTATATGAGGGCGTGGAGGGCCTGGGAGGATTGGTGTGCGGTGTTGGGAGGGGGAGCTGAGGAGCCGGAATTGGCGTTGTTAATGTTTTTGGGTCATGGTAGGGAGCAGGGTTGGTCGGTCAGCAAAGTCAATGGTTACATGGCGGGGTTGGCTTTCGGTTTTAAGGCGCGGAGGTTGGTGGATGTCACGAAGGCGTTTCTCGTGGTGCAGGCGCTGAAAGGGTGGCGGAGGTTGGGTGCGGGGGTGGATGGGAGAAGGCCGGTTTCGTTTGGATTGTTGATTCAGTTGGGGCGTCAGTTGAGGGGGGTTTGCCGGTCAGAGGGGGAAGCGCGGTTGTTCCGGTTGGCTTTCTCGTTGGCGTTATTTGGGGCTATGCGGGTGGGGGAGTTAGTCTGTCCTTCGGTGAGTCGAGCGGGGGGCTTGTTCAGAGGGGATGTGGAGTTGTTTGCGGACAGAGTGGAGTTTGTCATCCGGCGGTCAAAAACGGATAAGATGGGGCGGGGTCGGAAGGTGGTACTTTTCCAGATTGACGGTTGCGATATGTGCCCGGTTCGTTGTTTACGGGAGTATGGTTTGGGGGCTGGGGGGGTGGCGTCCCCCTTGTTGGTGCATGCGGATGGTTCCTTTTTGTCTCGGTTTCAGTTCTCAGCGGTTTTTTCTAAATGTTTGATCCGGGCGGGGGTGGAGAAGGAGGGTTACTCTAGCCACTCCTTTAGGATTGGTGCGGCGACGGAGGCTGCTAGGTGGGGCTTGGGCGAGGAGGTCATTAAGCGGATTGGGCGTTGGGAGTCGGCGAGGTTTAAGTCCTATGTTCGTTTGGATCGATTATAGCCGGGTGTGATGAGTTGGTATGTCAGTGTGAGGTTGTGGTATTGTTCTTTTGTTTTCTTTTGTTGCAGGTGCGGCGCCCGCTCTGGTGTGGATTCTGGGGCACTCATACGTCTTCTGGGGGGCCGTCCGGGCAGCGGTTCAGCCGGACGGCCAGCAGCTCGGCTTTGATAGAGAGTCTGCGGTGGTAAGGTGGATTGGGAGGCGGGGTATGGTGTGGAAGGGGGTGTTGCCTGAGGTGCATAGGTTTGTGCGGGTGGATAGGGCGCCGGATGTGTTGGTGGTCCATGCGGGGGGCAATGATTTAGCGGCGAGGCCGATTCAGGAGCTGATCAAGGAGGTTAAATGGGATTGTTTGCGGTTATGGTCGTTGTTCCCGGGTATGGTGATGGTTTGGTCGGACATTGTTCCTCGGCAGGTGTGGAGGGGGGCGCGGTCCGTGGAGGCGGTGAATAGGGCGAGGGTGAAGGTCAATAGGGCGGTTGGGCTTTTCATGGCTAGGAACGGGGCCGTGGTGGTTAGGCACAGGGAGTTGGAGGCTGGAGTGGGGGCCTATTGGAGGTCGGATGGTGTGCATTTGAATGCTGTGGGCTTGGACATGTGGAGTTTGGCGCTGCAGGAAGGCATTGAGGTGGCCCTGGGGTTGTGGAGGAACGCCCGGAGTTGAGGTGGTCAAGTCCGTGCGTTGGTGGCGGTGGGGGGGGGTCCTTGGAGTTGGTCATGGTAGAAGCTGAGGACAATTGGGGGGGCCCCACGGTGGGGGCTGGACTCCCAGGTGGACCGAGTGGTTGTGGTGAATCGAGGGGGGGTCATTCGGTGGTGCCTTCGAGCTGGGCGTTACGGCTGGAGGCAAGAATGGCTCACCCTGGTTCGGCAGCTCGATGTTTTGGGGCTTCAAGGACCTCCCCCCATTGGGGTTTTACAGTATTATATATGTTATGTTGTATTTTGTTATTTAATAAACGGCTGCTGTGGCCATTACATTCCAGTCGGTGGTCTGTGTTTTATTGGTTATGGGCTCAATGGGGGGAAGTGTAATGGTGGGAAAAGGGTAGTTGGAGGTGGGTTTTATATTGAATAAGAGGTGGCGAACGGGAGTAACCAATACCCTCGTCAAGCAATGGCCGGACTGAGGGGGGGCGGAGCCCCCTTTAGGGGAGGCCTACATGACTAGGGTTTGGTTTAGTGAGCTGGAGGGGAGGGTTGGGTCAGATTAGGTGAATGGGAGGGCTATAGGTAGGGACGGAGGTTAGGATAGGTAGTTTGAGCTGGGGGGTGGAGTTAAGGGGGTTAAATAGGGTGAGAGGAGAAGGTCAGGGAGCCATTTTAGGTGGAGAAGAAGCTCCCGCCCACCCGTCCCCTTTTGTTGGAGTGCGTCATGGATTGGGGTTTGGTTCGGGGGTACGGTCTTGTGTGGTGGGTCATGTCACGGCGGCTTGTGGCGGTGGGGGGGGGGTCCTTGGAGTTGGTCATGGTAGAAGCTGAGGACAATTGGGGGGGCCCCACGGTGGGGGCTGGACTCCCAGGTGGACCGAGTGGTTGTGGTGAATCGAGGGGGGGTCATTCGGTGGTGCCTTCGAGCTGGGCGTTACGGCTGGAGGCAAGAATGGCTCACCCTGGTTCGGCAGCTCGATGTTTTGGGGCTTCAAGGACCTCCCCCCATTGGGGTTTTACAGTATTATATATGTTATGTTGTATTTTGTTATTTAATAAACGGCTGCTATGGCCATTACATTCCAGTCAGGTGGTCTGTGTTTTATTGGTTATGGGCTCAATGGGGGGAAGTGTAATGGTGGGAAAAGGGTAGTTGGAGGTGGGTTTTATATTGAATAAGAGGTGGCGAACGGGAGTAACCAATACCCTCGTCATGGGAAATTACATTTACATGTCACCTGTATACTATTTGCTATTTTAATACTATACCAGTAAATAGGTATCATTTAGTTATATTTAAGAGCAACATGTACCTTATTTCCTTATGGTTTACTAAACTTCCTATGAGTGGCAGTGCTTTCAGTGTCTTATCAAAAAGCACTGCAATGCAGCACTCATCAGTTGACACTTTATTATGACAAGACAGAATGATACATATGACTATGTCTACTAGTGCCAGACTATGCTTATGGACCGTGGAAGGGAACATTTTACTTGATTAATAGAACAGCAACCCAGCAACAGCTCATAGGTCTAACAAGGCCTTACCCAGGCCTAGGGACTAAAACCAACACAACAGGTCCCACCAGTCTGTCTGTGCCTAGAAACCTGTCTATTGGAACCTAAGTGTCTCTCACAGAGAGGAACTCCTTCTACAGACACACAACCTCCAACAGGAACTGGTGGTACAGAGACCCAGCAGCGCAGCAAGCATGCAACGTGTGGTTTTAGCTGTTGACAGACTGTGTAATATTAGGGTTATCAGGGGATCAACAGACTGACAGGTAGTGATGGACGAACATTGGCTGGGACGATGCAATCGAGCAAACGCGATCAAAATTTTACTGCAGGCCAGTGGAGTACAGGCCCCAAACATTAGGCAATCACCGGACAGAAAACATCAAGTGATTATGTGGCTGAAGGTATATTAGACGGTCAATGGATATTAATTTTACTGCAGGCTAGTGGACTACAGGCCCCAAAAATCATTAATTCACTGTGCAGAAAAGAACAATTGATAATGTGGCTGGAGGTACATTAGGCGGTCACCGTATAACAATTTTACTGTTCGCCAGTTAGATTACAGACCCCAAAAATTATGCATTCACCGTACAGAAAAGATTAAGTGATTATGTGGCTTGAGGTATATTAGACGGTCGATGGATATCAATTTTACTGCAGGCCAGTGGACTACAGGCCCCAAAAATTATTCATTCACTGGACAGAAAACATCAAGTGATTATGTGGCTGGAGGTATATTAGACGGTCATTGGATATCAATTTTAATGCAGGCCAGTGGAGTACAGGCCCCAAACATTATGCATTCACCGTACAGAAAAGATCAAGTGATTATGTGGCTGGAGGTATATTAGATGGTCATTGGATATCAATTTTACTGCAGGCCAGTGGAGTACAGGCCCAAAACATTAGGCATTCACCAGACAGAAAACATCAAGTGATTGTGTGGCTGGAGGTACATTAGGCGGTCACCGTATAACAATTTTACTGTTGGACAGTTAGATTTCAGGCCCCAAAAATTATGCATTCAATGTACATAAAAGATCAAGTGATTATATGGCTGGAGATATATTAGACGGTCATTGGATATCAATTTTTCTGCAGGCCAGTACAAATACATGTCAAAGAAATATGTTTAAAAGAACTAAAAAATATAAAATTGGATTTAAAACATGGCTAAGGCTAGTTTCACACTAGCGGCAGGACGGATCCGACAGGCTGTTCACCATGTCGGATCCGTCCTGCGGCTATTTCGCCGTGCCCGCGGACCGCCGCTCCGTCCCCATTGTCTACAATGGGAACGGGGGCGGAGCTACGGCGCTGCACGGAGAAAGGCCGTCGGACTAAAATTACTGCATGTCAGGCTTTTTAGTCCGGCGGCTTTCTCCGTGCACCGCCGTGCTGCGCCGGAGCTCCGCCCCCGTCCCCATTGTAGTCAATGGGAACGGAGCGGCGGTCCGCGGGCATGGCGAAATAACCGCAGGACGGATCCGACATGGTGAACAGCCTGTCGGATCCGTCCTGCCGCAAGTGTGAAAGTACCCTAACAAAATCTACCCTCTTGAAAAAAAAAAATTATAATAGTTTAAATTCGATAACACGTGGTCATTATAGGTGTTAAATTCCTCCGTGGCCCAAAACATTAGGCATTCACTGGACAGAAAAGCCTTTTATGCTGCTGTATTTACATAAGACAGGGACCATTATTTGTTCTGGGTGGAGGCAGATATTTGTGGGTTGGTATGAGGAAATTCAATTAAACGTGGTCATCACAGGTATTGAAATCCTCCAATATCCATGCCTCATTCATTTTTAGAAATGTGAGGTGGTCCACAATGCCGTGAGCTAGGCGAGTGCGCTTATCGGTCATGATCCCCCTTGCTGCGCTTAACGTCCTTTCGGACAGGGCACCTAACGAGGGGCAAGCCAAGAGTTTCATGGCAAATTGTGCCAGCTCTGGCCACAGGTCAAGCCTGCACAACCAGTAGTCAAGGGGTTTCCTCGCTTCTCAGAGCATCCACATTGGCCATTCACCCGATGTAGTCGAACACCTGTCGGTCTAGGCATTCCCTGAGGCTGGATCCGGAGGGTGGCTGTCGATGGGTTGGCTGCAAGAATGATCTCATAACCGAAGTGACCAAAACATCTTCAAATCGCCCTATTCTTGCATGCGCTTTAGGATTTGTACCTGCAACTGTTTCTCTGTGGGTGAAAATTCCTCTGCCAGCGCCCGCAACAGCAGATTGCAGCATCTCTTGAAGCAAGGCCTGGAAATGCTGCATTCTGACAGCCCTCTGTGATGCTGGCAACATGTCCGTCATTTTGTGTTTGTACCGGGGTGTCTAAGTACGTTGTCACCCAGTACTGGTCCTTGCCCTTTATGCTTTTTATACTGGGGTCCCTATTCAAACACTGGAGCATGAAGGCCCCCATTTGCACTAAATTGGAAGCGGTGGAGCACCCTAGCTCCTGCTTATCGCCCAGGAGAATGTCTTCCTCTGTCTCCTCGCCCCATCCCTTGACAACAGCAGGGATCCCAGAAAAGTTTAAAGCCTGCTCTTCTTGCTCCTCCTCCTCATCCCCCTAGGCACCATCCTCCTCTGTATCCTCTTCAGACTCCTGTTGACTTATCTCAGATGGAGTATCTCCCCCTGGGATTTTATTCAGCATTGCGACTTCCTCATCTGCCTGCTCCTCGGCGGCTTGATCAATGACACGACACAATGCATGCTCCAGAAAGAAGGTGTAAGGTACGACATCACTGATGGTGCCCTGGCTGCGACTGACCAGTTTGGTGATCTCATCAAATGGCCGCAGAAGTCTGCATGCATCGCGCATGAGCAGCCACTCGCGCCGTGAAAGAAAAAAACAAGCTCGCCAGAACCTGTCCAGCTGCAGAGTTCCTACGGGTAGTCATTAACTACACATTTCTGCTGGAGCAGCCTATCAAGCATATACAAGGTGGAGTTCCAGCGCGTCGGGCAGTCAAAAATCAGACGTCTGACGGGCAAGTGATGTCGCCGCTGAATGCCAGCATGGTTAGCCATGGCCGTGTAAGATCTTCTAAAATGGCCAGAGGTCTGCCGCAAGACGTCCTGGACCCCCGGGTATTTGGCAACGACTCGCTGCACGACTAAGTTTAGGACGTGTGTAATGCATGGCACGTGTGTCTTATTTTGTCCTGTTTCAGCGCACTGAGCAGATTTACACCATTGTTGCACACCACTTTACCAACTGTCAAATTGAGCAGAGTTAGCCACTGATCGGCCTGTGGCGACAAAGCTGAAAGGAGTGCAGTCGGTGTGGCTTTTGGCTTTCAGGCACAACGGCCGCAGCACAGCATGGCAACGTCTCACCTGGCACGTCGAATAGGTTCTGGGGAGCTTCGGGGGTGCAGCAAAAGAGGCGGTAGCAGTGGAAAAGGAGGAGTAAGCCGAGGAAGAGATGGAGGATAGAGTAAGAGGAGGAGAAGAAGTGGAAGGCCTGCATGCAATCCGTGGCAGTAACAACAAATCCACACAGGTGCCACGGGTTGCATGCTTGACAGCTGTCAGAAGGTTAACTCAGTGGGCAGTAAAAGTTATGTACCTTCCCTGCCCGTTTTTGCTAGACCACGTGTCTGTGGTCAGATGTATCTTGGCACTGACACTGTGTGCCAGAGATACATTAACTTTCCAGATGAACGCAATGACGGCACGGTGGAAGGTGGAGTGGAAGACAAAAGGGAGGAGAGAGGAGAAGGAGAAGAGACAGGATCTGGAGTGCCGGGAGTGTGGCTTTGTGGGTTCTGATGGTGTTGCTCCCACTAGGCTTGGTGATGGGAGGCCAGGTGCCTTCTTAAGGCGGTCGTCTTTAGGTAAGTGTTGGGCTTACCGCGACTTATGCGTTGACAGCACAGGCTGCAGATGGCAACAGTATTGTCATCAGCTGATACGTTAAATAAAGCCCACACTGCGGAGCCATGTGCTGGCATCCTGGGAGCGCCAGATGTGACTGTGCATGGTGGATGGCTCGCTCTAGATACATTTGCAGTCTGATTTTTGCCTCCTGTGCACTGCAAGTTTTGCCTGCTTCTCCTCCTTCTCCTCCATATCTGATGCTCCGTCTCTCCCTCTGTACTCTCCTCCTCTTCCTCTCTTGTGGGCACCCATGTGACATCCATCGACACGTCATCATAGTCACCTTGACCACCACTGACATTAGAGATCTCGGAGTAGGCAGCTACAGCGGGGACCACCCTCCTTGGGCTGATATGGGTACTGTCGTCAGACCTCTGGGTGGCGGACGTTGCTAACTCCTCTTCGTCATCCGATGCCAAGAATGACTGCGTATCGGTAAGGTCTGAGAAAGGATGGGAAAATAATTCCTCTGACTCGAGTGGAGGGGCTATGGTGGTGGTGGTGTCTTTGGGGGTGTACACAGCAGAGAGTGAGGAGGGTGCTGATACAGAGGATGAGGAGGGTGCAGAAGCGAAAGGTTGCGTGAGCCACTCAACCAACTCTGGTGCGTCCTTCGACATAATCGCATGCACCTTCTCCAACTTCCCACTTAGGCTTCGGCCTGGTACACCTGCCTGACTCCTACCACGCCTGCAGAATGGCCTGCCTCTTCCTCTGCCTGTCATTTTCAAAATGACCCTGTGACAAAGTTCCTATAGAAGTGCTGTATTTGTGGAAGCAGGTATATAGAACCCCTTAATGATTATTTGCTGGAAGCAGGTATATCAAATCCCTTAATCAGTTTTTTTTGGGGGGGCAACAGGTATATCACACGAGTTGCAATTAGTTGTTCCAATAGCGTTTGTCCCTCTGTATAGCTGTGGTATCTCATGAGACCGCACACAACTGCTGCACAATACAAATGCACTATATAGAAAGCATATTATAGGTATATCACACCCCTGCCTCAATCAGTTTTGGGGGGGGGGGGCAACAGGTATATCACATCAGTTGCAAATAGTTGTTCCAATAGCGTTTGTTCCTCTGTGTAGCTACGGTATCTCAGCAGAACCGCACTCAACTGCTGCAAAATACAAATGAACTATATAGAAAGTATATTACAGGTATATCACATCCCTACCTCAATCAGTTTTTTTTGGGGGGGGGGGGCAACTGGTATATCAAACAAGTTGCAATTAGTTGTTCCGAGAGCGTTTGTCCCTCTGTATAGTTGCGGTATCACAGCAGAACCACACATTAACTGCTGTACAATACAAATGCACTGTATAGAAGTTAATATAGCTCAATCCTACAAGTCGACATTACATGTGAACTATAAGTCCTGCAACGGTTGGCATCACTGCAAACACACCTAATCTGGAAAAGTCCAAGAACATAATAATTCGCACAATACAACGTGAATGCTATGCTAAGGAAATAGACTACCTCAGCAAAGGCCAAACAGTCTTCAAGGATAGCGCTTTGAAAAATCTTGATCCAGTCAATGACCAAAATGGGTTGCTAAGAATGAAGGATTCAGTAGTGGCATCTGCTGACGCCAGGCGGGGAGTGTTCTGCCCAGCAGGGTTAGAAAATCATTACAGTCTACCTTCTGCCTCACTCAGGGTATTCAGAAGTGTTTAGTGGCGTTAAGTTGTATTACACTTTGCCTGTTACAAATACTACTGCATTGTGGGTGGTGCACTGCATTGTGGGAGTGCAAAGCATTCTGGGAAGGAGAAGTCTCCAGTCTTCAAGATAGCTGTCCTATGCATGTCCTATGCATGTCTCCTTTCAAAATTCACTATCCTTGCAATAGCATATCTGGTAATAGATCTACCTCTGTTTCGGGGACATTATGCTATGTAGAGCTGTTCAGTCAGTTGTAATTGTTACTGAGGGAGTTATAACTGTTAGATAGGTATGCAATCCTATGTATAGGCAGCCATTTTACCATATGCTTTCACTGTTAATGTAAATGTTATAGTACATGCTATTCTATACTTTCTACTTATACATATTTTTAGTATTCTTGTAGTTTTATCACACATGTACAATCTCTCGCTCACCTCGCAGAGAGTACAACCTGTTGAATAAACTTTCAATAAACAAGTTAGACTACAAAGAACAGTCCTCTTATTTGGAAGACAGGAATGGTTTATGCTGAATGTCAGACTGCACACTGTGTGAACATGTATGAAGACAGAACAGTAATCCTGGCTGTAATGACATGGTTATAACTGCAGTAAAGTGATATATATAGACCAATAACTGGCACCTATTATTAGGCTTAGTGGTCAGTATGAAAACTGCAGGATTTGAGGTTTTTGTTGGAGATACATCTTACAGCTTACTCTATTGCTGAATCGACTGCAGTTCATAGTTATAACAATAGATGTCACTGTTACTAATGCTTCACTTGTAGTCTATGCATTTCTATGATGTGTTGTATTTCCTGTACATTGAGGTGAACTCACTGATTTCTTTTTCATGTCTGTGAAGTTCACCATGTAAGGTGACCTTCTGTTATCGCACGCATGTTCCAATAAACCCAGGACCTGTTACTCCACAACGTCTGATCTGAATTGACTCAGCTGCACCCAGCAATCCTACTCTGCAACAAGTTATGGGCCCAGTGACCAGGCAAGGCCCAGGCAGAACAAAGACCCGAACGGAAGACAGTGTGGCTTATGCAGAGATCGACATAAGGAAGCCTTCCAGAGACATCTCCTCTAGACAAGTAAGACTGTTCATATATAAAGGAGGGAGAATGTCCAGAAACTCAGAGGTTACACTCTCAGTGGCCAAGCTGAACAATGACAATTATCCGCTATGGAAGTTTAAAGTGGAAATGCTTTTATCCAGAGATGACCTGTGGTAGGTTACCACCACCGAGAGGCCACAGGACAATGATCAGGATTAGTCTCTCTGTCACTCTGAGGGGGTTTCAAAGTCGCCTATAGATCCCCCATACTAACCTTATGGGAGACTGGTCGTATCACATAGAATTCAGCAGCACGATTGGGAGCTTGGCCGTGGGAGTGACTCTCTGCCACGCCATCCTCTGATTGGCTGCTCTGTACAGCGCCCACTCTCCTCTTCACAAGCGCTCCCTTACAAAAAGAGCTGAAGTCAGCGGTGCGCTCACGGCCATCATAGTGCTGCTAATGCTGCGATATACACGTGCAGCGTTCACCGCCGACTCCATGATAACTCAGTAATTGTCAGAAAATGACTCCTCTTGTTTTGCCTGGTGCTCCTGACGAAGTGTCCCGCTGATAGGGACACAGAAACGCGTTCAGTGCATGTAGGGCATTTTAATCTGACACTGATTGTTGCGGCTTCTAAGTAGTGCAGGGAGTGATAGTCCACTAGCCAGGCATACTAGCGCTCAGTCTTGAACAGATACCTGGTTGTGACACTGTCTTACTTCTCTCTCTGACACTCCTGGCACATCTCTAGTCAGGCCAAGGAGGCTAATATCTGTTCAAAAGCCTCAACCTGACATAGGGTTGTAGTGTCTAGACGGCTACCTTGTTGTGGGACCTGTGATTCCCCCCAGGTTATACAAGGAGCGTCTGACACTAATAGTATTAGTAGTCACTGGCGCACCTACAGGGGGGGTCCAGCGGGTCTGGACCCCTCCTAGAACAACCAGGCAAAAAAAATTTTTTTTAATCCTTCAGGGCCGCACCGCCGATCACCACAGGCGGCGCGGCCCTGGATGTAATTGTAGTGGCGGCTACGGCGGCGGCGGCGGGGGGCAGTAGGAGATGAGCGCTTCCATTGTGGAAGCCCTCATCTCCATATCTGTGCTGCGGCAGGGGAGGAAGAGGTGTGTCCCTCCCCTGTTCTTCTGATAGGCCGCAGGCACATATGCCTGCAGCCTATCAGAGGCCGGCTCTGGCGGAGCGATGACGTCATCATCGTGCTGCCTGAGCCGGGAAGCACACAGCAGGGACACGGGCCGGAAGAGGCTGCATCGCATCGCTGCTGGTAAGTATCGGTGTATTTTTTTATTTTTTATTTTTTTTGAGGGGGGGGGGGGAAGCTGGCACTATGGGGGGCACTATAAAAGGGGAGAACTTCACTATGGGGGGCACTATAAAAGGGGAGAACTGCACTATGGGGGGGCACTATAAAAGGGGAGAACTGCACTATGGGGGGCACTATAAAAGGGGAGAACTGCACTATGGGGGCACTAAAAAAGGGGAGAACTGCACTATGGGGGCACACAAAAAAGGGGAGAACTGCACTATGGGGCAATAAAGGGGAGAACTGCACTATGGGGCAATAAAGGGGAGAACTGCACTATGGGGGCACTAAAGGGGAGAACGGCACTATGGGGGCACTAAAGGGGAGAACGGCACTATGGGGGCACTAAAGGGGAGAACGGCACTATGGGGGCACTAAAGGGGAGAACGGCACTATGGGGGCACTAAAGGGGAGAACGGCACTATGGGGCAGTAAAGGGGAGAACGGCACTATGGGGGGCAGTAAAGGGGAGAACGGTACTATGGGGGGCAGTAAAGGGGAGAACGGCACTATGGGGGGCAGTAAAGGGGAGAACGGCACTATGGGGGGCAGTAAAGGGGAGAACGGCACTATGGGGCGGCAGTAAAGGGGAGAACGGCACTATGGGGGGCAGTAAAGGGAGAACGGCAACTATGGGGGGCAGTAAGGGGGAGAAACGGCACTATGGGGGGCAGTAAAGGGGAGAACGGCACTATGGGGGGGCAGTAAAGGGGAGAACGGCACTATGGGGGGGCAGTAAAGGGGAGAACGGGCACTATGGGGGGGCAGTAAAGGGGAGAACGGCACTATGGGGGGGCAGTAAGGGGAGAACGGCACTATGGGGGCAGTAAAGGGGAGAACGGCACTATGGGGGGCAGTAAAGGGGAGAACGGCACTATGGGGGCAGTAAAGGGGAGAACGCACTATGGGGGGCAGTAAAAGGGGAGAACGGCACTAATGGGGGGCAGTAAAGGGGAGAACGGCACTATGGGGGGCAGTAAAGGGGAGAACGGCACTATGGGGGGCAGTAAAGGGGAGAACGCACTATGGGGGGCAGTAAAGGGGAGAACGGCACTATGGGGGGCAGTAAAGGGGAGAACGGCACTATGGGGGGCAGTAAAGGGGAGAACGGCACTATGGGGGGCAGTAAAGGGGAGAACGGCACTATGAGGGGCAGTAAAGGGGAGAACGGCACTATGGGGGCATTATTTGGGGGGCACCATGGGGGAGAGGAGCACTATGGGGGCTCTAAAGGGGCTTTTTTTTTACACATTATGGGGGGCACTATAGGGGAGAATGGCACTATGGGGCATCTGGTGGCACTATAGGGACATTATTTAGGGGCACTAAGCACTAAGGGGAAGTGGGGGCTCTAAAGTGTTCTTTATTCTTATTGGCACATTATGGGGGCATTATTGCATCTGGTGGCACTAAGGGGGCATTTTTTTTACTGGCACATTATGGTAGGCACTATGGGGGAAAGGAGCACTATTGGGGAATATGGTGGCACTTAGAAGGGGCATTTTTTACTGGCATATTATGGGCGACACTATGGGGAAGGGGAGAGGAGCACTATGAGGGCATTTACTGGGGCATTATATAAGGGTATTTTATACTGGCATACATTATGGGGACATTAGCTCAACAGCGGGTACTAAGCGGGGGTACAATCATTTTTGGGGGACATTATCTTTATACTATTAGTGTCTGGGCGCAGTTATTTTTTTTAGAGAACTGTGTGCCAATAATTGTTGAATGGGGCACTATCTGTGTGGTAGCAGTATTTCCATGGGGGCTGTTTCTGCAGTATAGTATTGGGGGCACAGCGGGCACAGTATTGGGGCACTATCTGTGTGGTAGCAGTATTTCCAGGGGGACTGTTTCTGCAGTATAGTATTGGGGGCACAGCGGGCACTATCTGTGTGGTAGTAGTATTTCCAGGGGGACTGTTTCAGCAGTATAGTATTGGGGGCACAGCGGGCACAGTATTGGGGGTGGCAGGAAAGGGGGTTCAGAAGATGATGGAAATGTGGGAAACTAATGTCTGTTTGTTAATCTCTGCAGAGACGGGAGATGGCTGAAAAATCATCATGGCGGTCTGGTCTGAATGGAGAAGATAAGGAAAGAGAACGTCTACAACAAAAGGTGACATCACTGGATGTAAGAGGTAGGGGGCGCTATGTAGGAGAGGAGATGCTCCGGCTCCTCCCTTGCCATTTGCAGAAGGAGGATTCAGAGCTGGGTGAGGACAGCCAAAGGGGGCAGCAGGCAGATGGTGGGGGGAACCACAGGCCTTGAGCAGGATCTGGGGAGAAAGGAGAGCGGAGGAGCTTCCTGTCTGCAGCCTGCTGTCTATTGTATGATGTGAAGCAGGCAGTGCAGCCAGGACAGACTCCCCCTCTCTCAGTATGATGTGTAGAGACAGACCGCAACTATAGAATGTCAGCTGTACAGTGTTTGTTGGGAGTGGCCTATTATATGTAGGAGGTGCTTTTAATAATGGGCGGGGCCAAAAAATTTCCTGCAAAGCTTTTAGAATTGCCAAGTAAAAGAATCAGCGCAACACACTACACCCCTGTCCCTGCAGTTTTAAATATAAAGGGGGCTTTGAAAAATTTAATTAGCACAGCACACTACACATGCCACTTTTTTTTGCCTTTCGGACCCCCCCTAGACAAAATTCCTGGGTGCTCCCCTGTTAGTAGTACTCACTTGTGGACGCACAAGGTCCAGTGAGTTTATCAATTACTACTAATTCTCCTTTGGGAAGTGGTTTAAGGCAGAGATATAGCAGTCCGCCATGTACATAAGTATTGCGACAATCTATCAGCATACCTACTGCTCTGACCATTTGTAGTGCCAGTGGGACTGTGGGTAATTTCTCACACAGCTCCACATTGGCGCTTGTCCTTTTCTGCCTAGTCCTAGTAAGGGCATATGAGCTCAGTGATTTTAATACATTTCTTAATAAAGATTTCCTTTTAACCGTACATTTAGGGAGTGATACACAATGATCAGGACTAGGACAAGAAAAACAGACAGGCACGGGCCACCATAAGCTCATTCACCTACGCCATGAGGGCACAGCGAAATGCATGTGGGATGTACTGAAAAGACTGCATGAAAGATCCAGTTTGAACAGCAAGTTGTTCCTACTATGGAAACTGTACAAAATGAGGCTTAGCAGAGAACAGGACATGCAGGAGCATATAAACGCCATGCTGGAAGTGATTACACAACTCGGATCAATAGACGAGAATATAACAGTCACGCCGGAGCCCTGTTGTTGTGCAGTTTACCCAATACATATACTGCACTGATCAATTCGCTGGAGACACAGCCTGAAACAGATCTGACACTAGCATTTGTAAAAACCAGGCTCATAGATGAGTATCAGAGAAGAAAAGAATTAGTGCATGACGCCACAGAAACCGACACCAGAACCGCTCTTAAAGCTACAGACACAAGGTTACACAGGAAGGAGACCAGGGTCTGTTTTAGATGCCACAAACAGGGGCACATAAAGAAAGACTGTACTATATGGAAAGCAGAGCAAATGAGATAGTGTCCCTCTTATACAAAACAACAGGTCAAAGCCACAATTTCTGATCCATGGGAAGGAAACTGGAAAGCCCCATTTATAGCGACAAGCAACCATAAATGTCAAGGCTGATGCATTGACTCGGGGGCAACCAGTCACATGATGAGTGATAGAAGCTTTTTCACAGAACTTGATCTGAATAACAAAAACTATATACCTTGCAGATGGAAGTAAAATTCATGCAGAAGGATATGGGCATGGAATCCTTGTATACCCTGATGATGCAGGACACAATTTAGCCATACCAGTGAAAATGTGCTTTATGTTTCTGATCTAGAAGGAGGACTCTTATCTGTGTAGCATCTAACAGCCAGAGGACTCACTGTAAAATTCCAAGGTGATAAGTGTTGTATCCTGGAAGGCAAGCAGTCAATAGAAAGTGCCAAGCTGGATGATCATCTGTATCACCTCAACACAGTGAAGGAAAAGGTGAGACTATATACACATAAGCACAATGACTGTATACACATGTGGCACAGGCATCTAGGTCACAGACACCCAGAATGAATACAGGAACTACAAAAGAGGAATCTGACAAAGGATCTAACAGTATCCCCTTGTCCAGTTACTGTTAAGTATGAATGTTGCATCAAATCCAAAGCTACAAGAGCAACACTTCCCAAAGTTAGTCAGAAGAGAGCTTCAAGACCACCTGACCTAGTTCACAGTGATGTATATGGTCCCCTAAACCCACCTACACCTGGAGGCAACAGGTACATAGTGACTTTCATAGATGACTATTCAAGATACACAGTCACCTACCTAATGCATCACAAGAGTGAAGTTATTGACAAATTACAAGACTATGTAGTAAAGACCAGTAACAAGTTTCAGAGGAAACCTCTCATACTTCATAGTGATAATGGAGGTGAATTCACAGGACATAAGATACAAGAGTACTTAAAACAGAATGGAATAGAACATCAAAAGACAGTCCCATACACACCAGAGCAAAATGGGGTAGCTGAAAGAAAGAACAGAACTCTGACTGAAATAAACAGATGTTTGCTGACAGACTCTGGACTACCACAAAAGTACTGGGGTGAGGCGGCAATGACAGCCACATATTTGCAGAACAGACTTCTTTCCAGAACAAGGGAGGAAACTTAATATGAACTGTGTCACAATGAGAAGCCAAGTGTAAAACACCTAAGAGTTTTTGGATGCAAAGCGTTCATCTACATTCCAGAAGAAAAACACACCAAACTCCAAAACAAAGCATTTGAAGGTGTCTTTGTTGGATACAGTGACAATGTTAAGGGTTACAGAATCCTAAATCCCAAAACAGACAAGGTTACCATTATCAACAGCATAACTTTCGTTGAAGATCTGAGAGACAATGTAATGACAACAGAAGAGGCAAGAACAGAAGAGAAAACTGACACTGACCAGCCCACCTCTGTAACTTCTGAACAAACAGTTGAAGTGAGTGCAGACTCTACCAGTACTGAAGAGCAGACACAAGCAAGCTCAGAACCAAGACTCTCAACAAGAGAAAACAGAGGTAAACCACCTGTACGTCTCTCATACAAGGCAAGCACTGCCAGTGCCAATGAACCTGCAACCTGGGAAGACATATCTCAGCTTTCAGAAGGGGAAGCCAATAAATGGATAAAAGTTGCTGAGGAAGAGATAAAATCCATGCATGACACTAAAATATGGACACTTACAGAATTACCACCTGGAAGGAAAGCCATAAGCTGTAAATGGACTTTTAAAGTAAAGTACAATGCAGATGGCACAATTGAACGATACAAAGCAAGACTCATAGCCAAGGGATATTCTCAAAAATATGGAAAGGACTATGATGAGACATTTGTGCCAGTAGTCAAAAATGCTACAATAAGGACTTTGCTGACAGTAGCCGTCACAAGGAAAATGTTAGTGAAACATTTTGATGTAGAAACTGCATTTCTACATGGCGAGTTAACAGAAGAACTCTACATGGAACAACCACCAGGGTTTAAAGATGAACAAAGGCCAGACCTAGTATTCAAACTTCAGAGGAGTATATATGGTCTAAAGCAAGCAGCCAGAGCATGGAATATACAAATAAATGAAGTGCTCACACATCAGGACTTTCAAAGGAGTAAAGCAGGCCCCTGTTGTACACAAAGAAATTGGCAAACAGATGGATCTATATGCTTATTTATGCTGACGATATCCTGATTTGTTTTGAGCAAGAAGGGTAAGAAGCAGAAATACTGAAAACCCTAAATCAGCACTTTGAGACCAAAGATCTTGGAACATAAAGAATTACCTCGGCATCCAGATTGAGAGAGAGGAAGATGGCAGCTTTCTTTGGAACCAAAGACACAAAATACAAGAAATAATTTAAACATTTGGAATGGAAGATGCCAAACCAGTAAAGTCTCCCCTAGAAGCCAACTACCTGAAGGAGATGAACAGCCAAGATACCCCGTTACCAATACTCAGTACAGGAAAGGAATAGGGAAATTGCTCTACCTTACCACCGCTACAAGTCCAAACATTGTTTCAATGCAAGTCAGATGGACTGGAATGCTATAAAGTGAATCATTCGCTACATTAAAGGGACTTTGCACTAAAAACTAAAGTTACCGAGTGATGAAAGCACGCTAACAGGATATGTGTATGCTGACTGGGCCGGAGACACCAGCGACAGAAAATCTACCAGTGGCTACTTATTTCTTCTGTCAGGAGGTGCTATCAGTTGGACTAGCAGAAAGCAGCTCTCTGTTACACTATCTTCTACGGAAGCAGAGTACGTTGCAGCAGCGCAGGCAAGCCAAGAAGTTATATGGCTGAGACAACTGTTAACAGACTTGGGTCAACCACAGTTGGAACCAACAAAAATCTTTGAGGACAATCAAGGATGCCTTGCACAGATGGAAAGAGTTAACTCGAGAACCAAGCACATTCATGTAAAGTTCCACTTTCTTAGGTTTCTTCAAGAACAGGGACTTCTTGAGTTACTTTATTGCCCGACTGAGGATATGACAGCAGATATCCTTACAAAGCCTCTGACCACTGAAAGACACTGAAGGCTTACAAAGAAGATGGGTTTAACGGACTAAGCCTTAGCTCTTGAGAAGGGGTGTTGGAAATCTTACAGTTTAGTCTATTGCTGGATTGACTGCAGTTCATAGTTATAACACTAGATGTCACTGTTACTAATGCTTCACTTGTAGTATCTCTATGCATTTCTATGATGTGTTGTATTTCCTGTACATTGAGGTGAACTCACTAATTTCTTTTTCCTGTCTGTGACATTCACCATGTAAGGTGACCTTCTGTTATCGCACGCATGTTCCAATAAACCCAGATCCTGTTACTCCACAACATCTGATCTGAATTGACTCTGCTGCACCCAGCAATCCTACTCTGCAACATTTTTAATATAGTTATTTATGTAGGAAATTAAAATTAACATCACCAAAAATTATTTTTGTTACAGGCAGGGGGCACGGACCCACTGTGACAACTAACCAGTCTGGCTTTGGGCTAAACCTAAGGGCGTTGTCCTGGTGGTCCCCTGGTATTCACCCTTTAACCCTTATACAGGGATCTGGACTTTGCTGTAGGGAATCAACCTGGCCACTACTTCCTGGAGTAGTCCCAATGTAGTTAGCAGCTGACTCATGGGGGTAAGAGAGACTGGTTTGTTACATAGGTAGTCAGACAGAAAATAACAGCTTTTTTTGTAACTAGAGACTAGGTAATCTAAAGCTTAGTCACCCTCCCACTGGGGAAGATGCCTTAAGTACCCAGGGTCTGCCAGCCATTGGCTGGGGAACATTTTGGACATGAACTGTGCATTTTAAAGACAAGGAGTGAGCGTGCAAAGAATAGCAACCATTGAGGCTGAAGTGGGTTAAGTTGCTGAGCAGATTGGAGGTACATCAGATTTTTGTGATTTGTGTAGAAGACAACAGGGTGGTTAGATCCCTCCAACAGGTGCCTTTACTTCTCCAAAGCCAATTTAATTGCCAATAGCTCTCAGTCCCCAATGGAATAATTACACTGGGCAGGGGAAAAGGCTTTAGAAAAAAACACAGGTGTGCATCTTCCTAGAATCCCTTTTTTCTGTAATACTACACAAGCACCAGGATGCATCTACCTCTAAGAAAAATAGTTTTGTCACATCTGAATGATAAAGGACAGGAGCAGAGGAGAAGGCTTGTTTCAAGGTCTGAGAAGAGGCTTTTGGTGTCCAGAGATTGCAGAGAATGTGGCAGAGATTGCTGCGGTTAAGGCTACATGCACACAAACGTTGTTTGTTTCCATGTCCGTTCCATTTTGTTGGCGAATAGGATGCGGACCCATTCATTTCAATGGGTCCGCAAAAAATGCGGACAGCACACCATGTCCTGTCCGCATCAGTATGTCCGTTCCATAGCCCCGCAATAAAAATAGAACATGTCCTATTCTTGACCGTGTTAGGCATTGTTACAATGGATCCGCAAAAAAAAATAAAAGAAAATGATGGCATAACAGGGTTGATGTTCCTGGAGGGATACACCAAATGGAAAAGGATTTAGGAAAACTAGAGGAATGGTCAAAAATCTGGCAACTAAAATGTAATGTTGATAAGTGCAAGATAACGCACCTTGGACATAAAAACCCAAGAGCAGAATATAAAATCAGTGATACAGTCCTAACCTCAGTATCTGAGGAAAGGGATTTAGGGGTCATTATTTCAGAAGACTTAAAGGTAGGCAGACAATGTCATAGAGCAGCAGGAAAAGCTAGCAGAATCCTTGGGTGTATAGGGAGAGGCATTACTAGTAGAAAGAGGGAGGTGCTCATGCCGCTCTACAGAGCACTAGTGAGACCTCATTTGGAGTATTGTGCGCAGTACTGGAGACCATATCTCCAGAAGGATATTGGTACTTTGGAGAGAGTTCAGAGAGGAGCTACTAAACTGGTACATGGATTGCAGGATAAAACTTACCAGGAAAGATTAAAGGACCTTAACATGTATAGCTTGGAAGAAAGACTAGACAGAGGGGATATGATAGAAACTTTTTAATACATAAAGGGAATCAACAAGGTAAAAGAGGAGAGAATATTTAAAAGAAGAAAAACTGCTAGAAGAGGACATAGTTTTAAATTAGCGGGGCAAAGGTTTAAAAGTAATATCAGGAAGTATTACTTTACTGAGAGAGTAGTGGATGCATGGAATAGCCTTCCTGCAGAAGTGGTAGCTGCAAATACAGTGAAGGAGTTTAAGCATGCATGGGATAGGCATAAAGCCATCCTTCATATAAGATAGGGCCAGGGGCTATCCATAGTACTTAGTATATTGGGCAGACTAGATGGGCCAAATGGTTCTTATCTGCCGACACATTCTATGTTTCTATGTATCCGCAATTTGCAGACCGCAAAACACATACGGTTGTGTACATGTAGCCTAAAGTGGAGAAGCAGGAAATAAATAGCAGTTAGCCAAGCCAAGAAATCTTTGAATTGCCTGTAAGCTAGTAGGATGTGGCCAGTTCAATACTGCAGGTTATTTTTCTGGGTTCATCTGTATGCCATGGTTGGATATATAACCCAAAATAGAAAGGGGTTTTTTGAAGATGCATTTCCCAAACTTGGCACAAAGTAAATTCTCTCTTAGGCCTCTTTCACGCATTTTTTTTTTCTCTTTACGGGCCATTTTTTGCGTTCCGTATATGGTCCGTATACGGAACCATTCATTTCAATGGTTCCGCAAAAAAAAACAAATGTACTCCGTATGCATTCCGTTTCCATATTTCCGTTTTTCTGTTCCGTTGAAAGATAGAACATGTCCTATTATTGCCTGCAAATCACGTTCTGTGGCTTCATTCAAGTCAATGGGTCCGGAAAAAAAAACAACACATATGGAAATGCATACTTATGTCTTCCGTATCCGTTCTGTTTTTGTGGAACTATCTATTGAAAATTTTATGCCCAGGCCAATTTTTTTCTATGTAATTACTGTATACTGTATATGCCATACGGAAAAACGGAACCGAAAAACTAAAACACAACGGAAACAAAAAACTGAAAAATTGATCCATGAAAAACGGACGACAAAACACTGAAAAAGCCATTCGGTCGTGTAAAAGAGGCCTTAATCACTAGAGCACTGTGTGGAAATGTTTGCGATGGATTACAGGATCTGGTGAATGAATCAAAATATCATCCAGGTAGATGACAAGACCAGTGTACAGGAGGCCCCGGAAAACATAATTCACAAATTCCTGAAAGACTGACTGCTGGGGCATTGCTGACCCAAATAGCATCACCAGGGATTAATAATGGCCATCACAGTGTTGAAAGCGGTCTTCCACTCATCTCCTTCACTAATCCATATAAGGTTAAAGGCACCCTACAATTCCATCTTGGAGAATAACCTAGCACCTTGCAACCTATCAAAGGGCTCAGAGATTAAGAGTGAGGGATACAGTTCTTCACTATAATTTTATTTAGGCCATGATAATCAATGCATGGTCTAAGGAATCCATCTTTTCTATTTACAAAGGAAAACCTGACGGTGACGAGGATTTAGGTATGAAACCCCTTTAGAAATTTTCCTTTATGTACTTGAACATGGCTTGGGTATCATGCACAGAAAGAGGGTAAACACAACCTTGTGGAGGAGTGGCATCAGGAACCAGGTCAATTGTGGACGATGGGAAGGCAAAGACTCCTTTTTGTTGAAGAGATCAGCAAAACTGTGATAAACTACTGATAAGTTTTGCAGATTTTGACATACAGGTGGATGTTGAACTGGCTGTACAGAGATCAGGCACTTGGAATCATGGGCAGACTGGTCATAGACCTTACAGGGAAATTTCCTGGTGGGCCGATACCCAGAGGTCCACCCAAGCGCTCCTCTTGGCTGCCAGCCAGGTACATAAAGATCTGATATCTCAGCCTGTCTGGTTCTGCTAAGGCAGTATTTTGTGCTGCACTGTGGTATTTGGTTCTGCTAGGACAGTCGTTTGTTCTGCACTAGAGTATTGCTCGCCCCGCCTTCAGTTAATTTGGACCTGCCTACAACATGGGGCCACTTTTATATATTTTTTCCAAGGCCACTTTGAATTACCAGTCCTTCCCTGCTTGGAATGACATGTTTATCCCCAACATAGACTCCAGACTTCCAATCCAGGACTGGATTATGCAGACTAAGCCAGGGTAGTCACAGCAGCAGAAAACTAGAGTACTTTGGAAGGACTGGCAGAAAGATCTTCTCATAGTGGGGTGCACACACTTGCCGATTCATGGACTTGAACCTCCCATCAACGGTTGTCACCACCAAAGGTCTCTCAAGCAAAGGTATCTGACACCGATTCACCCTGGCCTGATGCAGGAAGTTGCATGCCAAAGTGGAATCCAAGCTGTCCAAAACGATGAACTGAGTACCAGGAAGATCCGGTAAATGGTTAATGGTAAGTTCATTTGTGGAGAAGACTGATCTTCACCTAGCATAGCCTCTCCTACTGACCCTAAACTTCGGAGTTTCCAAGCTTGAGAAGACAGGTGCAGGCATCGTGACCCTTGTCTTCACAATATATATGCATGCTCTCCTCCACTTTTAGCTTGACCCTGTGCATCTGCATAGGCTCTGGTCCAGTAGCTGAGGAAGAAGTAGGAGATGGAAAACCTGGTCTCTGGAACTTAGGTGCCAATCGAAAGGGTCTTCTTTCACAGGCTTCATCATTGGAATGCTCATAGAACCGCAGGTCAGTATGTGTGGCCAGGAAGATCGAAGCATCCAGTATAGAGGGAATGTCAAGACCCGCCAATTCATCCTTGATACATCCAGACTGCAAGGAATCAACCAGGCCACTACCTCCTGAACTAGTCCTGGTGTAGTTGACAGCTGACCCACAGGGGTCAGAGATACTCATGCAAAGCACCGAGGGGGTCAGACAATATTCCTAGGAGTCAGGAGAAATACCAAGGTCAGGGCAGGCTGCATACAAATTTATCGAAGAGTCAAGTCTGAGGTCAGGGCTGGCGACTAGGAGTTAGTTGTCAGGCAGTAGTTAGGTACCCCGGTAGTCAGACAGAAAATAACATCTTTGCTGGTAACTAGAGACTAGGTAACCTAACGCTCAGACACCCTCCTACTGGGAAAGGTGCCTTAAGTACCTAGGAATTGCCAGATATTGGCTGGGGATGCATTTCTAGGGAACAGGTTGGGAGGCCTTGGTAACAAAATGCAGACTGCATTTTGCTGTACTTATAGAAGATGGAGCAAAAGTGAAAAAAAGAAGGAGGTTATCCAAAAACTACAAGGGACTGTGCTTTGTCCCTGAAGAAAAGGATAGAGAAGGGGCGCCACCGGGACCGTATGGTGAAGGAATTGAAAGAATGAAGATAGTAAGATGGAGAGGCTGCTCTGGTGTAGGACAAAGCTAAACACCACAGAGAAGTCGTAATAGATCAGTAGCGGGTATAAGGTAAAGGAAGTGATGGTATTATTAGTCAATGAAGTAATCAAGTGGCACCAACCACAGGTGCTAGGGACTAGTAGGTAGGGCACAGTGGTGGGTTGGTAAAAAATGCATAAATATGGTAAAATTGTAATATTAGGTAAATTACCAAATAGTGCAATGCTGAAATGGAATAAAATACGGATGTATAGAAAAAAAATAAAAGATTTTTTTTAATGAAATGTATTTCTTCAGAAGTGCTAAAAACATAAAGATGATAATAAAAGTAGAAATATTAGTAATAATCCACTCACTTCACAGGGGGGTCGCCACCAGGATAAACTCAAGACACCTGTGGCAAGTCACCCCCCTAAGCCGGGATCGTGTGTAGATTGTTAGAGGTCGATGTATACGCCCTGGGTGTACAGCCTGGTTGGTAAATCAGCAGACGAGTCTAGAAGTGCGCAATTAATCCTCTTTAATGTTAAAATATGCGGCTCAACGCGTTTCAGGGGTCACAATACCCCCTTCATCAGGAGCAGAAGATGTCGGCAGCCAGGACCAATGCCAGCAGGAAGGAGACAGAGAACAGGCCTGGGCTGCAGATCAGGAGGATGTACGATCCATTCTTTTTTATTTTTGTCAGAATATTGCATTGCTACTTTTTTCTGTTAATGGTGTCAGTACTCCTCCTATTCAGCTCAGGTGTTTTCAATTAACAGGAAACTTCATAAGAGTTAATCCCTACTTGGTTTTAATTAGCTTCTGAGACCACAAAGAGAGGTGAGTTTTTGAGATCTGTTCACATGGGGTAGTGCTACACAGAGGTTGTTTTTTTTTTATGGCACTGTGCCTGTGGGTTGGTGTGGCCCAGTGACATGGAAAACTTGGCCTAACAGCAGAGGTGTTGCTGGGTTATGCTGTCTACAGGTGCTGTGTTGGGGTGGCAGTGGTCATTGTGTGTAAGTAAGCTTATGCATTTTGATAAAAAAGTATACAAAGTACCTCTTGTACAGTGTATAAATAATGATGAGAAGCTTTAGATCAATGCATAGCATGTGGGTGTGTGATCCATTCATTTTTTTCTTTTTTTCAGAATAAAAGTTATGTTTACCTTAAAAACATGATTTAAACAATAAGTCATTTTCTGATGACACATTTCTGATCACTACTCTAAATGCTTTCAAATAGTGGTCCTACCACAGCATTGCAAGGGGGAGAACCTTTATTTTTGCATTATTCTCATTTTAAATTGGATAATACCCTATTTTCCTTTGTGTATCCTTTTATTTTAAAAGTTACAATCTTTAGAATGGCTTTATTCCGCATAAAAGAACTGTAGATTGCTTGAGTGTGTTCAACTTCTGATTAAAAAGGACAATTAATGATAATAGTGAGGAGGGATTGTGTTGTTACATAGTAACATAGTTTGTAAGGCTGAAAAAGGACATCTGTCCGTCCAGTTCAGCCTGTTATCTTGCAAGTTGATCCAGAGGAAGGCAAAAAAACCTCGTCAAATTTCCCCTGTCAAAGTAGATGGCAAAAAAGGGGTCTTTGGTGGTCCGCCGCAGAGTGGGATCGCTTATTTAAGCACAAGCAACTTACCTCACTATAGGTTGAAGAAGTGTGAAAAGTTTGGCGTTTGTAACGCCAAAACTGTAGGAGGAGTAGCATATAGAAAAAGGGGGGGGGGGGGGGCGGAGAAGAATAATAAAACGGAATAATAAGCTGAAACAATCGAATAACAGTATGTTACAGAATAACAGTATGGTACAGAATAACAGGATGGTACAGAAGAACAGAATGTTACAGAATAACAGGATGGTACAGAAGAACAGAATGTTACAGAATAACAGGATGTGACAGAATAACAGGATGTTACAGAAGAAGAGAATTTTACAGAATAACAGTATGGTACAGAATGACAGTATGTTACAGAATAACAGGATATTACAGAAGAACAGGATGGTACAGAATAACAGGATGGTACAGAAGAACAGAATGTTACAGAATAACAGGATGTGACAGAATAACAGGATGCTACAGAAGAACAGAATGTTACAGAATAACAGTATGTTACAGAATAACAGTATGGTACAGAATGACAGTATGTTACAGAATAACAGGATGGTACAGAATAACAGGATGGTACAGAAGAACAGAATGTTACAGAATATCAGGATGTGACAGAATAACAGTGTTACAGAATAACAGGATGTTACAGAAGAACAGAATGTTACAGAAAAACAGTATGGTATAGAATGACAGTATGGTACAGAATAACATGATGTTACAGAAGAACAGGATGGTACAGAATAACAGTATGTGACAGAATAACAGTATGTGACAGGCCTTTACAAGCCAACATAACAATCGAATTACAGGATGTTAAAGAATAACAGTGTGGTACAGGCTTCTTCAAGCCAACATAAAAAAAAAAAACATTGAAGAGAATAGGACCAAATACTGACCCCTGTGGCACCCCACTGGTGATAGTGACCCAATCTAAGTGTGTACCGTTAACAACCACCCAATAACTTGTTGTCATTAAAATCTGAGTCACAACCAAACATGTTATATAAAACTCAGTGGAACCTCCAAAACAACGACCATGCGTACTCACAAAATTTAGGAACTCAGCCATAAGATGCTACCTGGTTTTCAAGAAAACCTTCACTATAATAGAAATTAATTACACAGGGTTAACAAAGAATACGTTTGTTGGACAGACATCTCTGACAACTTAAAGAGGACCTTTCACTAGAATAAAACTTCTAGGCTTTTTTTTTTCTCAGGCTATGATTTGCCAGCGCTGCAGCATGGGAGAATGAGACGCCGGCAGGTTCCCCTGGGTGGAGCCTAACTATGAAGATACCGGAGCCTATACCGGGAGAACGGAGCGGCGCCCAGGTATAACAGTAAGTGCAGGGGGATCCCTGGGCGCCGCTCTACATGTCTGTATAGTTAGTTTAGAAGTTTTATTCTAGTGAAAGGTCCTCTTTAAACAGAAGCGGACAGAAGAAAAATATCTTTAGATACGGCCATAGGTTAAAGTTGATAGACAAGGCAAATTTCATGGTGACTAGCATTGTTTTCAGGACAAAGGAAAGGACAAGGGTGAGGGTCACTGATGTACATTTATGATATTGATTCCCAATAGGTGTCACTGTAGAAAGGTGATATATTACAAATGACACAACCTTTTCATGAGCATCTAATAGGATGAAAGAATATGTTTACACAAGTGCACAAGGATGTATATGGGAAGTATTAATGCAAGCCACAAATAGGAAATATGTCCTTATTGGAACTACCCTAACTCTAAGTTTCTTGTGCTGCTTATACAGTTATAAGAAAAAGTAGGTGGACTGTTTGACATTACCAGGATTTCTGCATTGATTACTAACATAATGTGGCCTGATTGTTTTCCAGCTCACATTAGATTTTTTTTAGGTTTAACCACCAACTAATGACAGTTAAGGAGAATAGATTACTGATGGCATGCCCTTATGTTATATGGTGATTGAATGGGCTTTGCACCACATATTGAATAAAGGACCCTCAGAGGGGTTTTCTGGTTTGCATCAACATCCTTTAAAATAATCATTTATGAAGGTAGCTGTAATTTTTTTATGTATTCCTTTTACTTTTATTTCTCCTATCTTCCATTGACGGCTGTCCATACAGCTCACTCTTATTTCCTGTGATGTTGTGTCCATACAGGGACAGTGATAGGGGAGTGTCTATGTAACTAGCTGGATGAGAGGAGTTACTGTATAAAGTAGCTGGACATTGTTAGTGGTGGTCTTGGAACTGTGGTAGAGAAAGGAGAAGTGCATCATGGTTCCAAATGGGAAAAAAAGCATGGAAAAGAGTTAAGCATGAGCATAATAGTTAAAGACTATACAGCCATAAGAATAGATGTTCCAGAATTGTTATTACATGGAAAATGCATGAAGCTATTAAAAATACATGTCTGGAGAGATGACAGTCCTCTTTAAAGCGGTTGTTGGGTTCAGAGCTGAACCCGCAAATACCTCCATTTTCACCCAGGCAGGCCCCTGACTTAAGCATCGGAGCAGTTGATGCACAGGGCAAAGGCATTTTTAGGAGTTCCGGTGACGTTACCGGGCTCTCCATGGGGGTGCCAGGAAGCCCAGTGACATCACCAGCACTGATGGGCAGGTCTTAGCGCTGCCCTAGCCAGTAAAACAGCTAGGGCAGCGCTAAAGCACACCCATCAGAGTCGATGACGTCACCGAACACACTGCCGGGCGTAAACAAAAGAGATGCTCCGATGCTAACATCAAGGGGGCTGCCTGGGTGAAAATATAGGTATGTCCGGGTTCAGCTCTGAACCCGGACAACCCCTTTAAGTCTATGCCAGCTAGTAGCTGACGTAGACTTGAGCTATAACGTACGCCAGTTTCTGGCAAAAGTTATAGCTAGTGTTGATCGAGCACCATAGTGCTCGGGTGCTCGGGCCGATCACATCGGGATGTTCGGGTGCTCAACCGAGCACCCGAGTATAATGGAAGTCAATGGGAGAACCCGAGCATTAAACCAGACACCCCCTGCTCTGAAGTGGGGAGGGTGCCTGGTTCATAGGAAAATGGCAGAAATTTATGGAAACACCACTGAAATGGTTCAGGAACAGCATGGGGAGGATGTCTGTATGCATCTTGGACTCCCAGGTCGCTGCTAGGAATGATGTTGTCCGATTAGTATGCCACTTTTACAGACTGACAATAATAAGCACAAAACCGAAGATGAAATCGATTTTACAGGAAAAATTGTTAGGAAACATTCTTTCCTGTATATTTAGTTGATTTTCGGAACTGGGGCCATGATAAAGAGGGACGGCCGGTGGCATCCGTATTGCGCTGCTAGAGGTGAAATTCGTGGATCTGTGCAAGACAAATCACAGTGAAAGCATTTGCCAAGAATGTTTTCATTAATCAACAATGAAAGTCAGAGGTTCAAAGACGAGCCGACAGGCGATCTGGTGGCGCTATTCCCATGACCCGCCAAGCAGCTTCCGGGAAACCAAAGTATGGTTGCAAATCTGAAACTTAAACTAATTGACAGAAGGGCACCACCAGGAGTGGAGCCTGCAGCTTAATTTGACTCAACAGGACAAACCTCACCCGGCCCGGACACGGAAATGATTGACAGCTCTTTCTCAATTCTGTGGGTGGTGGTGCATGGCCGTTCTGAGTTGGTGGAGCGATTTGTCTGGTTAATTCTGATAACCATCGAGACTCCTCCGTGCTAATTAGTTACGTGACCCCCGGCGGTGATGATTTAATGTCACAGAAATTTTTTAGAAGCGCACACGTTACACAGCAGATGTGGGTCTGGTCAGGTTACTGTCAGAAGCAAACACCATCTACGCAGGGCCTGCGTCATAACCCGGCATCCCCGGGCAAGTTCCGGGGCCCAATGCTCCTGGGGGGGGGCCCACTGAGCTGCTATGAGCACTTCCATCAATACAGATGGGAGCTCTCACTGCTGTCATTTCACTTACGCAGTACCCCTTTGCTGGGCCCTCTGAGCTGCAGAGACTCAGAACACGCCCCCTCTACACAGGACACATGCTGCCTGAGGAGAGAGACCGGAGGCCTGGATCTGGAGCAGAGAAGTGTGAAGACAGTCTGTGAGTGAGTCTGCACTGTGACTGTCTCTTGTCTGTGGGACAGAAGGAAAGGGGGGGACTCTTCGATCTGCTGCTGCTTCATTCTATTTAGTTGTTTTACTGTTTCATTAAGCAGTTTGTCTCCATGACACCTGCCCCCCCCCCCCACATATCCTGTCCTATCTCATCCTCATGGGGCCCCTGCTGTCTCCTTTCCTCCCTCATGTATCCAGAGCTCCTGTTTCACCCTCCTATCTCCTATTGCTGCCCTGCACAGACCTCCTGCCACTACTTCTTGTATGAATCCCCCTCAGAGCCCCTTCCACCTACTTGCTGTGTCCACCCCTCCTGTCCATCCAGTGCCCCGGTCTCACTCCTCTGCCTCTCATTATGGTGGCATCTGAACTGCATTCACCATAAGGACCTTCTAACGTCACAGGGTCATGTGACTGTGCCCCCCACCCCGTACTGTACCCCTTTTATACCCTGCATTGTGCCCTCTTACCACACCTTGTGCAGTCATTCCCTGTACTGTGCCCTCTTATACCCTTTTATCCGGTCACTGTATGGTGGTTTTATCATTGTATGGCGGTGTTATCACTATATGGCGGTGGTATCCAATAACTGCATGGCCATAACTGTATCCCCTTCCATGCCCACACCACTTTTTTTAGACCTGGCATGAGCGGGAAAAGATACAGATTGCGGTGCTAAGGACCTTTGCGCCACAATCTGTGTCAGAAATACGCCTAATATAGACGTATTTCTATATAATATATGACCCCCTAATTGTATTATTATTCGGAGGTAGGGCTAATATCTTTATATTATATAGATTCTAGTGTATTATACTGTGCCCTGTATTTCCCTGTAGAAAATGATCCTTGGGAAGCACAGCCCTCATCCCTGACCACCAGGACCAGGTAGCTCTCTGTCAGTACATGGCGGCCTCCCCTCTCCGCCACGCTGCTTCGCTGTGTACTGGGGCTTATTCTGACACTAGGGCTGGGTTCACATCCCATTTGTGCCATCCATTTAATGTATACCAAAAATGCGTACATTAACAGATGCCTCAGACTGATGCCGTACAGTGGCGTCCGTTCACCATACAGTTCCATGGTAGATAAAACATATACGTTAACGTATGCATTTTTTACTTGACTCTGCAGGATACAAAAACGTGGAGTGCTGCACATTTGTATACATCAAACCGATAGGAAAAACGTTATGTGAACACACATGGGGGGGAGGGGGGCGTACTAAAATTTGCTGTGGGGCCCAGTGAATTCTAGCTACATTACTGCACATCTCCTTCTCTCCTCCAGGCCTGGCTCACTGCTGCAGCGGGCCACCGGAGAGAAGGAGCGCAGGGAGCTGCGGTTAGTGAATGACAGGACCGCCAGCTCCCCTGCTCTCCAGCAATGATAGGTATGTGAGGGCCCCTTACACAGTATAATGACTCCCAGTGCCCCCCATTTAGTATAATGATCCCCATTGACCCTCCATTTAGTATAATGACCACCAGAGCCCCTATTAAATATAATGACCCCTCGTGCCCCCTCATACAGTATAACCCCCAGTGTGGGGGCGACTGGGGGTTAATATTCTGAATGGAGGGTCACTGTTGGGTCATTATACTGTGAGGGCCCTTTACATAGTATAATGACCCCCAGTGTCCCCCATTTAGTATAATGATCCCCAATGACCCTCCATTCAGTATAATGACCCCCAGAGCCCCCTCCATACAGTATTCCCCCAGTGTGGGGGCTACTGGGGGGTCATTATTCTGAATGGGGTGACTGGGGGTTAATATTCTGAATGCAGGGCCACAGGTGGTCATTATACAGTGGGGGGGGGGAATTGGGGGTTCATTATACTGTGTGAAGGGCCACTAGTAGTCATTATACTGTATAGGGGCCACTGGGGGGTCATTATACCGTGTGGGAGCCACAGGGGGACATGTCAATGTAAAAAATGCCTCATGGGGGCCCACTGGGATTTATCGCCCAAGGGCCCACATGAACATGGAGCCGGCCCACCATCTACGGAGAAAATGTACTGGATGTCCCTGATATTTTAGCGATGTGCACACTTTAAACAGGAGATGTGGCGTGGATAATTTAACTGTTTGCAGCGGCCTATTACACAGTATTTTGCGCAGGATACGCTAAAAATATATATTGCTGCTGTCACACACAATAGTCCTTAAAAGGACTTTTGGGTCTCTGAAAAGTTATTTTGTAGAAAAATCTTCCTATTACACTCCCTACACTGTCTGTCCCTTCCTATGTATGCACAGCTCTCCCTAACACTGAGCAATTTAGCGCAGGTTGCGCTACATACATATATTGCTGCTGTCACTGTCAAGGCCTATGGTGAGTGCGCTGTGACACTGTTGCCACACTTGCGGTTGCCCGCAGCAACTTGTTGCTGTAAGACAATGCGGTGGCAGTGTCTCGGCCTTCTGGGTGATTGTCGTGACATGGTTGCCACGCATGCTGTTGCCGGTGGTAACGTGTGGCTTAGTTTGCTTGTGTGTGCACTTCCCCTTTAAGTGGCTACCTTCCTCTGTCTGGTGTTCGAAGGGTTAACTCCCTTCCTAGTGTTTTGTGAGCACTGTGTGTGTGGGTGTGGCTGCTTGGGCTATTTAGCCTCTGCTGGATGCCTGATGCTCTGGGTTCTTCCAGCCTTGGTGTATGCTGGTGGTTCACGGTTCCTGGCTTGCTCCATCTGTCCAGTGAGGGCCACCCTTGTGGTCATAGATGTTCTATGTCATCCCGGTGTTTCCTTCCCTTCCTGTCCCTATTTGTATGGAGTGGGTTATGTGCAGGGTGTTTGAATGTCTAGTTTGGTGTTACATGTCTGGTTGTGTTTGGTGTCATGTTTACACACATTCCCTTCTCTCAAGTTATTGCAGTGATGGTGTCTTGGGTTCCTGTGTGGTTCATGGTGTGTGCTGTGTCCTTTAATGTTGGTATGGACACTAGCACTTGTGCACGGGTTCCAGTCAGTGTGTCTGTGGCAGGTAAGTGTGTTACTGGTTTAACTTACCTGTCATCTCCTTTAGCTGTATGTGTTTCCCCTCCTTGCAGCCTGGCCTTAGTTAGAGACCGTGTTCTGGATGAACAGGTCGTCTCTCCCCTGCTCCTAAGTGAGGGATTTCCAGGGCGACTCAGGATATTAGGTATCCAGTGTATGAGCAGTCCCACCATTGGGGTCCGCTCATATGGTGAGAAGTCAGGGAGAGGATTAGGGACGCGGTAGGAGGTGACCTGCTCCCTTATCACTCCTTTTGGCTAGGCTGATCCCCTTTTTGCCTCCTCACCGCACGGTGGGGGGGTTTTCCCCACTCCCCGGCGTGACAGTCACACTCAATAGTTCTTACAATGACTTTTGGTTCTCTGAAACATTTTTGTACAGAAATAATATTCAATTACACTCCCTACACTGTCTATCCCTTCCTATGCTCAGGTCTCCCTGACTTCGAATGAGCCGGACATGCGTCATCGGGTGCTATATAGCACCCGATGACGCGTTCTGGCCAGCAAATCACTGCCAACATGGCTATTGGCATTACAGTGCGGGCAGTACTTACCTGCACGTCTATTGGCTGCTTAGGGGCCGCGAAACATGCAGGGAGGAGACTCGAGCATTGCGCTCGAGCACATGCGATGCTCAGCCAAGTACCGCCATGTGCCGAGCATAGCGATGCTCGAGCCGAACTGGTATTCGGCTAAGCATGCTCGCTCAACACTAGTTATATCAAATCCAGTGGGCAGTGTTAAGCCCTGTTTTCTCTTGCTATGCCCCATTCCTTTTCTTGTCACTTTAGAATGTCACAAATTATATCGCAAATATAGTGTAATAGTAGAGTTAAAGCATTAGTAAATACCCCCCCCCCCCATAGGTAATATTTTTTGTATTTTTTGTAATTTTATCTTTTTCCTTGTTTATTATATGTAACACTGAAGAACATAAGTAGGATGCACCAATCATACAGAGATATACAGAGCAGCAGACCCATGAAGAATCCATTAAGTAGAATTATTGCCGTGACTTTATTATCAATTTAGGTTTTAGCCACTATCACACTAAGTATTTTGATTATTAAATCTCTTCAGGGGCGAGAGGGGAAGCTTTTGAAATGCCAGTCACCTCCTCAGAAACTTTGTGAAATGACTGATAATTAGCACAGCATGAAGCTTTAAGTGGTGTCTGCTGCAGCAGATGGCCCTCAGGAATAAACCATATCTTGTCTATCTTGATTAGCGCTTAGTTGATGGAATCTGTACACGCAAAATGACACCTGCTTTACTTTATCTGACTATGCCGTAATCTGAGAACTTGTAAGCAACTTTTCAACTTTACATTTCTATGCCATTTCCTCTACAGCCAAATTCTTGTATTAAATTGGCATTAATAGATGCATAAAACACAAAAACAGAAATGCCCTCTTGAACTTGTCAGTGCCTCCTTACATTTTCCCAGGTGAAGGAACACTCAGAAGGAAAGTAGCCAATACTTACAGGTGGTACATATGGCAAGGAAGAAAGTAGACCTGGAAATGTTCATGGGGTTCAACCAGCCTAGTTTAGAGCTGTGATTGAGGGAATGGTGGGTATCCCTTTCATTTCATTTAAAAAAAGGATGTTGAAGAAAGTAATAATTGAAGAAAGTGTTTATATAGGGAATATAATCAAAAAACAGTCCAAAGATGTTATCAAATGAAGAAAGAATTGCAGCATTGATTAAAAGGATGCCCATAGGTCCATAAAGTCACTCTAACTGAGCTTATGAAGGAAATGCAATGTAATATTGGGTAGCTTATAGAGCATTCAGTAAGCTGTTTGAGAGACATATTTTAATTTACAGGTAAGAATGCCCAAAATGTGGAAGGAGTAAGGTGGACCTGACACATTGTTTATGGAATTGTATTGCAGTTCTGCATATCCACGGAGACATTATACAATACATGCTCTGTACCTCAGAGAGGATAAATGACAAGTTTCTTTTTCACTATATTCCCAGAGAAGGATATAGTCAGCTTTCTGAGTTTCTATCTATCAAGAAAGTAATATTGGCTAAGTGGATCTCTGTGTACATACCATTTATGGTAGAACTTGGGAAACAATGGAAGAACTTACTGTATATTCAATTGCTGGATATAGGTAAAAATATGTTCCCAGCGCTGGAAAGGGTTCTTTCAAGGAATGAGCTTCAAGTTATATATGGAGCTAATTTTATGGGGGAAATGATAGTAGGTCACAGACTTCTGGGTGGGAGGGTGGGATAGGGTGAGGTAGAGAATGGCTCATATTTAATGTATGTTCTCTCTCTATTTATAGTTTTAAAATCTTTTTGAGGCATTTGTTGGGGCTCTACTTGGCTCTTATCTAATATAATAAAATAAAATAACACAATTATTTACTGGGTCTCACGGGGTGCTGCTGGTTTATTGAGAACAGGATAGATAATGGTATTGCTTTGTAGATATTATGGGATATAAATACTACTGTACCATATGACAATTGATCCAATATACATGTCAGAACACCCACAAACCATGGCACTGATGCCTTATGTGTTAGACCGCATCATGTTGTTGTAGAAATATTAATAGTTGTAATCTGCTCTCCAATATCTTTGTGTAAGGAAATGTAAACCCCCTTTCCCTCAGCCGCAGTCAGAGGCAGACCCAGGTGTTACCATCTTGCTTGAATTCTGAGCAACTCCTCTCCTCCCTGCCCAGTCTGTTTCTTTTATTTACTCACAAAAGGTGTAAAAGGGGCTGGCCCTTAACAAGGGAACAGGAAATGATGACATACAGGAAGTGATGACATAGGAAGACAAGACACCATCATTTACAATACCCTAGCCAACAAACACATGTATGCAATAATCTACCATTACCACTGGAGCTAATTTTATCCAGCCTTGCTCAGTAATCAATGCCAGATAAAGTTACTATGATCCTCATGCATGTTTCAGGCGCACTAGAGACAACAAACGCATGTTCCTTTCATATATTGTTCTCTTAACAAATGCATCCACGCCAAGCCAATAAATCCGCGTCTTGCGCGGGGGCCCTAGCCAGCGTCCATACATCAGCCAACAAAACACTGCTCTGCTAAACACATCAGTCTCCCCCGGCCCACAGCCCAGTGCTTAGCACATGGACCATTCGCCGACAGAGACCTCTGCGCCCAGCAGCTGTGACAGGACATACACGGGGAGATATCCACTCCAATGGTTTACCCTGACACTAAGAGACATGATGACAATACACAATATATTAAATACACATCCTAATAACATTTCCACAACAATGTGAATGACTTCTTGGAAGTGCTATTAGGCACAGTTCATGCCAGTGTTTTGGCTTCTATTTAGAAGGGAGCCATGACAGCTATCTCAGATCCATTTATAGACTGATACCTGCTTCTTGTAATTCTGATTACAAAAGTAGCATTTCAGACTGCTGTACTAAAGTGTTTGATAAATATGCATTTAGTAATACTGCTAAAATGTAACATCCATAGAAATAAAAAAAAAAAAAAAAATTCATCAGATGCTAAAAAGGTCTAGTGGCTACTGAAAAATGTATATGTATGTCTCACTATATCTGTCACATCTCAGGAGTTAGGTTGCAACATTTTAATACACAGAGTACTAATATTGTTCCATTTATTACAGTCCTTGCCTGTATAAAACACATCCTGGACATCTCAGTCACTAAGGGCTCCTCTGAGTGTAGAACATTCTGTTCTTACCACTAACATCAAGACATGCAGCCAGTGACCATGAATGGAATTTGGATGGAAAGTTACGTTTGTGTGTAGAATCCCTTAACCGCTTCCCACCTCAGTGCTGCCTACTTACATCCTTATAGAAAGTACCACTTTACTATAGGATATAAATAGGCATCTGCTCATTTGCCCAGGGACAGCAGCTACTGAGTTCCTACTTTCCCACCCTGCTTAGTAGCAACTGCAGCATCTAAAAGTATGGCCACATGGTCAGGTTTCCTGATGCAGTTTTGTAAGCCAAAACCAGGAGTTTTTCTCTACCTTTACTCAAGAAACCTGACTGTGTGGCCATACACTAAGGAGTTTGACATGGGGGGGACTCCATCTGTAATCCCCTCGGTGACCCCAAAATGTGATTGCAGGTGCAAATGGGTTTTTATGGTAGCTAAGCGACTAACAAAGGTTTGCTATAAGAATTTGTCAAGGTTTTGAACTGACACTCATTAATACTATGTAGCATGGACCCCTTACTAAAGGACCAACTACATTGCTCTGACTGAGGTCCTATATATATGTATATTAGGGATAGAAATGGAAAAGGAAAAACAAATGCAGATCTAGACACATCATGGACATGTTGAGCACAAAGGGCTCCTCTGACTGTAGAACCTTCTGTTCTTACTGTCCACATCAAGACGTGCAACCAGTAACCAGAAACGGAATGTGGATGGAAAGTTAAGTTTGTGTGTAGAGTCCCTTAACCGCTTCCCATCTCAGTGCTGCCTGCTCACATCCTTATAGAAAGCCACACTTTCCTATAGGACATAAATATACATCTGCTCATTTGCCCAAGGACAGCGGTTACCGAGCTCCTGCTCTCCCACCCTGTTCAGTAGCAACTGCAACATGTAAGGAGTTTGACAGAGGGAGGGGACTCCTCTGTAAGCCTATTTGTGCACCCAAAAAGTGATTGTAGGTTCAAATTGGTATTTATGGTAGCTAAGGGAATAACAATCATCTGCTGTAAGCTTATGCCATAAGGGCCTAGCCAGACTTTTGACAGGCAATAATTCCATCTAGCCTGGGCCCCTAACTAAAGTACCATTCATATTGCTGTGATTGAGACCCCATATACATGTATATTAGGGGGAGATAGAAGAGCAAAAACAAATACTAGATCTAGAAATGTAAAGAGATTAGGAAACAGCATGGAATACTGTAACGATTAATAATATCAGCTAGCTATGAATTAGCATACAAAAAATATAGCTCCATTTCTGCAGTGTTGCCAAATATCATTATTATAATGTGATTATATAGGTCTTAGAAGCTCTGAACCTTCAGCACAATAATCTTGGAATAATTATTACTATATGATTATTTCTTTCTACTGTTGCGGCGCTGAGTTTTCCTATTTATTACATTTATCCAGATCATTCTGTTTTCCATCACGGGTTCCTATTATCATAAGTAATGGAGAGGTGCTCATAAACCACTACAAAACATCCTAACGCTGTGTAATAAGCCTGGGAAAAGTAAGCTTCGGGCTAGGAATATAATTGGTTATGTAACTGGAGGAAATAAATATTTAGTGTTTGTGTTTTGATGGGAAGTGCAGCAGAGCTGGTGGCGCCTGTCACTGACACTGTGCCAACAATTAGAAGAAGCCGAAGCCTGGAACAGTTGTAATCATGGCAGCATTCTTCAGCTCATGCACCCAGAGTCATCAAGACAGACAAGGACACTTGCTCAAGACCAACAGCAACTAGAATGTACTGTTAGATTACATTACGCATTTATTTTATCATCCCCGCCGTTCATTGGTGTGCTTCTTATTTTTGTCACTTTTCATATAGGTCCCTGCACAGAATGCTGTAAACACATATTCTTCCTTGTCAGGTAAATGCTTAAGCCCCATTCCCCTGCATTAAAAGACTGATTCACCGCATATTGAGTATGTGAATTCATCAGCATAAATCTTCACAGCTTTGCAAGAATACCTCAATATTTATTTCTCCATACTGGAGAATACTAGCGTCAATATCCGGTTAAAATTTGTCTGAGGTATGGAGTAATTTAAAATATGAGGTTATAGGAATGACATTAAATGGCTATTAATTACACAAATTAGATTTTACGTTATTAGCTGCTAATGAGAGAATATGACCCTCTCTCTCCTTGCAAAACACTATATATTAATGGTCACTGCCATCTATGGACTCTTTCAATTGATTTGCCCAAGGCGCAGTCTACACTAGAATAAGGGTCACTTCCTCGGCAGTCGTCTTCTTTTAGGCAAATTCTCATTTCAGAACCTGAATAATTTAACTGTGCTCATTTCCCTTTTGATTTATAGACTAGAACTAATATGTTTCTTTCATGCAAAGGATTGGACTGTCTCTGTTCATGATACTCTGAAGATATTTCAGAGGCTTTGCATTGAAGAATTGTCTAGATATGTCTACTCACCACTGGTGAGACCATGTCTCCGGTAATCAAAGTATTTGCCTGTCAAACACTAACCTCCTTGTGTGAAATTGTTCTATTTAACAGTGTTTCTGACATCCATTATCTATGCAATATTCCATGCACTATGGTGATAAATGTGCCAGGATTATCCTGCCATCATCCAGTTTATTAAAAATGCCTCCCATGCATCTTGAACTTCCATATCTTTTAAAATATTTCCCTTGCCTACGATCTCTATTTCACACTTTGATTTTCTTTCGCACTTTGTCTTCATCTTAGTCATCAAGTCAAGTTTTCTTCTTCTTCTTCTTCCCGGGTTTCTTATCTTTATGTCCCTGCTCAGCTTAAAAACACCTGCATTATCTGTAAAAAAGATAACACTATCGGTCTTAATCCACAGATTATTTTGATACATTTTTTCCAAAGTCCCCAAAAAGTTTTTGAAGTACTTGTCATAGAACGTAGACATTAATATTGTTTAAGGACAGCAGTTCCTGTGCATATTTTCAAGGTGAAATTAATTTTCTGCCATACCCTAAGAAAACGTTCCGTATATTCAATTCTCTTTTTTACAGTTTTTTATTCCTATTGTCATTCTCCAGTGTTGTCAATCATCCTTCATTCTTTGTTTAATAATCCCTGCCAAAAAATATATTTATTCTTCTCTGATAAGAAACGCTCTATCTTTCTTTCTCAGAAACCACAATCTACGTTTGATAGACTGCAAATTATTTTTTTCAGGTTAAGAAGACCACCCTTTGTATTTTACTGTACTGTTAACAAAAGATAATAAAAAAAAGTGGGCTTAGTCGAATGATTGTGGTGCAGATGAATGGGATTTCACTATGTATAGGCCCTGTAGATCTTAAAAGAAAAGTTCCACTCCTTGCTGCCGACTGGAGTAAAGAAAGCATATTTTATCATATGAACATGAAAGTTTATCGACCAGGCAGCTTTTCTTCTCAGTTAGAATTGGTACCGTTGCGTATATAGCTCCAACATATTCTGTAGCACTTTCCAGAGATTCTCATCTGTTACATCAATCCCTGATCCCAATGGGGCTCACAATCTGAATTCCATAGCTCAAGCATATGTATATACTCTAAGGCCCATTTCATAGGTAGATGTAATTTAGAGTGGAGGAAGAAACATGACTAGCAAGTTAAAACGCACACAAACACAGGGAGAACATTAATCCAAACCCTATCATGGCTAGTAAAAGGGCTAACCAATGAGCCACCTTCCTTTCACATATACCAAATAAAGGAAGCAATATCCATAAAAACTAAAATGAAACTGAAGAAAGGGGAAACAGTCTGAAGCACTGTATACATTGCCTTATTTCCTTCCAGATGCAGTGTATACAGTGGCACCTGTGACCCATGGTCTTCCACATAGAGAAGTGCAGTCTCCTGCAATTTTCTGTTCTTCGCAAAAATATAATGGCTCAACAGAAGTCAAAATTACACTTTTGGCCTCCATCCAATGAATAGGGGCTTGTGGATACTTTTAACAAATACACTGGGAACTGTTAAATGTAGTTTATTTACTATAGCAAATGTGCCATAATTCTGGCTCAAACTTATTATTGTGCCCAATTAAAAATAATGCCCTTGCAGAACCCCCACTAGTAGTAATGCTCCATAGTGCCTCCAGTATTGATAAAGCTCCCCAAAGTACCTCCTGTAGTAATAAGGTCCCATAAAGTTCCCAGTAGTAATAATGCCCCTCCATAAGGCCTCCTGTAGTCCCTCATAGCTATGATGCCTCCCATAGTTATACTGCCCCTCCCTTCCATTTTTGTAGTGTCTCTCAAGGATTGTGTGTTTTTGTGACAAATTTACAAATTGTTGAACGACACTTGTTACCTCTGTTGCATGGAATACCTATGGATTTTTCAGTCTGAAGTCTAACCCCATTTATTATAGAGGTTTCCAATAGTCTTTACACCACCATGGGACTGCAGTACACTTGCGACTTTTGGGGGTGACTTGCAACTCTTTGGTCCAAAAGTTGCCATGATAAATCTGGCTAAAATTGAAGTCCCACTATTAAGGCTACTTTTACATCTGTGCTTTTGCTAGATCTGTCATGGATCAGCAAAACCAATTCTGTCATGGTAATACAACTGGCTGCATCCGTTATGAACGGATCTGGTTGTATTATCTCTAAAATAGCCATGACGGATCTGTCTCTAAAACCATTGAAAGTCAATGGAGGACGGATCCATTTTCTTTTGTGTCAGAGACAACCTCCGTCACCATTGACTTACATTGTGAGTCATGACCGATCCGTTTTGCTCCGCATCCAAGGACGCGCTCAAAAACGCTGCTTGCAGCACTTTTGTGTGCATCATGGGAACACAATGAAATTCATGCATTCTGGTGTACTCCATTCACTTCAATTCAGTTTTGTCCCCATTGACAATGAGTGAGAACAAAACTGAAGCTTTTTCCCCCACTATTGAGATCCGATGATGGATCTCTAGTGGAAAGGTAAAGCGCTGATGTAAAAATAGCCTAAAAATGCAAATGCCTACTCAATAAAACAGGCAAAATCTCTCAAATTTTCTGGCATAGCTCACTTGATACAATACCCCTTGTTGCATTGTGTAAATCTTACACAGTATTAGGGTACTTTTACAGTAGTGTTTTTGCTGGAATCGGCAGGGTCCAGCAAAAACTCTTCCGTTACTCATAATGCAACCATCTGCATCTGTTATGAATGGATCCGGTTGTATTATCTTTAACATATCTTTAACACTGCCAAGACAGATCCGTCATTAACTCCATTGAAAGTCAATGGGGGACGGATCCGTTTTCTATTGTGGCCGAGAAAACGGATCTATCCCCATTGACATGCATTAGGGTAATGCCAGATCTGTCTTGCATCTGCATCCCAGGACGCAAAGCAAAATACAACTTGTTGCGGTTTGCTCTCCGGTCTGGGAACGCAACTAAACAGAACGGAATGCATTTTGGAGCATTCTGTTCTGTTCAGTTTTGTCCCCATTGACAATGAATGTGGACAAAACTGAAGCTTTTTTTTCCGGTATTGAGCTCCTATGACGGAACTCAATACCAGAAAACTGAAACGCTAGTGTGAAAGTACCCTTAGTAAATCTACCCTAATGTGTGTACTTAGCTTAACCAGTAATGACAGAAATATCACTTGTCAATACATACTGTATCAGACATTTTCCATCGCAGATTTCTCTGCAAATCTGCAGTCAATTCATGGCAAATTCAATACTAGTTGCATATTAGCACATCCCTATGCATAGAAAAGGGAAAAATGTACATCTTTTCAAAAACATAATAAGCAAGTTTCAAATTCTGTGCAGAATTATTTAGTTTTGTGTGGTATGGAGTTGGCACCTCTACCCATGGAAATTCCAAAACATGACAATTTGCCCTTTAGTTTTAAGATTTTGTTCTCAGATTTCTGCATATTACTAGTAATAAATGGCATATATTGCATAAAGGGAAACATATGAATAGGTGAATGACTAAAGTGAGCATATGTGTTGTTATTGTAATCAGAGGAACATTTTCTAAAAGAAGAACATCATTTCATTTTGTATAATACATAAAGCTCTTGAATGATGGTAAATAAAACTGTTAAAAAGTCATTTAAACTTACAGTGGAAAACATTGCTCTTATATCAGTGCCCAAGGAGAGCATCTGAACTAGCTGAGCGTGAGCTGCATCATTTTTACAGAGAAGTACTCTAGAAACCCTCAACAGATTTCTAAGCTCAAGCTGCCTTTTTAACAAACATGGGCATATTGCAGAAATCATGTTTTATATAATATTATGTAATCTAAATGTATCCACTTCTACCAGCCATAAATCAAAACGCTAAAATACCAACAGAATGCACAAACTAATCATAGTATTAAATCACATCTTTACTATATATAGTAAATTGAATAAAACATACAATACAAAAATAGATAAAAGCAGATGTACACCTATGACACTGGTGTCTAGTATGCCAGGACCACCCTTTATATATAAAAATTCGGAAAAGTCTAATAGTGAACAATAGCATACGGCATGCATAGTATGAATTTAACCACATCCTTAGGCACAAAATACCAGTAAATATACATCAGTAATAGGTTCAAATGATAGCAGAGGAATACCAACCAGACAAGATGCCCAGGAGCCCCAATGCACATTTTGTTTAGATTCTTCCTCCCAGGAGGCATCCAAACAAAATGTGTTTGGGGATCCTGGGGAGGAATGGAAGGAGGGAATAGAACAGTTCAGAAGGGAAGGTGTAGGGTACAAAAATATACATAAACCTCTTAATTATATGTATACTGTAGGAAGGCGCAAGGGGCCGTCGTTGACGGAGGGTATGTGTCACTGAGGTTCCTGGACTCGGTGGAGTAAGAGCCAGTTTTCATGTGTCAGCAGCAGTTGCTGTTTGACACCTTGCTATTTAGTATAGCTGTAATAGCTGATCCGGGACGGCTCTTACTGGGAGTAGTCAAAGTGCTGGGTGGGTGATTATTCCCCACGTTCCAGGCCAGGTCTTGACTGGCCTATATTAAAAAAAACAACCAACAGTGTCAGCTGGTGGTAATTACCCCTCTCTCTGACAGAGGAGCTCTGGCAATTGCTGAGTTGGGATCTGAGCCGTGTGCTAGGCTGGAGGCCTGAGTTTTGGAGGTCTGCTCTGTCCTAAGCAATGCTGATCGGGTATCAACTAACACCTAGGATAACTGGTGACTCTTTTGCTGTATGAACTGTCTATGAACTGCAAATGGACTGTCATACTGTTTTGTTGCCATAAGTGTGAATAAAACACTGAAGTTTTTGAGTTACAAACTGGTCTTTGCCTCTGTAGGTTATGGTAGACTGAGAGTTGTGGATAGAAGGCATGTCCCACAGTCTGTAGCTCTCCATAATTCATTTGCAGCACTTTCAGAGTGCAAGAGCAACATGGAGGATTGCTCAAGCACAGTGGGTGAGAAACAATCATCTCCCATGCCTAAAGTATGTAAGACTGCAGCCAAAGACAAAAGGGAGAAGGTGAGGATTGATAGTAAGCAGCTGTAGGTGGGCGATTGCATCTTAAGAGGTGTGAAGTTTGAGGAGAATGGTGTTGTGAGATGTCTCCCTGGTGCTACCGCTAGCAGGGATAGACGACGACGGATCCTTAATATTGTTAGGCAAGCAAAGCAAGAAAGGGAAGTGGATGTTATTCTCCATCTTGGGACAAACGATCTGGCTTGTAATGAGGTTTCAAAGGTGAAAGAAGCTTTTCAAACACTTGTAAAGGATATACGGGAGGTTGCATCAACTGTTTCATTCTCTGCAGTTTTGCCTGTGCAGAATCTTCAGCATGACAGGAAGATGCGCATTAAGAAATTCAATGTATGGCTTGGTGAATGGTGTCTGAACCAAGGGTTTGGCTTTGTGTCTCATGTTAGCTCTTGTTGGAATGGAAAATAACTTTACAAGAAAGATGGTTTGCATCTTTCTCTCAAGGGAACGAATGTCCTTGGTGAACAGTTCCAAGTTTTTGCTAAGAAGCATTTAAACTAGGAAAGGGGGGCAAAAGAGTGCTAATCCAGCAGTCCGACTGCCCCCCGGAACAATGCCAGAAGAGGCCAGTAGCACAAAGGTTAAGAAATCACAAGCTCAGAGTCTTGTCTACAAATGCTCGCAGTCTAGTGAATAAGATCAATTAACTTGAGGCTATAATGGCATCTGAGAATATAGATGTAGTGGCTGTTACTGAGACGTGGTTCAAGGGGAGTAATGACTGGGATATATCAATACCAGGGTTCTCTCTATACAGGAAAGACAGAGAAGGCAAGACGGGGGGAGGGGTGGCCCTGTATGTGAAAGATAGCATAAAATCTAATTTGATACAAGTTAGCGAGAACAATTTAGAGTCAGTTTGGGTTACCTTGCAGCTTGATAATCATAAGGTAACTCGTGTAGGTATGATAAATAGACCACCTAGCCAAGTCAAAGAATTAGATGATCTACTAGTTGAGGAAATAGTTAAAATGACATTGAAGGGGGAAGTTATCATTATGGGAGACTTCAATCTTCCAGATGTAAACTGGAAAACCAAAATAGCTAGCACTGCCAGAAGTACAGCTATTCTAAATTCCCTACTGGGATTATCTCTACAGCAAGTAGTGGAGGAGCCAACCCGGAAGGAGGCCATTTTAGATTTAGTATTCACAAATGTGAATTTGGTATCTGATATTACTGTAGGGGAAAGCTTGGGATCTAGTGATCACCAGTCAGTGTGGTTTACTATAAGTACAGTGACTGAGTCACACCACACAAAAACAAAAGTTTTAGATTTTAGAAAAACTGACTTTTCTAAAATTAAATTAGTGGTATACGAGTCCCTATCAGACTGGAACAGTTTTATTGGAGTCCAGGAGAAATGGGACTACTTAAAAGTGGCACTATTGTAGGCAACAGAAAATTGCATTAGGCTTGCCAGTAAAAGCAAAAAAAGGAAGAGAAAACTGTGGTACTTAGCAGAAGTGGCCAAATTCATTAAAAACAAAAAGATAGCATTTAGGAATTATAAAAACAAAAACAAAAAAACGAGGATGACAGACAAATTTATAAGATTAGGCAGAGAGAGGCCAAACAAGTTATAAGAGCTTCTAAAGCACAGGCAGAAGAGAAATTAGCTCAGTAAGGGAAAAAAAGGAGATAAGGCAGTCTTCAGATACATAAGTGAAAAAAGGAAACTAAAACAAGGAATTACCAAATTAAAAACAAAAGAAGGAAGGTATATTCCTCAGTTAGGAAAGAAGACAAATGAATCTTTTGATGCATGTGTCTTTACAGAGGAAGAGGTTCTAAGTCAACTGTCTAAAATTAATACAAATAAGTCACAGGGGCCTGATGGTATACACCCAAAGCTATTAAAAGAGCTCAGCGGTGAACTAGCAAAACCATTAAAAGATTTATTTAACCAATCACTGGCGACAGGAGTCGTCCCAGAAGATTGGAAATTAGCAAATGTTGTGCCCATTCACAAGAAAGGTAGTAGGGAGGAATCGAGCAACTATAGGCCAGTAAGCCTGACATCAATAGTGGGGAAATTAATGGAAACCATACTTAAGGAGAGGATTGTGGAACATTTAAAATCCCGTGGATTGAAAGATGAAAAACAGCATGGGTTTACTTCAGGGAGATCATGTCAAACTAATCTTATTGATTTTTTTGATTGGGTGACTAAAATAATAGATGGAGGAGGTGCAGTAGACATCACTTATCTAGACTTTAGTAAGGCTTTTGATACTGTCCCACATAGAAGGCTTATCAATAAAGTGCAGTCTTTGGGCTTGGACTCCCATATTGTTGAATGGATTAGGCAGTGGCTGAGGGACAGGCAACAGAGGGTTGTAGTCAATGGAGTATATTCAGACCAAGGTCTTGTTACCAGTGGGGTACCTCAGGGATCTGTTCTGGGACCCATATTGTTTAATATCTTTATCAGCGAAATTGCAGAAGGCCTCAATGGTAAGGTGTGTCTTTTTTCTGATGACACAAAGATTTGTAACAGGGTTGATGTTCCTGGAGGGATACACCAAATGGAAAAGGACTTAGGAAAACTAGAGGAATGGTCAAAAATCTGGCAACTAAAATTTAATGTTGATAAGTGCAAGATAATGCACCTGGGACGCAAAAACCCAAGAGCAGAATATAAAATCAGTGATGCAGTCCTAACCTCAGTATCTGAGGAAAGGGATTTAGAGATCATTATTTCAGAAGACTTAAAGGTAGGCAGACAATGTCACAGAGCAGCAGGAAATGCTAGCAGAATGCTTGGGTGTATAGGGAGAGGCATTACCTGTAGAAAGAGGGAGGTGCTCATGCCGCTCTGCAGAGCACTAGTGAGACCTCATTTGGAGTATTGTGCTCAGTACTGGAGACCATATCTCCAGAAGGATATTGATACTTTGGAGAGAGTTCAGAGAAGAGCTACTAAACTGGTACATGGATTGCAGGATAAAACTTACCAGGAAAGATTAAAGGACCTTAACATGTATAGCTTGGAAGATAGACGAGACAGAGGGGATATGATAAAAACTTTTAAATACATAAAGGGAATCAACAAGGTAAAAGAGCAGAGAATATTTAAAAGAAGAAAAACTGCTACAAGAGGACATAGTTTTAAATTAGAGGGGCAAAGGTTTAAAAGTAATATCAGGAAGTATTACTTTACTAAGAGAGTAGTGGATGCATGGAATGGCCTTCCTGCAGAAGTGGTAGCTGCAAATACAGTGGAGGAGTTTAAACATGCATGGGATAGGCATAAGGCCATCCTTCATATAAGATAGGATCATGTAAAATGTAGAACAGATAACCAGTGGCACTACACCAAACCTAAAATTGTCAGGATGCGACTGCCGAGGAGTGGTGCCTCACGGAGGTGCTCAGCTTGTAGCTGCAGTGAGCATATATGATAAAAGGAAAAAGAGAACAAAACGAGCGGCACTCACCGTTGATAGGCAGGTAACTTTATTCCATGGCAGGAGGGGGGTGCAAGGGTTGCAGATACAGCAGCAAGTAAGCGACAGCCGTTTCACGCGTGTGAAGCCAGAAGAAGCGCATACACGCGTGAAACGGCTGTCGCTTACTTGCTGCTGTCTCTGCAATCCTTGCACCCCCCCCCTGCCATGGAATAAAGTTACCTGCCTATCAACGATCAACGGTGAGTGCCGCTCGTTTTGTTATCTTTTTCCTTTTTTCTTCATATAAGATAGGGCCATGGGCTATCTATAGTATTTAGTATATTGGACAGACTAGATGGGCCAAATGGTTCTTTTCTGCCGACACATTCTATGTTTCTATGTTTCTATACTGCATCCACTTGTCCTGTCTACCAGAGCAAACCCCCACAATACTAATGCAAGAAGCCTGACTAATAAAACTGGGGAACTGGAATTAGTGATGTGTGAGGAAGACTATGAAATAGTGGGAATAACTGAGACATGGCTGGATGATAGCTATAAGTGGGCGGTTACCATACAGGGTTACAGTCTTTTTAGAAAGGATTGCCAAAACAGGAGAGGGGTCTGCCTTTATGTAAAGTCCTGTCTAAAGCCCACACTCCGAGAAGATATAAGTAACGGACATCAACATATGGAGTCACTGTGGGTAGAAATACATGGTAGAAAAAACAATAAAAAAAATTGTAATAGGAGTTAACTATAAACCACCTAATATACCACAGTCCACAGAAAATCTACTACTAAATGAGATAGAGGAGACGGCAAATCATAATGAGGTCGTCATTATGGGGGACTTCAACTACCCAGATATAGAGTGGGAAACTGAAACCTGTACGTCTCATAAAGGAAACAGGTTCTTGGCAATAACCAAAGACATTTACCTTTCCCAACTGGTTCAGGACCTGACTAAAGGGACAGCCATACTGGACTTAGTATTAACCAATACACCTGACAAAACAACAGATGTGCAGGTTGGGGGACACCTGGTAAATAGTGACCATAAAGTAATAACCTTCCAATTATCATTCAAAAGAGTGTTTATTCAGGGAGGAACAGAAATACCAAACAAAATAAAAGCAAAATTTAGCCAACTAAGAGAGGCCATAGGCCTAACTAACTGGGACAAAGTCCTCAAAAATAAAAGTACTACCTCAAAATGGGATATTTTTAAAAGCATCCTAAAATCTAATTGTAAGAGGTACATATATGGGAATAAAAGGTTAATGAACAAGAAAACACCATTGGGGATAAATAGAACTGTAAAGAAAGCGAAAAATCACAAAAAGAAAGCATTTAAATCAGCATTTAAAACTAAAACAGGAGGGTAGCGAGGAAGTACTGAAAAAATATAAGGAAAAAAATAGAATATGTAAAAAAACAAATAAAAGCAGCCAAAGTAGAGACCGAGAGATTAAGTAACCCTCAAATGTTCTTCAATTATATAAATGGTAAAAAGTTTAAATCTGAAGGTGTCGGCTCTTTACAGAGTAATGAGGGGGAGTTGCAGAGAGCGATGAGGAGAAAGGAAAGCTATTAAATATTTTTTTTTTACTGTATTCACTGAGGAAAATAAACTGTCAGATTAAATGCAGAATGTAAAAATAATTTCCCCATTAAAAGTGCCCTGTCTGACCCAGGAAGAAGTACAGCGCCGTCTTAAAAAGATTAAAATAGACAAATCGCCAGGACCGGATGGCATGCACCCCCGTATCCTAAGAGATATATATATACTGAGAGGGAGTGTTCCACAGATTTGGCGCATAGCAAATGTGGTGCCAATATTCAAAAAGGGTTCAAAAACAGAGCCTGGAAACTATAGGCCGGTGTGTTTAACATCTGTTGTGGGTAAACTGTTTGAAGACTATGTAAGAGATGCTATCTTGGAGTACCTCAATGAAAATAAGCAAATAACGCCATATCAGCATGGCTCATGAGGGATCGGTCATGTCAAACTAATTTAATCAGTTTCTATGAGGAGATAAGTTCTAGGCATGACCGCGCGCAAATCAATGGTTATTGTATATATCTGGTCTTCTCCAAAGCATTTGACACTGTACCACATAAAAGGTTAGTATATAAAATAGGAATGCTTGGACTGGAGGAAAATGTCTGCATGTGGGTAAATAACTGGCTCAGTGATAGAAAACAGAGGGTGGTTATTGTACACACTCAGATTGGGTCACTGTCATTTTTGCAGATGACACTAAACTGTGTTAAATAATTAGCACGGAAGATGACAGTATACTACTACAGAGGGATCTGGATAGATTGGAGGCTTGGGCAGATAAGTGGCAGATGAGGTTTAACACTGACAAATGTAAGGTTATGCACATGGGAAGGAAAAATGCAAGTCACTTGTACATACTGTAGGAAGGACCAAGGGTCCGTCACTGACGGAAGGTAGGTGTCACCAAGATTCCTAGCCTCGGTGAGGTAAGAGCCGGTAATTTTATGTGTCAGCAGCAGCTAGTGCTGGCTGACATGGTTTTGCTATTTAGTATGGCTGTAAAGCAGATCCAGGCCGGCTCTTACTGGGAGCAGCCAAAGTGCAGGGTGAGTGGCTTCTCCCCACGTTCCAGTCCGGGTCTTGGTTTGGGCTATGAAACACAGGCAGCATTTTCAGGTGGTAGGAATTTAATCCTCTCTGACAGTGAAGCTCTGTCAGTCTCTGTGTTGGGACCTGGGAGTTTGGGCCTGGGTAAAGGCCTGCTACCTTGTTAGCGTGAGAGCAGATGGTTTCTACTATGTCCAAGGACTTCTGAATTGCTTCATGGTATGAACAAGCACCAGACTCAAGGTGACTGTTTTCCTTGAAACTGACTTTTTGTTTTGCTTATCATTATGAGAGAATAAACACTCACCGAACTGTTTAAGTTAAAGACGTTGTCATTGCCTCTATACTGCATCTGCAAGCCTGTCTACCAGACCAAATCCCCGCAATACTAAGTGGTAAAACACTGGGTAACACTGACATGGAAAAGGACCTAGGAATTGTAGTGAACAGCAAATTAATCTGTAGAAACCAGTGTCAGGTAGCTGCTGCCAAGGCCAATAAGTTAATAGGTTGCATCAAAAGGGGCATAGATGCCCATGATGAGAACATAGTGCTGCCACTTTACAAATCACTAGTCAGATCACACATGGAGTACTGTGTACAGTTCTGGGTCCTGTGAACAAGGCAGACATAGCAGAGTTGTAGAGGGTTCAGAGGAGGGCAACTAAAGTAATAACTGGAATGGGGGGACTACAGGACCCAGAAAGATTATCAAAATTTGGTTTATTCACTTTAGAAAAAAAAACTACTGATGGAATATCTAATAACTATATATAAATATATCAGGGGTCAGTACAGAGATCTATCCCATCAGCTATTTATCCCCAGGACTGTGACTGTGACGAGGGAACATCCTCTGCGTCTGGAGGAAAGAAGGTTTGTACACAAACATAGAAAAGGATTCTTTACCGTAAGAGCAGTGAGACTATGGAACTCTCTGCCTGAGGAGGTGGTGATGGTGAGTACAATAAAGGAATTCAAGAGGGGCCTGGATGTATTTCTGGAGCGTAATAATATTACAGGCTATAGCTACTAGAGATTGGTTGTTGATCCAGAAAGTTATTCTGATTGCCTGATTGGAGTCGGGAAGCAATTTTTTTCCCTTTAAGTGGGGAAAATTGGCTTCTACCTCACAAGGTTTTGTTTTTTTCCTTCCTTTGGATTAACTTGCAGAATAACAGGCTGAACTGGATGGACACATTTTTTTCAGCCTTATAAACTATGTTACTATGTTACATCTTGTTTGATTGGTAAACCTCTGCTATCATTTGAACATATGCCTCATGTATATTTACTTAGTGCTGTACTGTTATTTTGTACATGAGGATGTGGTTACTACTCATATAACACATGCTGAATTTTTACGGCTCATTCAGGTGACCGTATTTATGTGTCCACAATCTTTTTTCTCACAGTCTCCTTTAGATGCTTTTTTCTTTCTTTTTTGCAAACATTCATGTGTCTTTTACTGAGGAGAGGCTTCATTCAGCCACTCTGCCATAAAGCCCAGATTGGCGGAGTGCTACAGTGATGTTTGACCTCATGGAAGTTTCTCCCATCTGTACATAGGATCTTTGGAGCTCAGCCAAGGTGACTATTGGGTCACCCTTCTAACCAAAGTCCTTCACCCCCGATTACTTAGTTTAGTGGGGTGGCCAGCTCTAGGAAGAGTCCCCATTGTTACAGACTTCTTCCATTAAAGAATTAAGGCCACTATACTCTTGGGAACTTTCAGAAACGTTTTTGTACACTTCCCTAGGTCTGTGCCTCCACAAAATCCTATCCTTGAGTTCTACAAGCAGTTCTTTCCTCCTTATGGCTCAGTTTTTGCTGTGATATTCATTGTCAACTGTGAGAACATTTATAGACAGGAGTATGACTTTCCAAATCATGTCCAATCAACTGAATTTCCCACAGGTGGATTCCAATGAAGATGTAGAAACATCTCAAAGATGATCAAGAGAAATGGGACACCCCAGAGCTAAATTTCAAGTGTCATAGCACTAGGGTCTAAATTTGTATGTCCATGTGACATTTTTGTTTTTCCTTTTTAATAAATGTGCAAACATTTCTAATATGATATCTTCACTTGCTCATTATGGGGTATTGGGTGCAAAATCATAGGGAAAAACTTTATTTTAGCACAAGGCTGCAACAAAACAAAATGTTAAAAAAGTCTGAAGACTTTCAGAATGTGTGGTATATCTAAATAGTTTGTTACGCAATATACTATAATGTATTGTCATGTTATTTATGGTACCCAGCATAACTGTGTATGGATGGCATAGCCATGGTTACTAATCCTGGCTCAGCGCTTCTAGGAGAATGGATGTGGACTGCCCCCGAGCTTAACCTTGTGGAGAGTCTAGTGTTAGCAGTGAAGAAGAGAGGAAGTCCTAGTGCTCCACTCAAGCAGCAGAGACTCACCAATCTCTACATAAACTACAGAAGGAGACAAGAGAAGGATAAAGGAAAGAACTACAGAACTTGGTATCTGCATGGCCAAGCATTGGAGTCGGTAAGGTGAACTGCTATTGCAGCTATTTAGACTTTGCTGCTGTTAATGGCACTGTTGAAAGGGTTATCCAGGAAATATCGGACAAATGGCTTAGTTGCAGCTCAGCCCCATTCACCCAAATGGGGCCTAGCTGCAAACTAAGCACTGCCACTATACAATGTACGGTGCTGTCCTTAGAAAGCTGCCAGGAGCCTGCATCGCTCACCAGAGCTTCAGTGAGCGCGGCAGCTCCCTGAAACAGCTGATCGGCGGGTATGCCGGGACATGGACCCTCACTGATGTGATAATGATAACCTATCCTGAGGATAAATCATCATTATCTGTTCCAAGATAACCCCTTTAAGACACCCTTTACACCATGGACATGACTTGGCCAGTTGTATAACCAAAACCCTGTATCTCACACTACAGCCACCATTATAAGAATACAATTGTGCATCATAGATTTTACAGTAAAAGACATGAAAAACATAGAGAGTAAAGAGGGCCATAATGCTCAACCTTGCCAAAATTCATGCATCCTTATCTGGGAGAGAATTGCACTGTGTAAATTTGGAACTGTGTCTGCTACAATTGGATATACTGCAACTTCGGTTTTGCAATTAAGTAGAAAGAGACATTTATTTTGTTAAATCTGGCCTGGTTACTGACTCCTGCATCACACACACTGGACCCTGCATTCCATGCGCCCTGCAATGCACCCATGCAACCACCTAAGATCACAGGACCCCCAGCTACCATCACACAGGAGCCCCAGAATCAGAGTGTGCCTTGAGGGAAAAAGGGTGCTCCCTCCTTTTGCTGCACTGGCCCTAGGGAGCAACAGTCTGAGGGAAGCCACTGTGATAGCCAGAGCCACTACCACTCCCATCCTCTGGCTCCTCAGGGGCTCACAGCAAATGTATTGTACATAAGGTAATATCATATCATGTAGACAGTACAAATAAGAATTTTTTCATTTTTAAGAGTGGAGGTCATCATAGCAGCCCCAAAACAAATGTTAGAGGGCACAGCAGTTGCAACCAGGTCCCAAATCCTAGGGAGCCCACAGCCCCCTTTGCCATATAAAGCCATCAAGGTCCTTGCACACAGTGTCCTGATCAAGAGCCTGTGGGCAGCAACACCCAGAAGAGATGAAAAATTGGTAGAGAAGTTTGGTAAGCAAATATCTACAATTTGAGGTCTGAATTATTTTGCAATCTAGTTTGTGGTTAGAGTTCATTTTGAGTCTGATCGTTTTGCGGCGAACTTTGCTTGTTCGCTGTTCGCCGAACAGGCAAACATATTGTGATGTCTGTTGGCTTCATATTCTTTGCATTGTGCAGAACTTTGACCCATGACACATCCAACGGGAGGGACAGGAAAGCCAATTGAGACGTTTCAGCACATGGACACACCCCCTACCATATAAATAAACCCCATCTGGCTGCCATTTTACATTCTGTTTTTGCCAGTGTAAGGGTCAGCCCCTAGAATACTGTTCTTTGCACAGATATCTACAATATGGTGCTACATAGACTGTAATGACTTATTTCACCACTAGAGGCCACTGTGGCTCTAAGAAAGAGGAAGCTGAACTGTTTCTGAGAAACACAAGAGGTAGGAGGAGCCAGAAGTTCCCGGGGTTGGAGTCCTGGCTGGAGGTGTGTGTGTGCCCTGGGAGTTGTGATGATGGCTGCCATGTTAGGAGCCAAGTAAAGGCTAGTGATGAGACCCGGAGCCTGACTGATGGAGTCTTGAGAAGCTGGCTGTGTTGGAGACAGGCCAAGATAGACTTTGAACTGAATTGCTGCAGCTGTGACCCAGAGAAAGAGACTGCACAGTGTGTTACAGAGGAGTGGGACCATGTGTCAGAGACCAGTACAAGCTGGATCCTTCCTGCCAGAGCTGAAGAAGATCTGCATCTGCTGTAACCAGAGAGAGAAAGACAGACAAGCAAGCAACCAGACCTGCAGCCAGACTGCTTCTTATTGGATCAAGGAGAGTCTGCAAAACTGTGAGTGGCACTGATGCTTATCTGTAATAGGTTATAGAGTCAGGGATAGGTTATAGAGTCAGTGCGCTGTAGAAGCGTCCCCTGGGTAGCAGGGCTAGATAGGAGTATATTAGCTGAGTGTAGCCTGGACTCTTATGTGTTTGCTGTGGAACCCATTTATTCTAGCTCTTGTTCAAGTATTCTGTGTAAACCTGTTTATACTGTTAATCCAATTTTCCGGCAGTTACATCTTGTTCTTTAATAAAGCCTGTTTATCTTCAGTCTCCTTGTCTGCTGTACTGTACTTGAATCCTGCTTTGCGGTCTCTCCCTCATCTGACCGCTACACCAGTGTAGGGAGAGGTTGCTGTGTGGAGCAGGTACAGACTGTTAGAGAGCATAGAGACACCAAACGTTAGCTAATAGGGCCACAAAAGTCCTTTTAAGGACTGATATAGGTGTGCTATCGATAGGTGTGACATACTCAGGGAAGTGATATACTTATAATATACTTTATATCATAGAAAGTATATTATAGTGCACTTGTATTGTGCAGCAGTTGTGTACCGTTCTTCTGCAATACTGAAGATATGCAGAGGGACAAACGCTATTGGAACAACTAATTGCAACTGGTGTGCTATATCAGTTGCCCCCCAAAAAATCTGATTTAGGCAGGGGTGTGATATACCTATAATATAATTTTTATATAGTGTATTTGCATTGTGCAGCATTTGTGTGCGGTTCTGCTGAGATACCCCAGCTATACAGACAGACAAACGCAATTGGAACAACTAATTGCAACTGGTGTGATATTCCAGTTGCCCCCCAAAAAATCTGATTGAGGAAGGGGTGTGATATACCTATAATATAATTTTTATATAGTGCATTTGTATTGTGCACCAATTGTGTGCGGTTCTGCTAAGATACCACAGCTATACAGAGCGACAAACAATATTGGAACAACTAATGGCAACTGGTATAGGTGTGCTATCGATAGGTGTGACATACTCAGGGAAGTGATATACTTATAATATACTTTATATCATAGAAAGTATATTATAGTGCACTTGTATTGTGCAGCAGTTGTGTACCGTTCTTCTGCAATACTGCAGATATACAGAGGGACAAACGCTATTGGAACAACTAATTGCAACTGGTGTGCTATACCAGTTGCTCCCTGAAAATCTGATTGAGGCAGGGGAGTAATATACCTATAATATAAATTTCTATATAGTGCATTTGTATTGTGCAACATTTGTGTGCGGTTATGCTGAGTACCGTAGCTATAAAGACAAACAAACACCATTGGAACAACTAATTGCAACCGGCCGAAACGTTGCTGGGGAATTAAAGTTTGGGGTCTTCACCCTCTTCACGTTACTCTGGAAGTGCTGCCTCGTTCTTTGAAAAGTATATGCGTTGGAGAATTAGCCAGTCTCCTGGAGGAATCCAGTTCACTTTATCTGACTGTGCTGCTGCGGCTTTTGCAAGTATATAATATAATTTCTATATAACGCATTTGTATTGTGCAGCATTTGTGTGCGGTTCTGCTGAGATACCACAGCTATACAGAGCGACAAACAATATTGGAACAAATAATTGCAACTGGTGTGATATACCAGTTACCCCCCTAAAAATAAGATTGAGGCAGGGGTGTGATATACCCATCATATAATTTCTATATAGTGCATTTGTATTGTGCAGCATTTGTAGGCGGTTCTGATGAGATACTGCAGCTATACAGAGGGACAAACGTCATTGGAACAAGTAATTGCAACTGGTGTGATATAACAGTTGCCCCCCAAAAAATGTAATAGAGGCAGGGGTGCGATATACCTAGAATATAATTTCTATATAGTGCATTTGTTTTGTGTAGCATTTGTGTGCAGTTCTGCTGAGATACCGCAGCTATACAGCTGGACAAACTCTATTGGAACAACAAATTGCAACGGGTGTGATATACCAAATGCCCCCAAAAAATATCTGATTGAGGCAGGGGTGTGATATATCTATAATATAATTTCTATATAGTGCATTTGTATTGTGCAGCATTTGTGTGCGGTTCTGTTGAGATACCGCAGCTATACAGAGTAACAAATGCCATTGGAACAACTAATTGCAACTGGTGCAATATACTAGTTGCACACAAAAAAATCTGATTGAGGCAGGGGTGTGATATAGCTATAATATAATTTCTATATAGTGCATTTGTATTGTGCAGCATTTGCGTGCGGTTCTGCTGAGATACCGCAGCTATACAGAGTGACAAACGCCATTGGAACAACTAATTGCAATTGGTGTGATATACCAGTTGCCCCCCAAAAAGTCTGATTGAGGCAGGGTGTGATATACCTATAATATAATTTCTATATAGTGCATTTGTATTGTGCAGCATTTGTGTGCGGTTCTGCTGAGATACCGCAGCTATACAGAGTGACAAACACCATTGCAACAACTAATTGCAATTGGTGTGATATACCAGTTGCCCCCCCAAAAATCTGAATGAGGCAGGGTGTGATATACCTATAATATAATTTATATTTTTTGTATTGTGTAGCATTTGTGTGCGGTTCTTCTGAGATACCGCAGCTATACAGAGGGACAAACGTCATTGGAACAGCTAATTTCACCTGGTGTGATATAACAGTTGTGCCCCAAAAAAGTGATTGAGGCAGGGGTGCGATATATTAAAAATATAATTTCTATATAGTGCATTTGTATTGAGCAGCTTTTGTGTGCAGTTCTGCTAAGATACCGCAGCTATACAGAGGGACAAACGCCATTGGAACAACTAATTGCAACTGGTGTGATATACCAGTTGCCCCCCAAAAAATCTGATTGAGGCAGGGGTGTGATATATCTATAATATAATTTCTATATAGTGCATTTGTATTGTGCAGCATTTGTGTGCGGTTCTGTTGAGATACCGCAGCTATACAGAGGAACAAATGCCATTGGAACTACTAATTGCAACTGGTGTTATATACTAGTTGCCCCCAAAAAAATCTGTATGAGGAAGGGGTGTGATATACCTATAATATAATTTCTATAAATATATTGCATTTGTATTGTGCAGCATTTGTAGGCGGTTCTGATAAGATACTGCAGCTATACAGAGGGACAAACGTCATTGGAACAACTAATTGAAACTGGTGTGATATAACAGTTGCCCCCCCAAAAATGTCATAGAGGCAGGGGTGCGCTATACCTAGAATATAATTTCTATATAGTGCATTTGTTTTGTGTAGCATTTGTGTGCAGTTCTGCTGAGATACCGCAGCTATACAGCTGGACAAACTCTATTGGAACAACAAATTGCAACGGGTGTGATATACCAAATGCCCCCCAAAAAGTCTGATTGAGGCAGGGTGTGATATACCTTTAATATAATTTCTATATAGTGCATTTGTATTGTGCAGCATTTGTGTGCGGTTCTGCTGAGATACCGCAGCTATACAGAGTGACAAACACCATTGCAACAACTAATTGCAATTGGTGTGATATACCAGTTGCCCCCCCAAAAATCTGAATGAGGCAGGGTGTGATATACCTATAATATAATTTATATTTAGTGCATTTGTATTGTGTAGCATTTGTGTGCGGATCTTCTGAGATACCGCAGCTATACAGAGGGACAAACGTCATTGGAACAGCTAATTTCACCTGGTGTGATATAACAGTTGTGCCCCAAAAAAGTGATTGAGGCAGGGGTGCGATATATTAAAAATATAATTTCTATATAGTGCATTTGTATTGTGCAGCATTTGTGTGCAGTTCTGCTAAGATACCGCAGCTATACAGAGGGTCAAACGCCATTGGAACAACTAATTGCAACTGGTGTGATATACCAGTTGCCCCCCAAAAAATCTGATTGAGGCAGGGGTGTGATATATCTATAATATAATTTCTATATAGTGTATTTGTATTGTGCAGCATTTGTGTGCGGTTCTGTTGAGATACCGCAGCTATACAGAGGAACAAATGCCATTGGAACTACTAATTGCAACTGGTGTGATATACTACTTGCCCCCAAAAAATCTGAATGAGGAAGGGGTGTGATATACCTATAATATAATTTCTATAAATATAACGCATTTGTATTGTGCAGCATTTGTGTGCGGTTCTGCTGAGATACCACAGCTATACAGAGCGACAAACAATATTGGAACAACTAATTGCAACTGGTGTGATATACGAGTTTCCCCCAAATAAATCTAAATGAGGCAGGGGTGCGATATACCAAAAGTATAATTTCTATATAGTGCATTTGTATTGTGCGGTTCTGCTAAGATACCGCAGCTATACAGAGGGACAAACTCTATTGGAACAACAAATTGCAACGTGTGTGATATACCAGTTGCCCCCAAAAATATCTGATTGAGGCAGGGGTGTGATATACCTATAATATAATTTCTTTATAGTGAATTTGTATTGTGCAGCGTTTGTGTGCGGTTCTGCAGAGATAACGCAGCTATACAGAGTGACAAACGCCATTGCAATAACTAATTGCAATTGGTGTGATATACCAGTTGCCCCAAAATATCTGATTGAGGCAGGGGTGTGATATACCTATAATATAATTTCTATATAGTGCATTTGTATTGTGCAGCATTTGTGTGCGGTTCTGCTGAGATAACGCAGCTATACAGACAGACAAATGCCATTGGAACAACTAATTGCAACTGGTGTGATATACCAGTTGCCCGCCAAAAAAATCTGATTGAGGCAGGGGTGTGATATATCTATAATATAATTTCTATATAGTGCATTTGTATTGTGCAGCATTTGTGTGCGGTTCTGTTGAGATACCGCAGCTATACAGAGTAACAAATGCCATTGGAACAACTAATTGCAACTGGTGCAATATACTAGTTGGACACAAAAAAATCTGATTGAGGCAGGGGTGTGATATAGCTATAATATAATTTCTATATAGTGCATTTGTATTGTGCAGCATTTGCGTGCGGTTCTGCTGAGATACCGCAGCTATACAGAGTGACAAACGCCATTGGAACAACTAATTGCAATTGGTGTGATATACCAGTTGCCCCCCAAAAAGTCTAAATGAGGCAGGGTGTGATATACCTATAATATAATTTCTATATAGTGCATTTGTATTGTGCAGCATTTGTGTGCGGTTCTGTTGAGATACCGCAGCTATACAGAGTAACAAATGCCATTGGAACAACTAATTGCAACTGGTGCAATATACTAGTTGCACACAAAAAAATCTGATTGAGGCAGGGGTGTGATATAGCTATAATATAATTTCTATATAGTGCATTTGTATTGTGCAGCATTTGCGTGCGGTTCTGCTGAGATACCGCAGCTATACAGAGTGACAAACGCCATTGGAACAACTAATTGCAATTGGTGTGATATACCAGTTGCCCCCCAAAAAGTCTGATTGAGGCAGGGTGTGATATACCTATAATATAATTTCTATATAGTGCATTTGTATTGTGCAGCATTTGTGTGCGGTTCTGCTGAGATACCGCAGCTATACAGAGTGACAAACACCATTGCAACAACTAATTGCAATTGGTGTGATATACCAGTTGCCCCCCCAAAAATCTGAATGAGGCAGGGTGTGATATACCTATAATATAATTTATATTTAGTGCATTTGTATTGTGTAGCATTTGTGTGCGGTTCTTCTGAGATACCGCAGCTATACAGAGGGACAAACGTCATTGGAACAGCTAATTTCACCTGGTGTGATATAACAGTTGTGCCCCAAAAAAGTGATTGAGGCAGGGGTGCGATATATTAAAAATATAATTTCTATATAGTGCATTTGTATTGAGCAGCTTTTGTGTGCAGTTCTGCTAAGATACCGCAGCTATACAGAGGGACAAACGCCATTGGAACAACTAATTGCAACTGGTGTGATATACCAGTTGCCCCCCAAAAAATCTGATTGAGGCAGGGGTGTGATATATCTATAATATAATTTCTATATAGTGCATTTGTATTGTGCAGCATTTGTGTGCGGTTCTGTTGAGATACCGCAGCTATACAGAGGAACAAATGCCATTGGAACTACTAATTGCAACTGGTGTTATATACTAGTTGCCCCCCAAAAAATCTGAATGAGGAAGGGGTGTGATATACCTATAATATAATTTCTATAAATATAACGCATTTGTATTGTGCAGCATTTGTAGGCGGTTCTGATGAGATACCACAGCTATACAGAGGGACAAATGTCATTGGAACAACTAATTGCAACTGGTGTGATATAACAGTTGCCCCCCCCCCCCCAAAATGTCATAGAGGCAGGGGTGCGATATACCTAGAATATAATTTCTATATAGTGCATTTGTTTTGTGTAGCATTTGTGTGCAGTTCTGCTGAGATACCGCAGCTATACAGCTGGACAAACTCTATTGGAACAACAAATTGCAACGGGTGTGATATACCAAATGCCCCCCAAAAATATCTGATTGAGGCAGGGGTGTGATATATCTATAATATAATTTCTATATAGTGCATTTGTATTGTGCAGCATTTGTGTGCGGTTCTGTTGAGATACCGCAGCTATACAGAGTAACAAATGCCATTGGAACAACTAATTGCAACTGGTGCAATATACTAGTTGGACACAAAAAAATCTGATTGAGGCAGGGGTGTGATATAGCTATAATATAATTTCTATATAGTGCATTTGTATTGTGCAGCATTTGCGTGCGGTTCTGCTGAGATACCGCAGCTATACAGAGTGACAAACACCATTGGAACAACTAATTGCAATTGGTGTGATATACCAGTTGCCCCCCAAAAAGTCTGATTGAGGCAGGGTGTGATATACCTTTAATATAATTTCTATATAGTGCATTTGTATTGTGCAGCATTTGTGTGCGGTTCTGCTGAGATACCGCAGCTATACAGAGTGACAAACACCATTGCAACAACTAATTGCAATTGGTGTGATATACCAGTTGCCCCCCCAAAAATCTGAATGAGGCAGGGTGTGATATACCTATAATATAATTTATATTTAGTGCATTTGTATTGTGTAGCATTTGTGTGCGGATCTTCTGAGATACCGCAGCTATACAGAGGGACAAACGTCATTGGAACAGCTAATTTCACCTGGTGTGATATAACAGTTGTGCCCCAAAAAAGTGATTGAGGCAGGGGTGCGATATATTAAAAATATAATTTCTATATAGTGCATTTGTATTGTGCAGCATTTGTGTGCAGTTCTGCTAAGATACCGCAGCTATACAGAGGGTCAAACGCCATTGGAACAACTAATTGCAACTGGTGTGATATACCAGTTGCCCCCCAAAAAATCTGATTGAGGCAGGGGTGTGATATATCTATAATATAATTTCTATATAGTGTATTTGTATTGTGCAGCATTTGTGTGCGGTTCTGTTGAGATACCGCAGCTATACAGAGGAACAAATGCCATTGGAACTACTAATTGCAACTGGTGTGATATACTAGTTGCCCCCAAAAAATCTGAATGAGGAAGGGGTGTGATATACCTATAATATAATTTCTATAAATATAACGCATTTGTATTGTGCAGCATTTGTGTGCGGTTCTGCTGAGATACCACAGCTATACAGAGCGACAAACAATATTGGAACAACTAATTGCAACTGGTGTGATATACGAGTTTCCCCCAAATAAATCTAAATGAGGCAGGGGTGCGATATACCAAAAGTATAATTTCTATATAGTGCATTTGTATTGTGCGGTTCTGCTAAGATACCGCAGCTATACAGAGGGACAAACTCTATTGGAACAACAAATTGCAACGTGTGTGATATACCAGTTGCCCCCAAAAATATCTGATTGAGGCAGGGGTGTGATATACCTATAATATAATTTCTTTATAGTGAATTTGTATTGTGCAGCGTTTGTGTGCGGTTCTGCTGAGATAACGCAGCTATACAGAGTGACAAACGCCATTGCAATAACTAATTGCAATTGGTGTGATATACCAGTTGCCCCCAAAATATCTGATTGAGGCAGGGGTGTGATATACCTATAATATAATTTCTATATAGTGCATTTGTATTGTGCAGCATTTGTGTGCGGTTCTGCTGAGATAACGCAGCTATACAGACAGACAAATGCCATTGGAACAACTAATTGCAACTGGTGTGATATACCAGTTGCCCGCCAAAAAAATCTGATTGAGGCAGGGGTGTGATATATCTATAATATAATTTCTATATAGTGCATTTGTATTGTGCAGCATTTGTGTGCGGTTCTGCTTAGATACCACAGCTATACAGAGGGACAAACGCCATTTGAACAACTAATTGCAACTGGTGTGATATACCAGTTGCCCGCCAAAAAAATCTGATTGAGGCAGGGGTGTGATATATCTATAATATAATTTCTATATAGTGCATTTGTATTGTGCAGCATTTGTGTGCGGTTCTGCTTAGATACCACAGCTATACAGAGGGACAAACGCCATTTGAACAACTAATTGCAACTGGTGTGATATACCAGTTGCCCCCCAAAAAATCTGATTGGGGCAGGGGTGTACCTATAATATAATATAATTTCTATATAGTGCATTTGTATTGTGCAGCATTTGTTTGTGGTTCTGCTGAGATAGCGCAGCTATACAGAAGGACAAACTCCATTGGAACAACTAATTGCAACTGATGTGATATACCAGTTGCCCCCCCAAAAAAAGGATTAAGGGGTTCTATATACCTGCTTACACAAATACTGCTCTTCCATAGGGACTTTGTCACAGGGTCATTTTGAAAATGACAGGCAGAGGAAGAGGCAGGCCATTCCACAGGGGTGGTAGGGGTCGGTTAGGTACACCAGGCCGGAGCCTAAGTGGTACGTTGGAGAAGGTGTGTGCGATTATGTCAAAGGATGCACTAGAGTTGGTTTAGTGGCTCACTTAGCCTTCCGCTTCTGCACCCTCTTCATCATCTGTATCTGCACCCTCCTCGCTATCTGCTGTGTGCACCCTTAAAGACAGTACCACCACAACCACCATAGCCCCTCCACTCGAGTCAGAGGAATTGATTTCCTATCAATTTCCAGACCTTACCAATGCACAGCTATTCTTGGCATCGGATGAGGAAGAGGAGATAGCAACGGCCACCACCCAGTGTTCTGACGACAGTACCCAGATCAGCCCAAGGAGGGCGGTCCCCACTGTTGCTGCCTACTCCGAGATCTCTAATGTCAGTGGCGGTGAAGGTGACGATGACGTGTCGATGGATGTCACATGGGTGCCCACAAGAGAGGAAGAGGAGGGGAGTTCAGAGAGAGAGAGAGACGGAGCAGCAGATAGGGAGGAGGAGAAGCAGGCAGAACTTGCATTGCACAAGAGGCAAAAAGCAGACTGCAAATATAGACTGGGAAACTGAAACTTTTATATCTCATAAAGGAAACAGGTTCTTGACAATTACTTGTCCCAACTGGTTCAGGACCCGACTAGAGGGACGGCCATACTGGACTTAGTATTAACCAATTGGCCTGACAGAACAACAGACGTGCTGGTTGGGGGACACCTGGGAAATAGTGACCATTAAGTAATAACCCTCCAATTATCATTCAAAAGAGAGTTTCTACAGGGAGGAACAAAAATACCAAACTTCAAAAAATGTAAATTTAGCCATAGGCCTAACTAACTGGGACAAAGTCCTCAAAAATAAAAATACAGCCACAAAATGGGATATCTTTAAAAGCATCCTAAAATCTCATTGTGAGAGGTACATACCGTATGGGAATTAAAGGTTAAGGAACAAAAAGAAACCAATGTGGATAAACAGAACTGTACAGAAAGCAATAAATTACAAAAAGAAAGCATATAAAACACTAAACAAGGAGGGTAGCATGGAAGCACTGAAAACTATAAGGAAAAAAATAGAACATGTAAAAAACAAATAAAAGCGGCCAAACTAGAGACCGAGAGATTAATTGACAAAGAGAGTAAAACTAACCCTAAAATGTTCTTCAATTATGTAAATGTTAAAAAGTATAAATCTGAAGTTGTCGGCCCTTTAAAGAGTAATGAGGGGGGAGTCGCCGAGAGCAACGAGGAGAAAGCAAAGCTGTTAAATATTTTTTTTCTCCAATGTATTCACTGAGGAAAATTAACTGTCAGATGAAATGCTGAATGTAAAAATAAATTCCCCATTAAAAGTGTCCTGTCTGACCCAGGAAGAAGTACAACATCGACTTAAAAAGATTAAAATAGCCAAATCGCCAGGACCCCCATATCCTAAGGGAATTAAGTAATGTCATAGCCAGACCCTTATTTCTGATATTTGCAGACTCTATACTGACAGGGAATGTCCCACAGGATTGGCGCATAGCAAATGTGGTGCCAATATTCAAAAAGGGTCCAAAAACAGAGCCTGGAAACTATAGGCCGGTAAGTTTAACATCTGTTGTGGGTAAACTGTTCTAAGGTTTTCTGAGAGATGCTATGTTAGAGCATCTCAACTGAAATAAGCAAATAACACCATATCAGCATGGCTTAATGAGGGATCGGTCATGCCAAACTAATTTAATAAGTTTCTATGAGGAGGTAAGTTCTAGACTTGACAGCGGTGAATCAATGGATGTCGTATATCTGGACTTCTCCAAAGCATTTGTGTAACGGGGTGCCAAAGGCGCACTCGGTCTCCCATCAGCCGCAGACCTGCTGCTTAGCTTCGGGAGCGAGGATCTGTGTTTGACCTCGTTCCCAGGGCAGCTTTGCTAGCTGGGAGGTTCCCTGATCCTAGGTCTGCCTTGAGCGCCGAGCTGATCACTCGGTGCTCGACTGGTCGGTCTGTCGGTCATATGACGCTGGCCACGTCACATGATCCTCACTCCCCACTATAAATACAGGCAGCCTGCTGGCCACAGGTTGCCTGTTAATTTAGGTTCCTGGCAGTTGTTGGATACCTGTGTACTTACCTGATCCTGTTCCCTGACGATCCTTTGCCTGCTCCTCCTGTACTGCGCATCCTTCCTGGTATATTGACCTCGGCTTCCACCTGACTATTCTTTGCGGACTCCTTTGGTACTTATCGACTCTCCTAGTATTTATGACCCCGGATTCTCCTGACCTTTCTTTGATTATCCCTCTGTACTGCGTTGTCCTCTTGGTTTTGACCCGGTCCGTTCACTATCCGTTATTTGTCTTGTCTGTCCTTCCCGCACGTATTCTAAGTTAGGGACTGCCGTCCAGTTGTCCCCTGTCATCAGGACTCGTGAGGCAAGTAGGCAGGGCCAGGGGTGAGGGTGGAGCGCAGTGGTCACTATCCTCCCCCCTGTGTGTGTGTGTGTGACCGTTACAATTTGACACTGTACCACATAAAAGGTTAGTATATAAAATGAGAATGCTCAGACTGGGAGAAAATGTCTGTATGTGGGTAAGTAACTGGCTGAGGGATAGAAAACAGCGGGTGGTTATTAGTGGTACACACTCAGATTGGGTCACTGTCACTAGTGGAGTACCTCAGGGGTCAGTATTGGGCCCTATTATCTTCAATATATTTATTAATGATCTTGTAGAAGGCTTGCATAGTAAAATATAAATTTTCGCAGATGACACTAAACTGTGTAAAGTAATTAACACTGAAGAGGACAGTATACTACTACAGAGCGATCTGGATAGACTGGAGGCTTGGGCAGATAAGTGGCAGGTGAGGATTAATCAAAAGAAAGGGCTGGGCACTCGCTATATCTGGTAGCCGTGGTACTTTATTAGATAATATAAATTATTATAGTAAAAACATATATAAATATTCAATCACATATACAAACTCATTAAAATAGTACCTACAATCTGTAATCACTGGAACACAATGGTAATCAAAGACCCAATACATATAAATAGAATGTCGGATATTACCAATTGATAGATCGCAAGGATTGGCAGAGAAATATTCGAAAGTACTCGAAAATATCCAAGTATTCAGTCCAATGTCTGAAGTCTATTATGTGAAAAAATCGCAAAGAGGAAAATCTGATAGTTCTCGAATATTAAATTGAAATGCTCGATCCAATTTCCTAGGTTCTTATACAAGAGCTAGTCGCCTGTCCAATTATAATCGTAGGTTCGATTATTTCTACACAGTTCAAGGTGGCAACATTATCTTCCAAAGGATTAATTGTCAATTATGTTATTCAGTCTACTCACGTATTAGATATGCTTAGGCGGCTCCGATCAACAGTCCGCGGCGTCCCGCGTGGTAATCAGAGTGTGATCTCCGCTATGGTTTACATATGTGAGCATCGACTTCAACGTGGACTGGTATATGATGTCTCCCAATGGATTTTTCGAAGGGATTTCGACAAGCTGTCCTTTGAATGAACAATCAAAGTTCCTCACTAAGTTCCTCATTACTGGCGCCAGCAGTTTCTTTATGGTTCACCGCTCTGCAGATACACACGATAAACCTTCAATGTATTGTCTCCAGGAAGGATTGGAACTGCAAAGGTTAGTGGTCCTTATGTTGAGTCGGGGGGTCCAGTACCAGACGCGTTTCGGGGCTCTTAATGGCCCCTTCCTCAGTGGTTGACCTCCCCTCACTAATGCCTCTCCTTTTATAGAGGACTTCAGTAATTGGTGAAACTTGGAAATAGATCAGATTTTCCTCAAATTCTGTAATGGATCAGGTTCTCCTCAAATTCTGTACTGGATCTTGATTCTGGAGTCGCTTTAAATCAGACATTGTTAGTATCTCCAATGAAGGAAATATCCTGAATAATATTTTTCACTGTGCATACTCTTTACATATTTAGATGATATTATACCACAAACGCACCAAAAATGGAAAACCGCATATGCGGTATTGGTGTGTTTTGTGTTGCGTTTATGTCAAAAATGCATAATTTAAATTATATTGATATGTAAATACCTCATCTAATGTATATAGAGGTATAAACATCAGATATTTGATCCCAACATATTGAACAATATTATGTAAACTTATTGTGATCTACAGATTATTTTGCAATAAAAAAACGCACAATCCCCCAAAAAAACGCATATCCGGTATTGATGCGTTTCCATTGCGTTTCTTCTAAAAAATGTAATGCACTGCATGAATACCACAAAATTATATACATACAGACATTAAAAATATATTTAAAAAAAACATAAATGTATGTTTGTAAGTATACGAAGATTGATGTCTCCATGCCAATGTTGTGGAGAAAACTGGATACTTAAAAATAGTTTATCTATAAAAATGTTATTATTCATAAAAGTCTCCATATAAAAATGTAAAGTATTCTTGAATTGTATATATATCTGTTGTAGTGGCTTTCTGTATCAGGTTCAAATCTTATTCACCCTTAATACACTACAATAAGATTTGAACCTGAAAAAGATGTCACAGCCCTAGGTATACATCAGCATAAAAATTGTGAGAACTGTAGGTTTACTCAAAGTAACATGTACTGGTATGTATGTTACATGCACAGAAAGATAAATTAAAAAATGAACAAATAGCACAAGGCAAACTAGCCCACCCAAAGACCTGGGATGGCCGCATAAGGTTTTCACATAGACATTGAACTATATAATACAGACAGAGGCAAGTGTGCCAAGTGCAGGTGGTCAGGGCCGTTTGAAGGAATTTGGGGGCCCCAAGCAAAATAGACATGGAGGCCCCCCCCCCCCCTCCACACCTTACACACGCAAAGCCTACAGGAACCACAGTATAGCCATACAGTTTAAGTTCACCCACACTTTATATAAATAAAAAAGGAGGTTTACAGTGCAAATACTGCTGTTGCATTTAATGTGCGTGAAATTTGAACAGTGCCATCTACAGATCCCCTCCCCTAAACAGTGCCATCCACAGATCCCCCCTAAACAGTGCCTTCCACAGATCTCCCCCCTAAACAGTGCCTTCCACAGATCTCCCCCCTAAACAGTGCCATCCACAGATCCCACCTAAACAGTGCCATCCACAGATCCCCCCTCCCCTAAACAGTGCCATCCACAGATCCCCCCCTAAACAGTGCCATCCACAGATCCCCCCCTAAACAGTGCCATCCACAGATCTCCCCCCTAAACAGTGCCATCCACAGATCTCCCCCCTAAACAGTACCATCCTCAGATCCCCCCTAAACAGTGCCATCCACAGTTCCCCCCTCCCATAAACAGTGCCATCCACAGATCCCCCCCTAAACAGTGCCATCCACATATCCCCCCTCCCCTAAACAGTGCCATCCACAGATCCCCCCTAAACAGTGCCATCCACAGATCCCCCCTCCCCTAAACAGTGCCATCCACAGATCTCCCCCCTAAACAGTGCCATCCATAGATCCCTCCTCCCCTAAACAGTGCCATCCACAGATCCCCCTCCCCTAAACAGTGCCATCCACAGATCCCCCTCCCCTAAACAGTGCCATCCACAGATCTCCCCCCTAAACAGTGCCATCCACAGATCTCCCCCCTAAACAGTGCCATCCACAGATCCCCCCCTAAACAGTGCCTTCCACAGATCCCCCTCCCCTAAACAGTGCCATCCACAGATCTCCCCCCTAAACAGTGCCATCCACAGATCCCTCCTCCCCTAAACAGTGCCATCCACAGATCCCCTCCCCTAAACAGTGCCATCCACAGATCCCTCCTCCCCTAAACAGTGCCATCCACAGATCCCCCCTCCCCTAAACAGTGCCATCCACAGATCTCCCCCCTAAACAGTGCCATACACAGATCCCCCCTAAACAATGCCATCCACAGATCCCCCCTAAACAGTGCCATCCACAGATCCCCCCTCCCCTAAACAGTGCCATGATGGCACTGTTTAGGGGAGGGGGGATCTGTGGATGGAACTGTTTAGGGGGGATCTGTGGATGGCACTGTTTAGGGGGGGATCTGTGGATGGCACTGTTTAGGGGGGAGATCTGTGGATGGCACTGTTTAGGGGGGAGATCTGTGGATGGCACTGTTTAGGGGAGGGGGATCTGTGGATGGAAACTAGAGTAATCGATGTACAGTGTAAGTGACGCCGAGTCCAGTTATGTCATTTTTATCTTCATACCCGCTTGCATTCCAACACTGTGCTCTGACAAACCAGCAGTAAAATGTATTGAGAGAACTCATCTCTGAGTCCCCTCCATTATGTGAGTGAGCTAAGGAGTCCTCTCAATGTATTTTACTGCTGGTTTGTCAGAGCAAAGTGTTGGAATCCAAGTGAGTATGAAGATAAAAACTGCATAATCAGACTCAGCACCACTTACACTATACACCACTTAGGGCACCTTTACACTGGCCGAGCATCAGACAGGTAATCACTAGCAAGCGTTTGGAAAAATGCTTAACGATTATGTGCCAGTGTAAAGGTGCTGCCACCTTTACTGACAATCGTCTGCTAAATTGTGTAGTGTAAAGGGGCCTTTACTGTAGTTTGGTGATGTTTCAGAGCTGACAGATTCCCTTTAAAGGGGTTCTCCAGGAATTAAGAAAATGAAAATACTTAAATATTAGGAAACCTTTTATAATTACACAGGAGGAAAAGTTACTTCAGAACACTGAGCTAAAGAGCTGCCTCATCCTCCTCTCTCCTCTGCTTGTCAGGGATTATGATCCTGAATACAGCTGATAAGAACTTTAGCCAAATCTCTGTGGGAATGGAGCTCATGAGGAGACATGAAGTACAGAGAGGACAGACTGTGGTAATATGGGGCTGTGGTAATGGAGACTGCATACAAATGCTGCTGCTCATTACCCCCACCCCCTCTATGTACTTCATTCCTAAAGAGATTCAGCTAAAGATCATATTAAACTGTATTAAAGGGTTTCTGTCAGCAGAAAAATGGGTATTAACCTGGCTGACATTAGTGGTTTGCTAATGTCAGAACATAACTATATTATTCCCATTTCACTATGTGCCGCCGTTATTTAAAAAAAAAAAACTTTTATAATATGCAAATGAGCCTCTGGCCACACCCTGCTACACTTGATTGACAGGGCCAGGCAGCCGCCTGCCTGGCCCTGAGTTAGGATGAAATCTTCAGCCACATACATCATAGTACACCCTCTCCTTCATTGATGCCAGCATCGCTCTTCTTCCGGGTGTACTGTGATGTATGCGGCGCAGACGCAGTAAGGCGTTGCTCCTGCTCCTAGAGGCTCCGTTCCTAGAGGCTCCGTTCTCCCACCTCTGGCCACGCCATGTTACAGCGTTCAAGTCCTCCTGCCTGGCCATGGGTTTGGGTGAAATCTACAGCCATTTAACCACCTCCGGACCGCCTAACGCAGATTCGCGTTCCGGAGGTGGCAGCCCTGCGCACAGTCACGCATATATGCGTCATCTCGCGAGACGCGAGATTTCCTGTGAACGCGCGCACACAGGCGCGCGCGCTCACAGGAACGGAAGGTAAGCGAGTGGATCTCCAGCCTGCCAGCGGCGATCGCTCGCTGGCAGGCTGGAGATCCGAATTTTTTAACCCCTAACAGGTATATTAGACGCTGTTTTCATAACAGCGTCTAATATACCTCCTACCTGGTCCTCTGGTGGTCCCTTTTGTTAGGATCGACCACCAGAGGACTCAGGTAGGTCAGTACAGTCGCACCAAACACCACACTACACTACACTACACTACACCCCCCTCCCGTCACTTATTAACCCCTTATAAACCCCTGATCACCCATGATCACCCCATATAAACTCCCTGATCACCCCCCTGTCATTGATCACCGCCCTGTCATTGATCACCCCCCTGTCAGGCTCCGTTCAGACGTCCGTATGATTTTTACGGATCCACGGATACATGGATCGGATCCGCAAAACGCATACGGACGTCTAAATGGAGCCTTACAGGGGGGTGATCAATGACAGGCGGGTGATCACCCATATACACTCCCTGATCACCCCCTGTCATTGACCACCCCCCTGTCATTGATCACCCCCCTGTAAGGCTCCATTCAGACGTCCGCATGATTTTTACGGATCCATGGATACATAGGATCGGATCCGCAAAACACATGCGGACGTCTGAATGGAGCCTTACAGGGGGGTGATCAATGACAGGCGGGTGATCACCCATATACACTCCCTGATCACCCCCTGTCATTGATCACCCCCCTGTCATTGATCACCCCCCTGTAAGGCTCCATTCAGACGTCCGCATGATTTTTACGGATCCATGGATACATGGATCGGATCCGCAAAACACATGCGGACGTCTGAATGGAGCGTTACAGGGGGTGATCAATGACAGGCGGGTGATCACCCATATACACTCCCTGATCACCCCCCTGTAAGGCTCCATTCAGACGTCCGCATGTGTTTTGTGGATCCGATCCATGTATCCATGTATCCATAAAAATCATGCGGATGTCTGAATGGAGCCTTACAGGGGGGGTGATCAGTGACAGGGGGGTGATCACCCTGATCACCCTGATCACCCCCTGTCATTGATAACCCCCCTGTAAGGCTCCATTCAGACGTCCGCATGTGTTTTGTGGATCCGATCCATGTATCCATGGATCTGTAAAAAATCATGCGGATGTCTGAATGGAGCCTTACAGGGGGGGTGATCAGTGACAGGGGGGTGATCACCCTGATCACCCCCTGTCATTGATAACCCCCCTGTAAGGCTCCATTCAGACGTCCGCATGTGTTTTGTGGATCCGATCCATGTATCCATGGATCCGTAAAAAATCATGCGGATGTCTGAATGGAGCCTTACAGGGGGGGTGATCAGTGACAGGGGGGTGATCACCCTGATCACCCTGATCACCCCCTGTCATTGATAACCCCCCTGTAAGGCTCCATTCAGACGTCCGCATGTGTTTTGTGGATCCGATCCATGTATCCATGGATCCGTAAAAAATCATGCGGATGTCTGAATGGAGCCTTACAGGGGGGGTGATCAGTGACAGGGGGGTGATCACCCTGATCACCCTGATCACCCCCTGTCATTGATAACCCCCCTGTAAGGCTCCATTCAGACGTCCGCATGTGTTTTGTGGATCCGATCCATGTATCCATGGATCCGTAAAAAATCATGCGGATGTCTGAATGGAGCCTTACAGGGGGGGTGATCAGTGACAGGGGGGTGATCACCCTGATCACCCCCTGTCATTGATAACCCCCCTGTAAGGCTCCATTCAGACGTCCGCATGTGTTTTGTGGATCCGATCCATGTATCCATGGATCCGTAAAAAATCATGCGGATGTCTGAATGGAGCCTTACAGGGGGGGTGATCAGTGACAGGGGGGTGATCCGGGAGTCTATATGGGTGATTACCCCCCTGTCATTGATCACCCCCCCTGTCATTGATCACCCCCCCTGTCATTGATCACCCCCCCCCCCCCCCTGTAAGGCTCCATTCAGACATTTTTTTTGGCACAAGTTAGCGGAAATTTTTTGTTTGTTTTTGTTTTTGTTTTTTCTTACTAAGTCTCATATTCTACTAACTTGTGTCAAAAAATAAAATCTCACATGGACGCACCATACCCCTCACGGAATCCAAATGCGTAAACATTTTTAGACATTTATATTCCAGACTTCTTCTCACGCTTTAGGGCCCCTAAAAAGCCAGGGCAGTATAAATACCCCACATGTGACCCCATTTCGGAAAGAAGACACCCCAAGGTATTCGCTGAGGGGCATATTGAGTCCATGAAAGATTGAAATTTTTGTCCTAAGTTAGCGGAAAGTGAGACTTTGTGAGAAAAAAACCAAAAAAATCAATTTCCGCTAACTTATGCAAAAAATAAAAAATTTCTAGGAACTCGCCAGGCCCCTCATTGAATACCTTGGGGTGTCTTCTTTCCAAAGTGGGGTCACATGTGGGGTATTTATACTGCCCTGGCTTTTTAGGGGCCCGAAAGTGTGAGAAGAAGTCTGGGATCCAAATGTCTAAAAATGCCCTCCTAAAAGGAATTTGGGCCCCTTTGCGCATCTAGGCTGCAAAAAAGTGTCACACATCTGGTATCGCCGTACTCAGGAGAAGTTGGGGAATGTGTTTTGGGGTGTCATTTTACATATACCCATGCTGGGTGAGAAAAATATCTTGGTCAAATGCCAACTTTGTATAAAAAAATAGGAAAAGTTGTCTTTTGCCAAGATATTTCTCTCACCCAGCATGGTTATATGTAAAATGGCACCCCAAAACACATTCCCCAACTTCTCCTGAGTACGGCGATACCAGATGTGTCACACTTTTTTGCTGCCAAGGTGGGCAAAGGGGCACATATTCCAAAGTGCACCTTTCAGATTTTGCAGGCCATTTTTTACACATTTTGATTGCAAGGTACTTCTCACACATTTGGGCCCCTAAATTGCCAGGGCAGTATAACTACGCCACAAGTGACCCCATTTTGGAAAGAAGACACCCCAAGGTATTCCGTGAGGGGCACGGCGAGTTCCTAGAATTTTTTATTTTTTGTCACAAGTTAGCGGAAAATGATGATTTTTCTTTTTTTTTCTTTTTTCCTTACAAAGTCTCATATTCCACTAACTTGCGACAAAAAATAAAAGATTCTAGGAACTCGCCATGCCCCTCACGGAATACCTTGGGGTGTCTTCTTTCCAAAATGGGGTCACTTGTGGCGTAGTTATACTGCCCTGGCAATTTAGGGGCCCAAATGTGTGAGAAGAACTTTGCAATCAAAATGTGTAAAAAATGCCCTGCAAAATCCGAAAGGTGCACTTTGGAATATGTGCCCCTTTGCCCACCTTGGCAGCAAAAAAGTGTGACACATCTGGTATCGCCGTACTCAGGAGAAGTTGGGGAATGTGTTTTGGGGTGTCATTTTACATATACCCATGCTGGGTGAGAAAAATATCTTGGTCAAATGCCAACTTTGTATAAAAAAATGGGAAAAGTTGTCTTTTGCCAAGATATTTCTCTCATCCAGCATGGGTATATGTAAAATGACACCCCAAAACACATTCCCCAACTTCTCCTGAGTACGGCGATACCAGATGTGTCACACTTTTTTGCTGCCAAGGTGGGCAAAGGGGCACATATTCCAAAGTGCACCTTTCAGATTTTGCAGGCCATTTTTTACACATTTTGATTGCAAGGTACTTCTCACACATTTGGGCCCCTAAATTGCCAGGGCAGTATAACTACGCCACAAGTGACCCCATTTTGGAAAGAAGACACCCCAAGGTATTCCGTGAGGGGCATGGCGAGTTCCTAGAATTTTTTATTTTTTGTCGCAAGTTAGTGGAATATGAGACTTTGTAAGGAAAAAAGAGAAAAAAAAATCATCATTTTCCGCTAACTTGTGACAAAAAATAAAAATTCTAGGAACTCGCCGTGTTCCCTCACGGAATACCTTGGGGTGTCTTCTTTCCAAAATGGGGTCACTTGTGGCGTAGTTATACTGCCCTGGCAATTTAGGGGCCCAAATGTGTGAGAAGTACCTTGCAATCAAAATGTGTAAAAAATGGCCTGCAAAATCTGAAAGGTGCACTTTGGAATATGTGCCCCTTTGCCCACCTTGGCAGCAAAAAAGTGTGACACATCTGGTATCGCCGTACTCAGGAGAAGTTGGGGAATGTGTTTTGGGGTGTCATTTTACATATACCCATGCTGGATGAGAGAAATATCTTGGCAAAAGACAACTTTTCCCATTTTTTTATACAAAGTTGGCATTTGACCAAGATATTATTCTCACCCAGCATGGGTATATGTAAAATGACACCCCAAAACACATTCCCCAACTTCTCCTGAGTACGGCGATACCAGATGTGTGGCACTTTTTTGCTGCCAAGGTGGGCAAAGGGGCACATATTCCAAAGTGCACCTTTTGGATTTCACCGGTCATTTTTTACACATTTTGATTGCAAAGTTCTTCTCACACATTTGGGCCCCTAAATTGCCAGGGCAGTATAACTACGCCACAAGTGACCCCATTTTGGAAAGAAGACACCCCAAGGTATTCCGTGAGGGGCATGGCGAGTTCCTAGAATTTTTTATTTTTTGTCGCAAGTTAGTGGAATATGAGACTTTGTAAGAAAAAAATAAAAAAATAAAATCATCATCATTTTCCGCTAACTTGTGACAAAAAATAAAAAGTTCTATGAACTCACTATGCCCATCAGCGAATACCTTAGGGTGTCTACTTTCCGAAATGGGGTCATTTGTGGGGGTTTTCTACTGTTTGGGCATTGTAGAACCTCAGGAATCATGACAGGTGCTCAGAAAGTCAGAGCTGTTTCAAAAAGCGGAAATTCACATTTTTGTACCATAGTTTGTAAATGCTATAACTTTTACCCAAACCATTTTTATTTTGCCCAAACATTTTTTTTTTTATCAAAGACATGTAGAACAATAAATTTGGTGAAAAATTTATATATGGATGTCGTTTTTTTTGCAAAATTTTACAGCTGAAAGTGAAAAATGTCATTTTTTTGCAAAACAATCGTTACATTTTGATTAATAAAAAAAAAAGGAAAAATGTCAGCAGCAATAAAATACCACCAAATGAAAGCTCCATTAGTGAGAAGAAAAGGAGGTAAAATTCATTTGGGTGGTAAGTTGCATGACCGAGCGATAAACGGTGAAAGGAGTGTAGTGCCGAAGTGTAAAAAGTGCTCTGGTCATGAAGGGGGTTTCACCTAGCGGGGCTGAAGTGGTTAATATGCGGTGCAGGCATAGTGAAGAAGGGATGCTCGCAGGCGGTGGACTTCCTTACTGCGCCTGCGCCGCATACATCACAGTACACCCGGAAGAAGAGCGATGCTGGCATCAATGAAGGAGAGGGTTTACTATGATGTATGTGGATGAAGATTTCATCCTAACTCAGGGCCAGGCAGGAGGACGTGAACGCTGCCTGGCCCTGTCAATCAAGTGTAGCAGGGCGTGGCCAGAAGTGGGAAAACAGAGCCTCTAGGAGCAGGAGCAACGCCCCCCCCCTAAACCTAGAGGCTCATTTAACTATTATAAAAGTTATTTTTTCTAAATAACGGCGGCACATAGTGAAATGGGACTAATATAGTTATGTTCAGCTGACATTAGCACATCACTAATGTCAGCCACGTTAATACCCATTTTTCTGCTGACAGAAACCCTTTAAGGATCATAACCCCTTAACAAGCAGAGAAGAGAGGAGGACAAGGTAGGTCTTTAGATTAGTGTGGTGAAATAACTTGTCCTCCCGTGTAATTAGGACAGGTTTTGTGTGTACTTATAAGATGGCGGTCATTTTATTTCCCCAGATGACTGCTCCCCAGACAAAACAAGCCATTATAACTAATAAAAAGTATTTGGGAATATATTTATAATAAAGTAATATTTATGTATTTTCTGTAATTTTATTTTCTTCATTCCCAGAGAACCCCTTTACGTTCTTGGCAATCACTGATAATTTTCATATAGTGATTACTTCCAATTGGGCCTTGAATCAACTTTTCTCGTGGGCAGTTTATTTACTGTTTTTCCAACTATCCTAAATTATTAGGATGCTTGGTATCACTGGCCATCCCCTGTGGGCTAGCCTGGGAAAATATTGGTGACACAGAAGTTCAAAAGTCCCAAGCACTCTCTTATAAATACTTATAATGGGAAGCTTGTGATTGTCTTTAGCTCAAGCTCTGTACCTGTTTTGTTGCAGTGGCTAAAGAAAAATTTGAAAGTACAAATATTACAGTAGCTGGCCCAGAAGACAGTTTCTGAAAATCATTTCTTAATATCCAAGGCAACCTAGTATCCGGCATTTGTCCAGCCCCGATATAAGCAAACATGTCTCAAAGAGGATTTAAAGTAAATGAGCCAGCCAGTCAAAATCCTTTGTATCTGGTGCGAAGTCAATGCTGAGTAAATATCTTTATGGCAAGCTCTTCTCCTGGGGTATCTCATTATTTGATTCTGCTTCCTCCTCGCAGGGGACAGAGCTTGGCATTCAGTATATAAATGACTGTGGTTATGCTCATGTGTGGTATCTGTGTTTGCCAGGCAGCAGCGAATGCTGTTCCGTTCAGAAAGAGCTGCTCGTTGTACGTTCAGAAATATCCCTTTACTTGCTGTTGTGCGCCTTTATGCCTGTACAGTCTTAGGAGAGTAGCCTGCCAGACAGACAGGGCATGGGATGTGGTATCCGCCTTCCCTTTGCTGTGCTTGAGACGGTGAAGGATAAGATAAGACACCATGACACAAGTAGATAATTTCTCATTCAGCATCAAATGTCGGCCTCAAAGATGACTAATATAATCTCTTCCCCTGGGACTGAGGCTTTGCCCTTGAAGACTGTTAGCAATCAGTGAACGCAGCAAAATCTGGATTTTGAAAATGCTTTATTCTTTGATTTACACCTGCCAGTAAAACAAACTTTCTGAAGACCCTTCTATGTTAATTCTGACTCATTGTTTAACATTTATTTCCACTTTTCTGTACAAAAAAAAACACTGCAGTGTACGAATTCCTCTTGATGATTGTGTATTACCTTCCCCTACATATTTCTTGGTTTTGGGGTGATATATTAATTTACGTAAACACAAAGAAATATACTGTGTGTTTACAATCCCTCTTGTTTTCTATTCCTTTAATAGGATTTGGAAGATAAAGGGCATCATTTCTGTCTTTAATTGCTGCTATTCCTTTGTGCTTTTAATCCTGTTATCAGCAGGAAAAGGGCACATGGCGATGTGATTGCCACTGTCTTTGAACACAAGGTTTGTTTCCTTGTGAATCCAAGTAAGTCATCCTAATTTTCTGCTAATGATCTATAAACTAGATTCGAAGGTCTTCTAAACAGGCACTGTGCCCAAATAATGTGTAAGAGCGACTTGTGTTTTATTCAGGTCTCAGTCAAAGCTTTTTAACTTACTGAAAATATGTATTAGGGCCCATTCACACGTCAGTATTTTTCTTTTTTATGCGGATCCGTGTTTCCGCAAAAACCTTCAGTTTTTACTAATTGTACATTCTTCCACCCAAAAAACGGAAGGAGGAATATATGTTGCTAGGGTACTAAAAAAATTTTTTTTCTATTACCTGGAAACGGATCCACAATTGCGGATAACATGCGGATGACATATTGATGCATTCCGCATGTCATCCGCATTTTTGCAGACCCATTGACCACAATGGGACCACGGACTGCATTTTGCAGACAATAGTAGGATAAGCTCTATTTTATTTTATTTTTTTGAGGACAGCCGTTTTTCGTTTTTTTTCTGTTACGACATTCGTCGTGCAGGATAAACATTTTTATATTTCTATAGTACGGGCATATTGGGATGCAGTGATACTAATGGTCTTTATTTTTTATTGTTTGTGTATTTGTATTTTCAAAACAGAAAAGTGGAGAAGTGCCCCTTTAGGATAATTTGCATATATGTGGGCACATATGAACATGGGACCAACACAGATGTTTCAGCTGCCAAGTGCAAATCTGCTGACAGATGCCCTTTAAATTCCTCTAGACATTTCAGCTATTGGGAGAATCAAAATATTCCTAGAGACCCCTGCCCCAGGCAGGGCCTGATAGGATCTTCACTATGACAGGCCTCAGAACCTTCACAGAGTCCGACTCAGAAGCTGTCATAGCAACCAAATGGCTCCATAAATTTTAGTATGAGGGAATCGTTTGGTCCTTGGGGTCACAGCGCTCCTGGGCCCAGATGTCATCGTCAAAATTGACTCTACCTCCGGGTGTCTGTGAACAAAAGCAGGCATCCGCGGCTTTGGTGCCTGTTCAGTTCCTAAGTAGGTGCCATCTTTTTAAAGGGGTATTCCAGTTTTTATTTTTATATTCATTTCTTTATATAATATGAAATCTAACAGTTTTATAATATACACATATTTCAAATTCTCCTCACATAGCTTTTTATCAGTGCAGGTGCTCCCTATCTGTACAGTACAACAGTAGATCAGTTGGTCTACTGTAATGTATTCATAGGTTATCTGAATGGAAATAAATATAGATCAGTTAAAGAGATTATCTCGTGACTAATGTCAACAATAAAAATCAGACATTATATACAAGGACAATTGCTTTCTAACAAAGCTAGAACCAGCCCTGTACCTCACATGGATCCAGAGATCTCCCCATTTATTGCTCTGCTAGATTAATATCAACCTGGCAGCTCAAGGGGAGGGTCCTTTCTCCTGCAGCTCAGGGGGCGTGTCCTTTCTGTGGCAGCGCTCTCCATATCACAGCTCAGGAGTCAGTTGAAAGATTAATCTGAATGTATGCGGCCATCTCAGTGAACTGGACACAAAAATAAGAAAACAAACAGCGGGTGACACTATACACATACATTTTATTGTATAACTCGGTGGCTAATACATGTAATAACAAAGGTATTCAACTCCAGGTGCTGGTTTGAAAACTGTTGAATAATAGGTGAATAGTAGTGTATCGAAGAGCAGAACATATACAGTGTATATACAGTATATACAGTACTACTGCCTGCAGAAGCACCTCATTATGTCTCTCAGTATCTGTGTAGAAGTAGATCTAGCATGTGTTTTCCTGTGTTTCCTCTTTATGTGCTGTTTTTGTTTTCTACTGTTTATTAGACTGCTTGCACACAGTCATTTCTGTGTTTTGGTCTGGTTCTGTTGTCTGTAGGGATGGTCCCATAGGATGGCGCATGAACAATGACGGGAGTATTCCGGCTTTTGTGTATTTTTTTTTTTTATATAATAGAAATTATACAATTTTCAAATGTAAATGTATTTAACCCTTTCGTTACCAGCGCTGGAGCAATAGGCAGACATGGCGCCCGGTCGCACGTGCAGTGGGCGCCATGGCCAGCAGGTCTCTGCTGTTTCAAACAGCAGAGACCTGCGGCTAATTACTAGTTAATTAATAGCCGACTGTGGTAATTAAAGGCTTTAGATGCCGTGATCAAGTGAGATTACGCAAAAAACGTTAAGAGCGTTACTGGCGTCCCCTGCGGCCAATGGGGATGGCGGTAATTGATTTGAATGGGCTCAGCCTCGCTGAATAGGCTGAGAACATTCAATGTGCAATTCTTATTTTGGCCACCAGGTGGCAGACCAACATAAGAAATAAGCAATTCTCAATAATAAGTGCAGTTAAAAAATACACGATTGTTCAAAATAAAAAAATAGATTTTGTAGGCTCATATATGAGCTTCAAAATCATTATAAAAAAAAAATATATATATATATAACAATTTTAAAAATATAAAAGTTTAAATCATCCTCCTTTCCGTATAATAAAAAATCTAAATATCTATATAACAAAAATTATAAACATCATAGGTATCACTGCGACCAAAAACACCTGTACTATTAAAATATAAAAAAAAATTCCGTAATGGAAAAAAGGGTCAAAATTTGCAATTTTTTTATTGCTTCTCTTACCCCAATTTTTTTTTATAAAATATGATCAACTTGTCCCACAAAAAATAAGCCATCATACAGCTATGTAAACGGAAATATAAAAAGTTATAGCTCAAGGAAGATGGGGAAGAAAAATGAAAAAGCAAAAAAATTAAAAAACCTCCGGTATCCTAAGGTATTAAAATTTTGCTCTGCACAGTACGATGGTATAGCTAGTACTGCATATTCAGTAAGCAACAGTGGTACATGACATTTATGTGCTGGGTCAACACACAGGACACTTACATGGGATAACTAGATAGGAATAATGGTGGAAACCATTGTGGCAATTACAGCTCCTTCACTGTAGGTGTGTTACATGGGCTGCCTGTCTCTAAGTGATGTTGTCATGTTGTTAATAAAGTTAGCTGTAAAAAATAAATTACAAACACAACACATACAGGGCAACCACGGAGAACAATGTCAGATGTGGTTACACACAGAGACTAATAGACATGAAATGCATAAAAACCGGAATACCTCTTTAAGTTCTTTACTACTGTCTTCTAATCAGTTTGGCCCTAGCAAATCTGCATATATATTTTTGCAAGCCTACAACAAAAGAGGATTTGTGATGGTGCCCTAGTTGCCTTACTACAGCAGATATTGATTGCACGGTCTTTCGAGGAATATGAGATGCAAGAACCCACACAGCTCATTCTCCTTGCCGCTGCATCAGGTGACTCAGAAGCCTTTGGTACACATCTCAGGAACTTCTAGTTTTCTGACTCACGTTCTATACCTGGAACCACAATTCAAAGATAATTCCAGCTACTTCACTTTATGTACTATTTCCATCTCAGCGTTCTCTGAGGCATTAACATAATAAGAAGTCATAAAATGAACTGCAGCAATATCCAGACGACAAGTCAGCACATGTTTAATTAGTTTCTAATCATGGAGTCTTTTCTTACACATTCATGAAAATGTACATTGATTTCACGTTATTCCCATAATAAGAAAATCCTGCTGTGTTACGTATTTGCTTTTCTTTGTATGGATATACTGTAACTCCCAAAAATTTTCCTGATTTTCTTTGATATAAATTACCTAACATTCTTTATGTAGTTGTACGTTATCCTAGTAACAGCACTCTTAAACAAAATGGCACAAGACTTTAAAAAGGTTCTTCAAGATTTTTGAACTGATGACTTATCCTCTAGTTCCTCAGTATCTGATCGGTGGGGGTCTGAAACCCAGGACCCCCTCCAATCAGCTGTTTGAGAAGGCACCAGCGCTCACAGTAGCACTGTGGCTTTCTCGCAGCTTTCTCTAGGACACATGACATCATGTTCATCGATGGCCTAGGCACAGCTGAGCCTCATTGAAGTGAATGGGACTGAGGTGCGATAACTGTACAATGTACAGCGCTGTGCTTGGTGAGCAGAGAAAAGGCTGAGGCGCTACTGCAAGGCCTTGAATTAAATCCAGTGAGTTGAAATTCCTAATCAATCACCAGAATTATTTATTTTATGAAAATGTGCAGTCTTTTGTGTATCTAAAGGTTGGCTTCTTCTAGAATACACTAGTAATGAATTTGTAGTAAGATTGTAATGTTGTGATACAATCTTGTGTACTGCAGCTCAGCTCCTATTTACTTGAATAGAAGCTGAGCTGCAGTACTCCAGCATAGCCACTACACTGTGGGTGGAACTTTGTGTTTCTGTTTCCCTCCACTGTACAGTTTCCAGTGATGGCAGCTGCCTGACAAAGTGGATTATTGGATGTACAGGGTGTCAGACCCCTAACGATATGATATTTAAAGATCTATCCTGAGAATAGATCATCAATATCGAGGTTCCAACAACTGATCTACAGTGCCTTGCCATTGCAAGGCTTCAAGCAGGATTTTCTCATATGGAAGTGGCCACCGAGCTTAGAGTGTCACTGAGTGTCATCAACAGGTTGCAACAGAGTCACAGAAAGGCATAGAAGTGGACGTCCTTTGGCCACATCCCACATTGATTACTGCTTCATTTTGAACAATGCCCCGCGGAACAGGATGATGAATGCCACACAACTCCAGGCACATTTAAGGAAGGTGAGAGGTACCCAAGTGTCATGTCAGACCATTTGAAACCGTTTACATCAGAGTGATCTGCGTACTAGATGACCTACAAAGGTACTTTACCACACCACCAGGCACAGGCGTCATTGTCTTGCATGGGCCAGGAAGCATTTCCGCTGGACGAGAGACCAGTGGGCCTCAGTGCTGTTCACTGATAAAAGTCAATTCACGCTGAGCAGAAATGATGGCCGCCAATGATGTTAGAGACATCAAAGAGAGCGCTATGCATCAGCCACTCTTGCCACCAGACGAGCCTTTGGTGGTGGTGGTGTTACAGTGTGGGCAGGTGTGTCTAGTCAATACAGAATTGCCCTACAGTTTGTAAATAGTGCAGTGGCAAGCCTATACTACTTGAATAACATCATTAATCTACTCCTGGTGCCTCTGCATGAACAACACAGGCCTAAATGCATCTTCATGGACGACATTGTGCCAGCACATCGAGGTCAAATCATTAGGGAACAGCTGCTGGAGACTAGGGTACCTCAAATGGAGTGGCCTGCACTTACTCCAGACCTGAATCCCATTGAAAACCTATTTGATCAGCTGAGTAGCCATGTAGAGGCTTGTAACTCTGCACCCCAGAACCTCAATGACCTTAGGGCCTCCCTTCAAGTAGAGTGGGATGCCATTTCTCAGCAGACAATAAGTCGACTTGTGAACAGCATGAGATATCGTTGTCAAGCTGTAATTGATGCTTTAGGCCACTAGTCAAGTTATTGAGACACTGACATTTTTTGTGGGGGTATACCCACCACTGTTGTTGTCTTTTGTTTCAATAAATTGTTTGAGATGAAAATAGGGCATTTAGGGTGATTTTCTCATGATATAATATCACTGTAGTGTGAACTTTTTACGCTTTCTGTAAATTTCATCCAAAAATATCCCTAACATTTTTTTAAGTAGTGTATATTGATGACCAATCATCAGAATAGCAATACAAAAGCAAGTGTGAAGGCTGCATATCCTCCATGGTTTCCTTTATTCAAAACGGGTCCATAAAAAGGTACAAAGTGCAAAAATAGTGCAACATTTCAACTAATCCATAGAAGCAGGGGCGTAGCTAAAGGCTCATGGGCCCTGGTGCAAGAGTTAGACTTGGGCCCCCCTTCCCTCAGTGCTTTGTGTGTCTTCTTATGCACCACAAGGGTATTTGGGCCCCCTCAGGCTCCTGGGCCCGGTAGCGATTGCTACCTCTGCACCCCCTATAGCTACGCCCCTGCATAGAAGTATATATACTGCTAGGAAAGACATCGGGACAGGATAATTTTCCAAATTAGGGAACACTACACATGTAGATCAAGATGGTGTAACCACGATCGCATTTAAGAAGCTTTATGTATATAAGGCGCACCCTTGATCATGAATATAATTGAAAATGTTTATTGCCTTTATGAGTCACATCGATGTCGGTATGAACCAGTAATAGCAGTGCATGTTAGGGAGCGAGATAATGCGTGGAAGCACTGCCCCTAAAATATTGTTTCCATGGGTACATGGGAAGCTATCAAAGGGGGCGTGGCTGGCATGATCATGTGGTCACATGCTTTGAAAGAGGTCACGTGTTGCATTGACGCTGCAGACACGTGACACAGAAGGGATCATGTGATGAATTGATGTAAATGACAAGTTATCCAATGGAATGGGGGGTGTCAATATAGTTAGGAGACGCCGAGTACGTTTGCGATCAAGCGGAGACCTGTCCGCCCACTTCCACCGTGGTATGTTGATGGGACTTTGAAATGATTATCTTGATAACATAGCAATCATGTATGCACAATAGGGTGTTGGTGATAACACCACTGTTGTGTATATCAATTATATATTTAATGCTGATTGGCCAATATGTTAAATTGATGTAATTTCCTAGCACTATATATACTTGCATTATTTACTCTGTATTATGCTTGAGAAAGACTATGGATTAGTCGAAATGTTGCACTATTTTTGCACTTTGCACCTTTCTATGGACCCGTTTTGAAAAAAAGAAAACCATGGAGATATCACACTTGCTTTTGTATTGTTGAACGGAAGAGGTTGCTGTGGACCTGCGGCTGCTGGCCAGCGTGTGCATTCCCAGTGGAGGTCTGGAGGGGATAGTGGTGCTGCTCTTATATTGGTATTTTTTCTCTATCATCAGGATAGGTCATCAATATCTGATATGTGGGGGTCTGACATGCTCGCCAATCAGCAGTTTGACAAGGAGCACCACTTCCTGTTCATTACACGTCGTCTTGGAAGTGCAGTGTAATGACAAGTGCACACTCCATCCACTTGAATGAAAGGAGTACTTGTAATTATACTATGCCATTTTTCCACAGGAGACGACATGTAATGAACAGGAAGCGGCGCTCGCATAGAGCACTGCCTCCTCACCAAATAGCTGATCGGCAGGGGTGCCGGGTGTCGGATCCCCGTTGATCAGATATTGATGATCTATCCTGATGATAGGTTATCAATATATATGGCAGGACAACCTCTTTAAGAAAGAAAATGTAATGTTCTCCTAAAATTAAGGATATCTGGGGTATCTAACAGTTAATTTGGGGGCTCTCTAGACATCACAAGCATTGATGAACATTTCCAATGTATGGACTCACATGCTAAAACAAACTTTTTACAGTCCTCTGAAACATTTAGTCACACTCACAAAGGCATTGGTTTGTATATGTATTTCATAGCACTGTACCATTACCCATATAGTGTAAACAAAAGGATTTTTATCAGATACCACCAAGCAATGATACAGAGCTCCATGTCATCTACTATTGACAAAAAAAAACTCTGACATGGATCACTGCTGCCCCTGGCTATACTTGTCCAAGATGGCTCCAGGTGTGGATCCAAATGCTCAAGGAAAAATGTTTTGGTAATTGTTACCCTCCATAGTTATATTAAAAAAGAAGTTGAAGATCTTGGTGTGTTAACCACTGAAACTATTGTATTATATTTATCTCTCACAGAGAACTATGGCATACCGACTTCAGATGCAGAATGCAGATTTCCAGATTTATTCAATAATTTTTGATTTACTTCACTGAATATATCTGGAAATCTCCATTTGAATTTAGTATGCCGTGGTTCTGTTTGAAATGCTATTTAGATTGAAGAATCCCACTGCAGAGCATCTCTACAGTAGTGTGTGCTACCACTTCATTTATATATTAAATTCATCTCTGATATGATAAATTATCAGACATGTTGGTAAAAAAGTGTTAGATGTCTCATGTCATTCCTCACTTAGACTCACTCAGACTCCCTGCCATACCTGCAAAAAAATAAAAAGAAATAATTTGGAAAATAAAGTAAAAACACCATGACCTGATGTCACGGCTGAGGATGGGGAAAAATCCTCAGCCGTGCGATGCCAGATGATGTTATGGCTGCTCGGCCAGGACAACAGGATAGGGAGCAGGTCACCTCCTACAGCGTCCCTAACCTGACCCTAACTCCTATCTGCATGGGCCGACCTCAAAGGTAGGAGGACCCATGCGCAGGAACCTAGGAGCCCTGACTTACCCTCCGTCCGGTCCCTAGCTAGGAGTCAGGGTAAGACAACCTACTCCTCCTAGGCACGGAGGAGCAGGAGTCTCAATGGCCAAGCTGCTGGGAAAAGGGGAACACATACAGCCTTACGGGTATGGCAGGCGAACTAGTAGTTCCACCAACCTGCCACAGCCTTGCTGACTGGATCCCTGTGCAAACAGGAATCCAGAACCGTAAGCTGCACAAAAGGAAGGTCTCAACAGAACATCACATACAACATCACACACAAGAAGACATAAACATAATGACAATAATGGTTATGACCACAGGGGTGGCTCTCACTGGCAGGTGGAAAACACAGGAGGCTGGCTCCAGCAAAGCATGGCTGAAGCAACCTCCAGACCTGAGAAAACAGTGAGACTTTATAGGCCAAGAAGCCACACCCCACAGTCGGACACACCCAGTGAGACACACACACACACACTGGGAAGGGAATTAACCCTTCCACCACCAGGGAAGGGAAGACAACAACTTAAAGGGGAATACAGGCAAATAAACCCTGTGCACACCAGACATGGGAAGTGCACACCAAACATACAAGTTGCCAGATGCAACCGCACGCACCACACAGCAAGCAGCCACGAAACAACTCAGGCTGCAATGCTGCCATATAAAAACTGTTGCCAGCGGCAACCACAGGTGAGGCAAAAACCAAGGCCCTCACCTGTGATTGACAACGAAACCAAAACCGCTGACAACCGCATGCGGTGCAGGAGTCACGGTCATAGGCATGGTCGTGACACCTGACCAGTACGGTATACCTGACCCATGCTGTATATTGCAAATTGGATATATGAGCTACTACAATTTAGTGTACACGTAGAAATGCAGGCATTTGGCCTGCAGTGTTGGAAACCATACTTAGACCATCTAAATTCTGTTGTTTTGATGTATTCAGTAGATTAAATGGAATCCTGACACCATGGTATTACATGCTGAGAAAATGCTCCTACAATGCGATTTTATTAGGCAAGTCAAAGCTGCACAGCTCTACAGAGCTCATTTTCCAAACATGGCCAAATGAGCTCTATTGTAGCACACTGACAAGCTCTGAATTTTAATGACATGAGGCAAATTTGCCAAGTATATAATGAGTATACTATGCACTTTGTGACTAGATGGACTGCCCGGGACATATATCCATATGTAGGACCAGCCTGCATACTTAGTAGAGACCACTGCTGATAGAATAGACATAGAAGTGATGTGAAACTGTCCAAACATGTAATCACTGCAAGTTCTGGTATTTTACATCTAACCATGTTACAATTCTAGACCTTGCCATTAACTGGTATTACAGTGCCTTGAAATAGTCATACCCTTTGGACTTTCCCCTTTTTTTCATGTTACACCCACAAACTTAAATGAATTTTATTGGGATTTTATGCGATAGACCAAAGCAAAATAGCAAGTACTGTATGTGTGAAGTTAAAAGAAAATGATATATGGTTTTCTACAATTTTAATTAAAAAAAATCTGGAAAGTGTGGCATGCATTTTTATTCTGTACTCTGATACTCCTAAATAACATCCAGTGTGACCAATTGACTTTAGAAGTCACCTAACTAGTAAATAGAGTCCACCTGTGTGTAATTTATTCTCAGTATAACTATAGCTGTTCTGTGAAGGCCTCAAAGGTTTGTTAGTGAATATTTGTGATCAAACAGCATCATGAAAACCAAGGAACACACCAGACAGGTCAGGGATAAAGCTGTGGAGAAGTGTACAGCAAGGTTAGGTTATAAATAAATATAGCTCTGAATATCACGGAGGGCTGGTCAATCCATCGTCAAAAATGGAAGGAGTATGGCACAACTGCAAACCTACCAAGACATGGCTGTCCACCTAAACTGACAGCCCAGGCAAAGAGAGTACTAATTAGAGAAGCAGCCAAGACGCCCATGGTCACTCTCAGGTGGGAGAATCTGTCTATAGGAGTTGTGAATGCCATTTTTGAAAGCAAGCCATAAAAATTTTGCCACATGATATGTAGGAAACACAGCAAACATGTGGAAGAAGGTGCTCTGGTCAGATGAGACCAAAGTTGAACTTTTTGGCCTAAATGCACAACACTATGTGTGGCAGAAAGCTAACATTGTACACACATTGAGCACACCATCCCCACAGTGAAACATGGTGGCAGCATGCTGCTGTGGGAATGCTTTTCTTCAGCAGGGAAAGGGAAGCTGGTCAGAGTTCATGGGAAGATGGATGGAGCTAAATACAGGGCAATCCTGGAGGAAAATCTGGTAGATGCTGCAAAAGACCTGAGACTGGGGAGAAGGTTCGCCTTCCAGCAGGAGAACAACCCCAAACACACAGCCAAAGCTACAATGGAATGCTTTAGATCAAAGCATATTCATATGTTAGAATAGCCCAGTGAAATTTCAGACCTAAATCCCATTGATTCTGTGGCAAAACTTGAAAATTGCTGTTCACAGACACTCTCCTTCCAATCTGACTGAGCTTGAGCTATTTTTCAAAGAAGAATGGCAAAAATGTCAGTCTCTAGATGTGCAAAGCTGGTAGGGACATACTACAAAAGAGAAAAAGACTTGAAGCTGTAATTGCAGTAAAAGGTAGTCCTAAAAAGTATTGGCTTAATACAAATGCACACCTTTCCAGATTTTTATTTATAAAAAATTGTAAAAACCATCATTTTCATTTTACTTCACACATTCTTTGTGAAAAAGTTCAAGGGGTATAAATACTTTTTCAAGGCATTGTGTATATATACTAAAATAAGTATCATGACTACTTCTATGTGCCTTATGTATTCAGTTGCTACAGTACTTTTTGTATTACTGGATATGGACTCAAGAGTTTCAGTTGTTGTAGCTCAAACCAAATACCAGAATGTGAAGAAATGTAATCTGACAACTTCGTTACTAGATGTGGTGGTTTAAACACCAGAGAAGCTGCTAATCTCTTGGGATTTACAAACACAAAGTCTAAAGTGGTTAAAAAGTGTAGATCACAAAAAAAATAATATAGTGTGTGCCAGTTTTCTGGGCAGTACCTTGTTGATATAAAAGGACACAGGAAAATGGTCAGACTGGTCAAAGGCAACACAAAGGTTTTACTCAAATAACAATGTATTCTAAAGTTGGTAGGTAGGAGCATATAGTAACGTACGACATGGTTATAGCAGGAAAAGACCATAACAAGTACCATAAAGTAAAGTTCACTAAATGTGAACATTGCTTTACAAACCAAATCTTGTTTTCTGCAGCACCACAGAGGCTAGGGACAGGTTAGAATTGGTCATGAGACATATGAATTCATAGATATATCATGTGAATTACTCGAGCCTCTGTGGTATAATGGTGTGTTAGTTAAGTATTGCCTAATAGGGTTTTCCAAGTTAAATTAAATCTCTCGCAGCAATATTAAATGTACTAAAATAAGAAAAAGAAGTGATGCTACTTTTCTCCCCTGTAGTCCTACACGGCTGACATCATCTTCCAGGGTGCCGCAGTGACATCCCGTACACACCAGGTCATCGCACAGCTAATTACTGACCTCAACAAAAATGGTACGTGACTGTTGAGGCCAGTGATGACATGGTGTGCGTCATCACTGCTGCACCCAGGAAAATAAATATCAATAGGGAGGAGCAAAGAGTTAGGGCTCATGCACACGACCGTATGTATTTTGTGGTCCGCAAAAAATAGATTTGCAAAAAATAAGGATGACATCCATGTGCACTCCGTATTTTGTGGAACGGAACAGCTGTCCCTTCATAGAACAGTACTATCCTTGTCCATAATAGCACATGTTTAATTTTTTTTGTGGAACGGAAATACGGACATACGGAAACAGGATGCACATGAAGTAACTTTCGTTTCTGCAAAAAAAACAACGTAATGGACTCTGAAAGAAAATACGTTTGTGTGCATGAGCCCTTATAATTTAACTTGAACTTCCCATTTCAGTGCTACAGGTTGCCTATTATAGCAATGCTCCATAACCATGTGCAACCAGTGATGGCTACAGCCTAGTTGTGTTCCTTTTAAGGATGCCGTAGAACTGGAAATATGCAATGAAAGTAGGCATGAAACACCTGGAATCTCTAAAGAATGTTTCCAATGATGTTCCAATGTTGAATCCATGATACTAAGGTATGTGGATGGGTATATTAGCCACTATTAGAAAGACCCACCTATCAGACATGCAACCTCTTTTAAAAATATACATTTTGTAAAATAATTATTTTAAGGCTGGCATTTTTTGAACACCTTTCTTCTATTTCCCACAATAGAACTTGGGTTGGTGCTACCCTTTCTACGATATTAAACATTGCAGAATTACAAGACAGTGACACACCAACCAAATTCAGAAGACAAGCCCTACCACATTGGCTCTGATAGCCTGCTGTGTTTATAAGAGGGCTGAACAATATTGTTCCCTCTTACAAAAAAAAAATTGCAACTTTTTCAGTATTACAACAGCACCGACTACAGTTTAGACATATTCACTTCTGCCACCTTGAGGAGACTACAGCCAGTGTTGATACCCAGAGAAGTTGAACGTGCCCTCAATGAGAGAGTCTGTAATCACATACTCATTGCTCTGTGTGAGAGTGTGACCACAAAGCCTGTTGCCTCTTATAAGATTATTATTAGTACTGTTGCCCCACATGAGACCAGTAAATATTATTTTTGCAAGTTCTATCTGTGTCCAACTGCATTCCTTCCACCATGCTAAAGTTGGAAATTCTCATACCATTCTAAGGGCAAAAGGATCTCTCCTCTAAGGTCTGACCTACTTTCATGTTCTTAACAAGCAAATTGCCCATCACCGTTCAGGGTGTTCAGGATCTTTCAGATCTCTATTCTCCTGTGAGTGCCCCCTTTCCATGCATATTCATCTGCTTTTATTTTACAAAAATGTATAATGTATAGCAGTCAGTACCATTCCTCTAGACCTTTATGAATCCCAGCTCATACCTCTAAAAATCAAGTTGCTTACATCAACCCCTATCTTTGCAAACATTTCCTTAGATCCCCAAACATGGATATGACTGCAGTGTGTCCCAGTTAACTCTCTGTTGATCTAAACCAAGAGGAAGAAAATAATTTAAAGGGCTTGTCTCACAAAAAATAGTCTACAGTTTTAAAACCAGTAGCTGTATCTGAATACTTTTATAATTGCATGTAATTAAAAATATAGTATAACCACTGAGTTATTCAATAAAATGCATCTGTATAGCACCACCTGCTGTTTTTTTTTTCTTATTTCTTTGTCTGGCCCACTGAGATGGCCGTAGATGCTCAGTTTCATCCCTCAACTGGCTCCTGAGCTGTGATAGGGAGAGCACGGACACGCCCCCTGAACTGCCACAGAACAGAAACTCCCCTTGAGCTGCCAGCTTGATATATATCTATCAGAACAATGAATGTGGAGATCTCTGGATCCATGTTAGGTACAGGGCAGATTCTAGCTGTGATAGAAAGAGATTGTCCTGTACTATATAACCCCTTTAAAGAGCATCTGTCACCATAATGAACCCTATTAAACTAGGCATACTTTTTGGTAGGTTTGATCATGCTAAAATAAGAAATTTCTCTCTGCAATCGATACTACCATTGCATAGAAATGCTTAATTTTAGTTATTTGCGAATAAGGTGCTCAGAGCACTGAGGGGCAGGCCTACACCCTCGGAGCACTGCTTCACCTCCACCTCTCCCCATTGCCTCCTAATGAGTCTGACAGGGCCAGTCATAGTCATTGCTCTGATGCCTGGCACTGATATCTCAAATATGTGTCAGTGCAGTGAAAATCTCCTGTAGTTGTCCCCGCTCTGAGATCTTCACTCCACATGTGCCTATTGTATTGCAGCTGGCGCATGCATGAGATTTCAGGGCCAGGCATCAGAACAGTGAGGATGCCTGGCCCTGTCAATCAGTGGTGGGGAGAAGGACTCACAATGTAGAAGAGGAGAAACTGAAGTGGTGCCAGCTGTTTTGTGCTTTGAGCACCTCATTTGCATACAACTACAATAAGAATTTCTCTGAATCAGTAATACCAATTGCATAGAGAAAGGGCTTATTTTAGTCACCAAGTTCAAACCTACCAGGTAGTATGCCTGGTTAATTGGAGTTGACCATGTTGACAGATGCTATTTAATCCGTACTTCAATTTGCATTTTGTGGGCACTTAGGCCACTTCCTAGGTCATTTGATATCACATTCATCAGTCACATGGCCTAGGCACAGGTCAGTGACAATTAGGTGAATGGGGCTGAGCTGTGATACCAAGCACTGCCACTATCAAATGAACGGCACTCTTCTTGGTAGGCTGTGAGGAGGCTACGTGGCTCACCAAAGTTTCAGTAAGTGCTTCGGCTTCCTCAAACACTGTTTGGTGTGGGTGCCGAAAGTCTGACTTTTGCCAATCTCAAATTTATGACCTATCCTGTGGATAGGTCATCATTATCTAAATCCCGGAGAACCCCTTTAAGCAGCATATCATATATACGTTGTAATTTATAGGATTTTGAGAAATAATTCAGCTGGAGAATCTTATATAGAGTTGTCTGAATTGCTTAAATGTTCAGTTCAAGCATGTCAAATATGACAACAAATAGTGTAAATGTTTAAACACAATCCAAATACTATATTTAATTGCAAGCTCCAGATAAAAGTTGCCAAGAACCAAACGTTCCCTTTAAGGTGGTATATGTAAAAAATATTGAGAGAACTGGTTAAAACTGTCCTGTATCACCTTTCTATGTAGTGGCATAGGATAAATTAAATATGCAGATTGTAGCAATATTTTATAAGATACATATAGAAGATGAATATATATGAATATTTACACAATATAAAGTGGGTAAAGGGTTAATCTGTTTAGAATATCTTTTTTGGGATGACTTCAAAGGTTCTCTTGGCAACCAGATGAGAGCAAGGTTCTTTTTTCCTTGGGTCAGAGCGTAGTTTGCACAAGCTGCAGCGAAGCCTTATGTCCTATGTTTTGCTTGGAATGAGACATGTGGCTGTGCCGAGAGTTGTATTTGTTGCTTGTTTGTTACCAGGGATCTTGCTTTGCTGACAGCCCTACCTTTTAAGTTATACCATGTGGTGCTATAGCTGTCGCTGAGCAGTCACATGTACATGGCAGCTGCAAATGTTTTCACACGTCAACTCTGACATTTGTGATGTCATAGTTCTTTTGTCCTCTCTCCCCTCCTGTAGATCTGTTCAAATGATTTCCTTGCCTCTCTGTTTCTAATGGATGAACACTTAAAGGTGACAATTTATATTAAAATAGCGGACCATCTGGAAGGCTCCCAGATACTTAGTTGTACTGATTGCACATGGATTTTTATTTAGAAAACAGCTCTGAAACAAACCAGTGTAAAAAAATCTGTTTAACCCTAAAATGTAAGACCTCCATTTGTAGGCACACATAGACACAAAAATTTGAATAATGCATAATTCCTTGTCCAGGAGTGTTGTCTGGGTTCATAATGAAGTCATTTTTTTATCTGCCTAGAGTACCCCAAACACTGTTTATATTTTACCCATATGGCAGCTTTTCATGTCAGCACTATCCTTCCATTGTTATGCATTATTTCATGTTGGCAGGATGTTTACATCCAGAACTTCCAAACTGTCTGTTTTTCTCAGCCTTTTGTTGGTTTTTCTCACCAAACCAGCATGCTGTGGTCTGCACCACATCCTTCACTTACCTGCTGCAAAGGGTCTGCCATGGGAATCCTGTGTCCCATGCTGCAGGCTGCAGTCACTTTCTCTGTGTGTGTTAGAGTCAATTCATTGATCCTCTTCCTGTGGCATTGCAAGGGTTAATTCCCCTTTTTGCTCTGTGTTCAGCTGTTGGAGCACACCAGACCCACCCCCCTTCCATATATGCTGAACAGTTTTTTCCATCCCTAGCCTAAGAAATAGAATCTTTTTGGTTTTACTTGCTTACTAAGCCCTGCAAAAGAGCTATAAGAAATACTTCTGCCTGTTTCCTGTATACTGACTCTCTGTCCCTTGAGCTGACCTGTGTTTGTTCACTGTATTGACCCTGAGCACTTGCCCTGACCTTTGAACTGTTTTACGGATTTGAACACACTATACCTGCCATAACCTCTGCCTATTTCCTGACTATATTTGTACTGGTGTCTCTGATCCCAGTGAGACAGTAGCCGACCACACCAGGACTATTCCAAGAGGTAGCAGCTTGGTGACTCCCTTGCAGCAGACTAGATCCCTGTATAGGGGTTTAAGGAACAAAACCAGAGGATTGCAAAAATAATGCTTCAGAACTAGCCCAAAGTCAACCCAGTTGGTTGGCACAGTAGGTCCACACTGACTGCCCATAAAAATACCCCTAACTAACATAAAGAGAGGAGGTACAGGGGGTGTCATTTAGCAGAGAGAACAGTGTGGCACATTACAGAGCAAAGCATAGTGGGATTGGTTACTAAACCCAGCAGCAAACTGATGAAAACAAAACGTTCTGTAACAGGTTGCACGCCAAAGTACCAAGGACAACATAAACATGGAACATCACATTAATAGAAAATTTTCCAAAAACATGCTGTGACAATTTACATAGTAATAGAATCAGGTTAAGTTTAATAGTCCATTGATGAGTACAAGCTATATCTAGTGTATGTTGTAGCTATTAAAGAGGACCTTTCACCGATTATGACACTGTGAACTAAGAATACAGACATGGAGAGCGGCGCCCTGGGGATCTCACTGCACTTACTATTATCCCTGGGCGCCGCTCCGTTCTCCCGCTATGCCCTCCGGTATCTCCGGCCACTAAGTTATACAAACCGGATTCCAAAAAAGTTGGGACACTATACAAATCGTGAATAAAAACTGAATGCAATGATGTGGAGATGGCAAATGTCAATATTTTATTTGTAATAGAATGTAGATGACAGATCAAATGTTTAATCCGAGTAAATGTATCATTTTAAAGGAAAAATACGTTGATTCAAAATTTCACGGTGTCAACAAATCCCCAAAAAGTTGGGACAAGTAGCAATAAGAGGCTGGAAAAAGTAAATTTGAGCATAACAAAGAGCTGGAAGACCAATTAACACTAATTAGGTCAATTGGCAACATGATTGGGTATAAAAAGAGCTTCTCAGAGTGGCAGTGTCTCTCAGAAGCCAAGATGGGTAGAGGATCACCAATTCCCACAATGTTGCGCAGAAAGATAGTGGAGCAATATCAGAAAGGTGTTACCCAGCGAAAAATTGCAAAGACTTTGCATCTATCATCATCAACTGTGCATAACATCATCCGAAGATTCAGAGAATCTGGAACAATCTCTGTGCGTAAGGGTCAAGGCCGTAAAACCATACTGGATGCCCGTGATCTCCGGGCCCTTAAACGACACTGCACCACAAACAGGAATGCTACTGTAAAGGAAATCACAGAATGGGCTCAGGAATACTTCCAGAAACCATTGTCAGTGAACACAATCCACCGTGCCATCCGCCGTTGCCAGCTGAAACTCTACAGTGCAAAGAAGAAGCCATTTCCAAGCAAGATCCACAAGCTCAGGCATTTTCACTGGGCCAGGGATCATTTAAAATGGATTATGGCAAAATGGAAGACTGTTCTGTGGTCAGACGAGTCACGATTCGAAGTTCTTTTTGGAAATCTGGGACGCCATGTCATCCGGACCAAATAGGACAAGGACAACCCAAGTTGTTATCAACGCTCAGTTCAGAAGCCTGCATCTCTGATGGTATGGGGTTGCATGAGTGCATGTGGCATGGGCAGCTTGCATGTCTGGAAAGGCATCATCAATGCAGAAAAATATATTCAGGTTCTAGAACAACATATGCTCCCATCCAGACGTCATCTCTTTCAGGGAAGACCCTGCATTTTTCAACAAGATAATGCCAGACCACATTCTGCATCACAACATCATGGCTGCATAGGAGAAGGATCCGGGTACTGAAATGGCCAGTCTGCAGTCCAGATCTTTCACCTATAGAGAACATTTGGCGCATCATAAAGAGGAAGGTGCAACAAAGAAGGCCCAAGACGATTGAATAGTTAGAGGCCTGTATTAGACAAGAATGGGAGAGCATTCCTGTCATGGTCTTACCTTCTCACTGTTCTCCTTCGTTTGACATGTGCTGGCGGCCATCTTGGTTTCTGGGTTTCTTGTAGCCTCCCACCCTGCGGCTCCTCCTTCCCACTGGGAGGAGCTGGATGCCTAGCTCATATATATAGAAGGTCTGTGGCTTCAGTTCCTTGCTTGGTCCTCCTGTGTTCACATGCTTCTAAGACTGCTGCTGCTTCTGGTTCCTGATCCTGGCCTCGTCTGTCTACCCCGTTGGTTCCTGATCCTGGCTTCGTCTGACTACCCCGTTGGTTCCTGATCCTGGCTTCGTCTGACTACCCCGTTGGTTCCTGATCCTGGCTTCGTCTGACTACCCCGTTGGTTCCTGATCCTGGCTTCGTCTGACCACCCTCCTGGTTCCTGACCTCTGTCTACGCAAGACCCTGCTTCGGTTTAGCCATCCGTTTGGACTTTTGCTACGGCTTGATTTCCAATAAAGCCTTCTTATTTCCACTCATCTCTGTTGTACGTCTGGTTCATGGTTCCATGACATTAGGACCAAGCCATGAATTCTGACGGTACAGGGCCATCCTCGCTACCTACGCTGGTTGCCAGACTTGATCAGCAGGATCACCTGTTGGGTCGGTTCGCTGTGGCGTTGCAAACCCTGCTTGAACGCACGGCTCATTTCGCTTCCGTTGCCGATGGGTCGGTTGTCGCTCCTGGGCCCGCTCCTACTGCCGCTCCGGTTGTGGCGCCAGAGTCTACCCCGACACCTGTTGCTGTGCCTGCGGTGTCTCGGGGTATGACCGGTTCTGCCCCCCTTCCACAGCGCTTTGGGGGAGAGCCAACTCAATGCCGAGGTTTCCTTAACCAGGTGGGCATTTATTTCGAGTTGCTGCCACATGCCTTTCCTACTGAGAGATCAAAGGTGGGCTTCTTGATCTCTCTGCTCTCGGACAAGGCCTTGGCCTGGGCCAGCCCTTTATGGGAGAACAACAATCCGGTGGTTGCCGAGTTTTCCGGTTTTGTTGCTTCTCTTCGGAAGGTATTCGATGTGCCGGCTCGTGCTGCCTCTGCTGCGAAGCTCCTTATGTCCATCAGACAGGGTTCACGATCCGTAGCTGAATACGCCATTGAGTTTCGTACCCTGGCAGCAGAGGTGGGCTGGAATAATGAGGCTCTGGTCGCTGCTTTCTCTCATGGTCTCTCGGATGCCTTGAAGGATGAGGTTGCAGCTAAGGACCTACCAGTGGAGCTCGAGTCTCTTATTTCTTTCCTGATTTTGATTGACACCAGACTCAGGGAGAGACCTTCCTTTAAGGAGAGCCTGCGGAGGTCTCCTAACAGATTGGCGCCTACGTTTGCTGTCCCACCCGTGCCTCCCTCTCCTCCCACGCCTCCTGGGGATGACTTGTCTGGGGGTGAACCCATGCAGCGGGGGTTTGCTCGCCTGTCTGAGGGGGAGAGGGTACTCCGGAGACGCGAGGGCCGATGCATGTACTGTGGTCTCGGTGGGCATTTTCGGTTGGCATGTCCGAACCGTCTGGGAGAACGCTCGCACCTGAGGTCCTGTCGGGGGCAGATCTTGGGTGGAGTCTCCTCGTCCCCGGTTTCCCGTGTTGACAAACCACTGATCACGGTTCTCCTCTCCTGGGTCGGGGGCTCGGTGATGACCCAGGCGTTGGTGGACTCTGGTGCTGGTGGTTTGTTCATTGATAGAGTGTTCGTTGCCGCCAATTCCATTCCTCTGCAGCCTCGAGGTTCCCCACTGGCTCTTGAGGCGATAGACGGCAGACCCCTTCTGCCACCACACGTGACTCATGAGACCCTTCCAGTGGGGATAGCCATTGGTGCCGTTCACAGAGAGTCGGTCTGTCTCCAGGTGATTTCGTCTCCACACTACTCGGTGGTCTTGGGGTACCCCTGGCTCCAGAAGCATAATCCGACTTTCGATTGGAGATCGGTCGAGATCCTCTCGTGGTCACCGCAGTGTGGGGCTAGTTGCATCCATGGGCCTGTCAAGTTGCTGTGTACTTCCTCGGACTCTCTGTTGCCTCCTGAATACGAAGAGTACCGGGATGTATTCGATAAGGTGCGCGCGGTTGCCCTACCTCCGCACCGCCCATACGATTGTGCCATAGAGTTACAATCCGGTGCCGTTCCTCCTCGTGGCAAAGTCTATCCACTGTCGGTAGCGGAGAATGAGGCCATGGAGGAGTACGTGAGGGAGGCGCTTTCACGCGGACACATTCGCAAATCCTCGTCCCCGGCAGGGGCTGGATTTTTCTTTGTGAAAAAGAAGGGCGGCGAGTTGAGGCCTTGCATCGATTACAGGGGTCTCAATCGCATCACGATCAAGAACGCTTACCCGATACCCTTGATTTCCGAGCTGTTCGATCGCCTCAAAGGGGCCACGGTCTTTACCAAACTCGACCTGAGGGCGGCATATAACCTGGTAAGGATCAAGGCGGGCGATGAGTGGAAGACCGCGTTTAACACCAGGACCGGTCATTATGAATCCTTGGTTATGCCCTTTGGGTTGTGCAATGCGCCCGCAGTCTTCCAGGAATTCATCAACGATGTTTTCCGTGACCTGTTGCAGCAGTGTGTGGTGGTCTATTTGGATGACATCTTGGTATATTCTGCATCCATGGAGGCCCACATTCTGGATGTCAGACGAGTGTTGCAACGCTTACGAGAGAACAAGCTGTTCGGTAAGCTTGAGAAATGCGAATTTCACCGATCCCAGGTAACCTTCTTAGGTTACATCATTTCCGCTGAGGGGTTCTCCATGGATCCTGAGAAGGTTTCGGCTGTCTTACAGTGGCCCAGCCCAGTGGGCTTCGTGCCCTGCAGCGCTTTTTGGGCTTCGCCAATTATTATCGGAAGTTCATCAGGGACTTTTCCATGCTAGCCAAGCCTCTCACGGATCTGACCAGGAAGGGCAGTAATCCTCAGGTCTGGCCGCTCGAGGCCATCCGAGCTTTTGAGGCTCTAAAGTCCGCCTTTGTGTCGGCTCCGATTCTGTCGCATCCCAACCCTGGGTTGCCTTTTGTCCTCGAGGTGGACGCGTCTGAGACGGGAGTAGGCGCCCTCCTGTCTCAGCGTAGAACACCAGAGGGTCCTCTGCTTCCTTGTGGGTTTTACTCCCGGAAACTGTCTTCCGCGGAGTGCAACTATCAGATTGGTGACAGGGAGTTATTGGCCATCGTGCAGGCCCTTAAAGAATGGAGGCACTTGCTCGAGGGCTCGGTGGTTCCGGTTCTCATCCTGACGGACCACAAGAATCTGACCTACCTCTCTGAGGCCAAGAGATTGACACCACGTCAGGCCAGATGGGCTCTGTTCTTGTCACGTTTTAATTACGTGGTCTCCTACCTACCCGGCTCCAAGAACATCAGAGCGGATGCCTTATCACGGCAGTACTCCGAGCTGTCCGGGGAGGAGTCGATTCCGACTACGGTCATACCCCCGAATCAGATCCTGGCCGCTATTCGCACCAGCCTGACCTCTCCTGGGTGAGCAGATTTTGGCGGCTCAATCTGGTGCTCCCTCTGGGAGACCCAACGGCAGATGTTTTGTGCCTGAGGAGTTGCGCACTCGGTTGTTGCGAACCTACCATAACTCCAAGGCCGCGGGGCATCCTGGAAAGAATCAGCTGTCCTGGGCGGTTTCACGTCTGTTCTGGTGGCCTTCTCTACGTTCCGACATCGCCGCATATGTAGCGGCATGCTCCGTTTGTGCCCAGAGTAAGTCCCCTCGGCACCTTCCGTTGGGCCTTTTGCAACCCATAGCCACCGGGGAGCGTCCATGGTCACACCTGGGGATGGATTTCATTGTGGACCTCCCTGCATCCCGAGGCCATACGGTCATTCTCATGATTGTGGATCGGTTTTCCAAAATGTGCCACTGTGTTCCTCTCAAGAAGTTACCCTCTGCACAAGAGTTGGCCTCGATTTTTGCCAGGGAGGTCTTCCGGTTGCACGGTTTGCCCAAGGAGATTGTGTCTGATCGGGGGAGTCAGTTTGTGTCCAGGTTCTGGCGCGCCTTTTGCTCCCAGTTGGGGATTCATCTCTCTTTCTCCTCGGCCTACCACCCTCAGTCCAATGGGGCCGCAGAACGATCCAATCAGGCCTTGGAGCAATTCCTTCGTTGCTATGTCTCCGATCACCAAGACAATTGGGTTGACCTCCTGCCTTGGGCTGAGTTTGCCAGGAACACGGCGGTGAACTCTTCCTCTGGGACGTCTCCCTTCATGGCCAATTATGGGTTCCAACCTGCCGTGTTACCGGAGGTATTCTCTCCCCAGGATACTCCGGCTGTGGAGGATCACCTTTCCGTCCTACGTACTTCTTGGGTACAGATCAAGAGGTCCCTTGAGGTCTCTGCGCAACGCCAGAGACTCCAGGCTAATCGCAGACGAGCGCCCGCTCCTTCCTACCAGGTCGGAGACCGTGTATGGTTGTCCACCCGCAACCTCAACCTTCGAGTGCCCACTTCCAAGCTGGCGCCTCGCTTTGTTGGTCCCTTCCGAGTGCTTCACAGGGTAAACCCGGTAGCCTATGCCCTTGCGCTTCCTCCTGGCATGCGGATCTCCAACGTGTTTCATGTCTCCCTGTTGAAGCCATTGGTGTGTAATCATTTCACTTCCTCGGTTCCTCGGCCCCGTCCGGTCCAAGTGGGCAATCGTGAGGAATATGAGGTGAGCAATATCCTGGACTCACGCCTGGTCCGCGGTCGGTTGCAGTTTTTGGTCCATTGGCGTGGTTATGGTCCAGAGGAGCGTTCCTGGGTTCCCTCCGCAGATGTCCATGCTCCTGCGTTGCTCCGAGCCTTCCACGCACGCTTCCCTCTGAAACCGTTCCTTACTCCGCGGAGGAGGGGCCCTTGAGGGGGAGGTACTGTCATGGTCTTACCTTCTCACTGTTCTCCTTCGTTTGACATGTGCTGGCGGCCATCTTGGTTTCTGGGTTTCTTGTAGCCTCCCACCCTGCGGCTCCTCCTTCCCACTGGGAGGAGCTGGATGCCTAGCTCATATATATAGAAGGTCTGTGGCTTCAGTTCCTTGCTTGGTCCTCCTGTGTTCACATGCTTCTAAGACTGCTGCTGCTTCTGGTTCCTGATCCTGGCCTCGTCTGTCTACCCCGTTGGTTCCTGATCCTGGCTTCGTCTGACTACCCCGTTGGTTCCTGATCCTGGCTTCGTCTGACTACCCCGTTGGTTCCTGATCCTGGCTTCGTCTGACTACCCCGTTGGTTCCTGATCCTGGCTTCGTCTGACCACCCTCCTGGTTCCTGACCTCTGTCTACGCAAGACCCTGCTTCGGTTTAGCCATCCGTTTGGACTTTTGCTACGGCTTGATTTCCAATAAAGCCTTCTTATTTCCACTCATCTCTGTTGTACGTCTGGTTCATGGTTCCATGACAATTCCTATTTCTAAACTTGAGAAACTGGTCTCCTCGGTCCCCAGACGTCTGTTGAGTGTTGTAAGAAGAAGGGGAGATGCCACACAGTGGTGAAAATGGCCTTGTCCCAACTTTTTTGGGATTTGTTGACACCATGAAATTCTGATTCAACATATTTTTCCCTTAAAATGGTACATTTTCTCAGTTTAAACTTTTGTTCCGTGATTTATGTTATATTCTGAATAAAATATTAGAAGTTGGCACCTCCACATCATTGCATTCGGTATTTATTCACGATTTGTATAGTGTCCCAACTTTTTTGGAATCCGGTTTGTAGTAGGCGGAGATTTCAGTCACTAAGTTATGGTAAGCGGAGTCTGCCCTTGTTCTGCTCTAGTGCTGGCCAATCGCAGCGCAGCACTCACAGCCTGGGAGGTTATTTTCTCCCAGGCTGTGAGATCTGCACTGCGATTGGCCAGCACTACAGAAGAACAAGGGCAGACTCCGCCTACCATAACTTTGTGACCGGAGATACTGGAGGGCATAGCGGGAGAACGGAGTGGTGCCCAGGGATAATAGTAAGTGCAGTGAGATCCCCGGGCGCCGCTCTCCATTCTGTATTTTTAGTTCACAGTGTCATAATCGGTGAAAGGTCCTCTTTAAATCTAAGCACAGGTTTGTATTTAGCAGATGATCTGAGTACGTTTGCAGACTCTTTGCTGTATAGGGACTTAAGGGAGAAAACCAAGGGGCTGCCAGGATAATGCCCTCAGAACTAGCCCAATGTCAAACCAGTTGGTTGGCAAAGTGGGTCCACACTCACTGCCCATAACACTGCCCCTAACTAACAGAGAAAGGAGGTGAAGGGGTTTCATTTAGCAGAGAAAACAGTGTAGCACGTTACTGAGCAAATCTTGGTGGGATTGTTTAGCAAACCCAGCAGCAAACTGATGAAAACAAGAAGTTCTGGTGGATTCAGTGATGTTGAGAACATTGTAAGGAAAGAGCTGACATGAGAAACAGGTATATGAGGCAAAAATACAGTGTTTGGTGTACTCTTGGCAAAAAAAACTCTATGAAACTAGAGAACCTACTGTATGAAACTACAGAATGGCTACAAGTAGAAACATCCCCAACTACAATAGTAAAGGCCAGTTAAATGGGCTATCACATGATTCATGTAAAAATGGCAGCTTCTTTCTAATAAACTAAGAACCAGTCCTGTGCCTCACATGGATCCAGAGATCTCGCCATTCATTTCTCCAATTGCTCTGATAGATTTATTACAAGCTGCACTTTCTCAGGGGGTGTATCCTTTCTACTGCAGCTGGTGGCAGTTGAAGGGTGGAACTAAGCATGTGCTTCCATCTCAGCGAGCAGGACAGAGAAGTTAGAGCGCAAAGAGCAGGTGGCGCTATACAGATAGATTTCAGTGAATAGTAGCTATACAAAATTTTTCATTACATGCCGTTACAAAAGTATCCAGATGTATATGCTGGTTTTTAAAAGGTAGAATATCTTTTTGTGGGACAACTCCTTTAAAGAAAAACAGATTTTACATGGTTGTTCCTAGGGCTGATCATAAGGCTAAAAACCTCAGTGTTTGGCTGAGGGAAAGCCATGGTAAATGTGATTTCCCTGAAGTTAAAACTTACCTATATTAAAAAGAACAGGATAGTAACCACACTACTAAATTTGTGCCCTACAGCATTGGATTTTCTATGAGCGTGTCACAATTACTTCATGTGCATCCTATTCTACAGATAAAGAGGACAGATAGTTGTAATTCTACAATAACGTGGTAGTCTATAACTTTATATAAAGCAAGGATAACTTTGAGATTATAGCACCACTTACTGGCAGACTATGGTTTAAGTAACGGCAAGTCATTCGAAATATGTCTATGTTTTTATCACATTGCTGATTTATTATTAAAGAAAATATAATCACCTAGCAGTGAAGTACTAAGCAGAACAAAAACATGGAACACCAAATCAATAAAATAATTTCCAAAAACATGCTGTGACAATTTACATATTAATAAAATCAGGTGAAATGTAAATGTCCATTGATGATTACAGGTAGAGATGAGCAAATTTAAAAAAAATTAGATTCGGCCGGTTCACCGAATTTTTGGAAAAAATGTGGTTCGATCCGAATTTATTTGCGACGAATCGCGTTAAGAAACTGCAATTTCCTGGCTGCAGAGAGCCTTTATAGTGGTGTAGAACACTGTGCCTTGCAGTAACACGCATGACATGCATCGCTCTTAGAATCACTGCACACGTCACTTATTTGGGCAGTCACGGGGCCAAAACTGACCAAATAACTAAAGTATGAACTCAGCCTTGCAGGTCAATGTTAGCGCCAAGACTAAGCACACTCCTTTTACACTGTTGTCAGCTGATTCCACATAGATGACTACAGAACCTGTTCTATTAAATGCTTATACAAGTAGAGCCCCCCCGACAGAGTGGAGAGGGTGTCAGGAGTGCGCTTGTGTCAACGTCACTGATTATTTTGCCCTTCTCTGGTCCGTCAGAACAATAACCCACAAAAAACGCATCCTGTCTGTGAAGCATACGCCTTCACTCGGTCAACATTTGGTCAGTAATCCATCAGTATTGCTAATGCCCAAAAAAACAGAAGTGGATCCAAAACAGAGATAACACGTGAATGGGATACAGTCAGGTCCATAAATATTGGGACATCGACACAATTCTAAAATTTTTAGCTCTATACACCACCACAATGGATTTGAAATGAAATGAACAAGATGTGCTTTAACTGCAGACTGCCAGCTTTAATTTGAGGGTATTTACATCCAAATCAGATGAATGGTGTAGGAATTACAACAGTTTGAATATGTTCATTTCAAATGTGCTATTTGCATTTGGAATCTGTTGCTGTCAACTCTCAAGATGAGATCCAAAGAGCTGTCACTATCAGTGAAGCAAGCCGTCATAAGGCTGAAAAAACAAAACAAACCCATCAGAGAGATAGCAAAAACATTAGGTGTGGCCAAAACAACTGTTTGGAACATTCTTAAAAAGAAGGAACGCACCGGTGAGCTCAGCAACAACATTTGGAGGGTGGAATTTCAACAGGTGGAAACGTTGCATATCAGCCTATGTTCGGGGATGCCGTTCTGTCACTGCAGCTCAAGGAAAGTGTGCTTTGTGGTGTACAAGTGGCTGAAAAGCATGCAAAGTTTCCTGGCCATTTTGAGGATGTCCTGCAAAAGGGTAGAATACTTCAGGAATCACTTGACAACCAGATTGAACACGTGTGTCATGCAGGGCGCATGGCTGAGCCCTCCTTGACGCAGTGCTGACACCATGTTCTTCCCATTGTCTGTTACCATTGGTTCATATTTTGAGTTGTCGGGGAGAAAGCCAGGATTCAATTTGAAGGACACAGAGTAGTTCCTCTCCTGTGTGACTCCGTTTGCCCAGGCAAATAAGGTGTAGAACAGCCTGACACCACTGTGCCCTGCACATGTGGTATGCTGTAGGAGCACTGTGAATTGTTCCTGCAGTGGAGGATGAAGACATGGAGGAGGATGAGGAGGCATAGGTGAACTTTGTTCTAGGACCAACGGTGTGAGAATGTGGAGGCGGAAACGGCGCCACCTGGCCAAGTTGCTGGTGTGGCTGGCAAGAAACGAAATTTACACAGTGGGCCGTAAAGGACACAAAAAAGGCTGTTTCACCCAAAAAATTCACCACTGAATAGTGTTCCGCGTGAATATTCGAAAAGCATATTTTTATCGCGAATATCGGCACATAGTGCTATATATTCGTAACGACAAATATTAATTTTTTGTTTTTGTTTTTTAACACATTACACATCAGGTGATCATCTCTTCTAGCTTGTGGGCCAATGAGAAGGCTTTGTCACAGCTTAGCAACATCCATAGCAACCAATAGAAAAGTTGCCTGCCCCTTACTTTACAAGTTGCACTTATTGCGAAAAAATATACAGTACAGACCAAAAGTTTGGACACACCTTCTCATTCAAAGAGTTTTCTTTATTTTCATGACTTTGAAAATTGTAGATTCACACTGAAGGCATCAAAACTATAAATTAATACATGTGGAATTATATACATAACAAAAAAGTGTGAAACAACTGAAAATATGTCATATTCTAGGTTCTTCAAAGTAGCCACCTTTTGCTTTGATTACTGCTTTGCACACTCTTGGCATTCTCTTGATGAGCTTCAAGAGGTAGTCACCTGAAATGGTCTTCCAATAGTCTTGAAGGAGTTCCCAGAGATGCTTAGCACTTGTTGGCCCTTTTGCCTTCACTCTGCAGTCCAGCTCACCCCAAACCATCTCGATTGGGTCCGGTGATTGTGGAGGTCAGGTCATCTGGCGCAGCACCCCATCACTCTCCTTCATGGTCAAATAGCCCTTACACAGCCTGGAGGTGTGTTTAGGGTCATTGTCCTGTTGAAAAATAAATGCTGGTCCAACTAAATGCAAACCGGATGAAATAGCATGCCGCTGCAAGATGCTGTGGTAGCCATGCTGGTTCAGTATGCCTTCAATTTAGAATAAATCCCCAACAGTGTCACCAGCAAAGCACCCCCACACCATCACACCTCCTCCTCCATGCTTCACGGTGGGAACCAGGCATGTAGAGTCCATCCGTTCACCTTTTCTGCGTCGCACAAAGACACGGTGGTTGGAACCAAAGATCTCAAATTTGGACTCATCAGACCAAAGCACAGATTTCCACTGGTCTAATGTCCATTCCTTGTGTTCTTTAGCCCAAACAGGTCTCTTCTGCTTGTTGCCTGTCCTTAGCAGTGGTTTCCTAGCAGATATTCTACCATGAAGGCCTAATTCACACAGTCTCCTCTTAACAGTTGTTCTAGAGATGTGTCTCCTGCTAGAACTCTGTGTGGCATTGACCTGGTCTTTAATCTGAGCTGCTGTTAACCTGCGATTTCTGAGGCTGGTGACTCGGATGAACTTATCCTCCGCAGCAGAGGTGACTCTTGGTCTTCCTTTCCTGGGGCGGTCCGCATGTGTGCCAGTTTCTTTGTAGCGCTTGATGTTTTTTGTGACTGCACTTGGGGACACTTTCAAAGTTTTCCCAATTTTTCGGACTGACTAACCTTCATTTCTTAAAGGGATTCTGTCACCTCCCCTCAGCCAAAAAACGATTTAAAAGCAGCCATGCAGCACAGCTTACCTGGATTAAGCTGTGCTCTTTTATCTTGAAATCCGTCCAGCAGTTAGTGCAAAAAACGACTTTGATCGATATGTAAATGTGTCCTGAAGGTGCCCAGAGGGGCGTTTTTTTCTTCTTAGTGAGCCCAGTACCGCCCCTCTTTCAGTGCCCAGCCCGCCTTCCTTGTACTTTCTAACCGCCGCCCCCAGCCTGCCACAGCCTCTCCTGCCTCTCCTCCCCCTCCCTCACGCCGAACGAAGTCTCGCACAGGCGCAGTACCCACTGAGGGCTGCGCCTGTGCGATCATCAGGAGACTGAGGGCGGCAGCTTCATCTTCGTCACTGGGCATGCGCCGAGCCCAGTGACGTCCGATATTAGCTCTTTCCCTCAGTCAGCCTGGTAGGAAGCGCAGAGGATTGCCGATCGGCTGCTGCACCCTGCGCTTTCTCCAGTCTGCCTGCCTTTACTTAATATAATAATACCTAATTCGCCCCAACAAATACTTATTTCTTTCCTGAAGGGAGGGTGGGGAAAGAAATCGCTGGCCGTCTTCACTGTGGCAGGCAGACTGGAGAAAGCGCAGGGTGCAGCAGCCGATCGACAATCCTCTGCGCTTCCTACCAGGCTGACTGAGGGAAAGAGCTAACATCGGACGTCACTGGGCTCGGCGCATGCCCAGTGACGAAGATGAAGCTGCCGCCCTTAGTCTCCTGATGATCGCACAGGCGCAGCCCTCAGTGGGTACTGCGCCTGTGCGAGACTTAGTTCGGCGTGAGGGAGGGGGAGGAGAGGGAGGGGAGGCTGTGGCAGGCTGGGGGCGGCGGTTAGAAAGTACAAGGAAGGCGGGCTGGGCACTGAAAGAGGGGCGGTACTGGGCTCACTAAGAAGAAAAAAACGCCCCTCTGGGCACCTTCAGGACACATTTACATATCGATCAAAGTCGTTTTTTGCAGTAACTGCTGGACGGATTTCAAGATAAAAGAGCACAGCTTAATCCAGGTAAGCTGTGCTGCATGACTGCTTTTAAATCGTTTTTTGGCTGAGGGGAGGTGACAGAATCCCTTTAAAGTAATTATGGCCACTCGTTTTTTCTTTACTTAGCTGCTTTTTTCTTGCCATAATACAAATTCTAACAGTCTATTCAGTAGGACTATCAGCTGTGTATCCACCTGACTTCTCCACAATGCAACTGATGGTCCCAACCCCATTTATAAGGCAAGAAATCCCACTTATTAAACCTGACAGGGCACACCTGTGAAGTGAAAACCATTTCAGGTGACTACCTCTTGAAGCTTATCAAGAGAATGCCAAGAGTGTGCAAAGCAGTAATCAAAGCAAAAGGTGGCTACTTTGAAGAACCTAGAATATGACATATTTTCAGTTGTTTCACACTTTTTTGTTATGTATATAATTCCAAATGTGTTAATTCATAGTTTTGATGCCTTCAGTGTGAATCTACAATTTTCATAGTCATGAAAATAAAGAAAACTCTTTGAATGAGAAGGTGTGTCTAAACTTTTGGTCTGTACCGTACGCATCAATAATTGCCGAAAATTCGCAAGCGCAAATATATCGGAGCACTCTTTCTGCATATAAAGTTATATCAATGTTCTGCCGTGTCAACCATTTTTTCTAGTCTTAAACTTATACCAGCTTGAAAAATGTAGCATAAGTGACCCACGCCGGTATTTTGCGCATATTATGCGAATAATACATATAATCTCTGATTCGCGAATATATGACAAATATTTTACTAAATATTAGCGAAATATCGCAAATTCGAATATTGCCCCTGCCGCTTATAACTACCACTGAATGGCTAATCAACGTAATTCAGTCCATACAGCAAAAGGAAGTCTACAATCACCCATCAATTTACCCCAAAAAGGTTGTTTCACAAAAAAAATTCACCACTGAATGGCTAATCGATGTAATTCGGTCCATACAGCAAAAGGAAGTCTATAATCACCCATCAATTTTCCAATAAAATGCTGTTTCACAAGCAAATTTCACCACTGAATGGCTAATCGTCGTAATTTGGTCCATACAGCAAAAGAAAGTCTACAATCACCCATCAATTTTCCCAAAACAGGCTGTTTCACAAAAAAAATTCACCACTGAATGGCTAATCGATGTAATTCAGTTCATACAGCAAAAGGAAGTCTATAATCACCCATCAATTTACCCAAAAAAGGTTGTTTCACAATTTTTTTTTACCACTGAATGGCTAATCGATGTAATTCAGTTCATACAGCAAAAGGAAGTCTATAATCACCCATCAATTTTCCCAAAAAAGGCTGTTTCACAATCAAATTTCACCACTGAATAGCTAATTGACGTAATTTGGTCCATACAGCAAAAGGAAGTCTACAATCAGCCATCAATTTTCCCAAAAAAGGCTGTTTCACAAAAAGATTTCACCACTGAATGGCTAATTGATGCAATTCGGTCTGTACAGCAAAAGGAAGTCTACAATCACCCTTAAATTTTCCCCAAAAAGGCTGTTTTACAAAAAAAATATAACAATAACAATTTACCGCAGAACGGCAAATAGGAAGTACGTATCTATCCTCTTAATACACCCTGTATATACAATGGAACCTCACCGCTGAACGGCAAATAATTTTTTTTTTGCCACAAATACACACCAAAAAGGGCTGTAATTTTCTCACTTCACCACTTTTTCTTTTTCCCCACTAATACACGACAAAAAGGGCTTTAGAACATATAACTGCACCGCTGAACGACAAATATATTTTTTCTTTTTCCACTAATACACGCCACAAAAGGCTTTAGAACATTCAACTGCACCGTTGAACGGCAAATATTTTTATTTTGCCACTATTACACTCCACAAAAGGCTTTAGGACACAACCTCACAACTGACCGGCAAATATATTTTTCTTTTTCCACTAATAAACGCCAACAAAAGGCTTTAGAACATATAACTGCACCGCTGAACGGCAAATGTAGTTTACTTTTGCCACTAATACGCAACAAAAAGGGCTTAAGCATTTCGCCACACAATGGCTAATAAGCCCTTTTTTCCCATTAATACAAGCAAAAAAAATTGCCGCACAATGGCAAATAAGACATAGAAATATTTTCTTGTAATAAACCCTGTTAATGCCTGTATCAAACAGCATTTGCACCCTAATAAGAACGGTTTGCTGGAATTACATAGCTGTATAATGGCAATTTGGATCCCCAGTCAGTGCAGCTAGGTGTAATAGGATTTCTCCTATTACCCAGGCTGTAACCTCCCCTACTGAACCCTGTTCAACATAAATGCTGTGTAATTATTCCTCCCTATCGTTTTTTTTAGCACAAGGAAATTTATTTCTAGCACTGTCTCTAGCGCCTGCTGACATCTCTCCCTGCACTAAGTACACTGGAAAATGGCAGAATCCAAAATGGCTGAGGCTATTTATAGGGCTGTGACATCACAGGGCTGACTGGCTGCTGATTGGCTGCATGCATGGCATTATGGGTGATCCTGCCTTCCCAGAGTTCCTTGCTCCATGTCCTCACACGTGCAGCAGCCATTTTAGGAAAAAATTTGATTCGTTACCACAAATCGCGAGGAAATTCGAATTCGGCGCGAATCAAATAAAACCTGAAATTCGGATCGAATTCCACTTCGTCAACTTTGATTCGCTCATCTCTAATTGCAAGCTATATCTACTGTAATTTGCAGATATTAAATGTTTTGTGGTCTATACGTCTTTTATATTTATCTAGCACTCATCTTCAGTTATTGGATGTTGATAGCCCAGAATGATTTACAAATATACTCCCATTTCTTTTTTTTTTATTCCCTGCTAGGACAGCACCTGTGAAAACCTTTGGTAATTTGGTTTCTGGAAAGTACAGTCTTAAAACCACAGGCAGAGTATTGTCATCTGATGAAAAAAATATTTTTTAAAGAATGCAGAACAGTGAGCGCTGCATCGTCAGTAGTTCAGCCAAGCTATTAGGGGCTTAAAAGGCTATCAAATTATTCCATTAGCAACCAGCAGAAATCTCACTACATATGTGGCCTAAAATATACGATTTTAACTGAAGATTTGTAGAAAACAATTAACATAGTAACATACTGTATATACAGTTACTAACTTTTTATATTTAGATGAAATCTACATAAATTGTGGGTTCCATATCAAAATTACCATGTTTGATCTGGGTCTTGTCACATAAATATATATACATAGGGGTACTCAACTACTTATAGTAAAAGTCCTCTTACTTGCCTTAAATAAATTTAGAACAAACCCTAAAATGAATTAAGACCCCAGACTCCTAAATTAATTCAGACTAGCCCAGGCCCCTAATATTAATCAGACCAAAGAACTGCTTGCGAAGACTAATTTAGACCCCAGACCAGAAGACTAAAATTAAGTAAGACCCCAGACAAGCTGTTAGAATAAATCACACCCCAGACCAATTCATAGAATTAATCAGATCCTATGCCAACTCTTAGAATTAATACTGTTAGTATTATTCAGACTCCAGACCAGATCCTAGAATTAATCAAATGCTAGACCAGCTCCTAACATTAATCACACCCCAGACTAGCTCCTATAGTTAATCGGACCCAACTCTTAGAATTAATCAGACCCCAGACCAACTCTTAGAATTATTCAGACTCCAGTCCAACTCTTTGAATAATGTGTCTGGGATCTTATTAATTCTGACTCCAGACCCACTATTAGAAATAATTTGACCCCAGACCAGCCCTTAGAGTTAATCAGAGTCAACTCTTTCAATTAATCAGATCCAGATCAACTGTTAGAATTAGTCAGACACTAGACCAACTCTTAGTATCAATCACATCCCTGACCAGCTCCTAGGATTAATCAGACCCCAGACCATCTTTTAGAATAAATCATAACCTATACATGCTCTTACAATTATTCAGACTCCAGACCAACTATTTGAATTAATCAGACCCCAGAGCAACTCTTAGCATTAACAAGACCCCAGATAACCTCTTACAATTATTCAGACTCCAGACCAACTATTTAAATTAATCAGACCCCAGACCATCTCCTAGAATAACCCAGACTCCAAACCAACTTTTAGAATAAATCACACTCTAGACATGCTCCTAGAATTAATCAGATCCCAGACAAGCTCTTAGAATTAATCAGACCTAGACCAACTCTTATAATTAATCAGACCCCAGACAGACTCTTAGAATTATTCAGCCAGACCCAGACCAGCTCCTCAAATTAATCAGATCCAGAACAACTCTTAGAAATAATCAAAACCAAGACCAGTTATTAGTATTAATCAGACCCCAGACCAGCTCTTTGAATTAATCAAATGCTAGACCAGCTCCTAGAAGTAATCAGATCCCAGACCAGCTCTTAGAATTAAACAGACCCCAGACCAACTTAAAATTAATTAGACCCCAGACCAGCTCCTAAAATTAATCAAACCCCAGACCAACTCCTAGAGTTAATCAGACCCAATTCTTCGAATTAATCAGATCCAGACCAACTCTTAGAATTAATCAGACTCTAGACCAACTCTAACTCTTAATTACACCCCAGAATAGCTCCTAGAGCTAATCGGACCCAACTCTTAGAATTAATCAGACTCCAGACCAGCTCCTAGAGTTAATCAGACCCAACTCTTTCAATTGATCAGATCCAGACCAACTCTTAGAATTAATCAGACCCCAGACCAACTCTTAAAATGAATCAGACCCTGGGTCAGCTCCTATAATTAATTAATCCCCAGACAAGCTGTTAGAATTAATCAGACCCCAGACCAACTCATAGCATTAATCAGACCATAGAAAAACTCTTACAATTATTCAGACCCAAGACCAGCTCCTAGAATTAATCAGACCCCAGACAAGCTCCTAGAATTAATCAGATGCAGGCCAAATCTTAGCATTAATCACACCCAGACCAGCTTCTAGGATTAGTCAGACCCCAGACCAACTCTTTGAATTAATCATACCCCAGACCAACTCTTAAAATGAATCAGAACTTAGACCAGCTCCTGGAATTAATCAATCCCCAGGCAGGCTGCTAGAATTAATCAGACCCAGACCAACTCTTAGCATTAATAAGACCACATAACAACTCTTACAATTATTCAGACTCCAGACCATCTCTTAGAATTAATCAGACCCCAGACCCGCTCCTAGAATTAATCAGACCCCAGACAAACTCCTAGAAATAATCAGATGCAGGCCAACTCTTAGTATTAATCAAACCCCAGATCAGCTCCTCGATTAAATCAGACCCCAGACCAACTCTTGGATTTAATCAGACCCCAGACCAACTCTCGGAACTAATAAGACCCCAAACCAGCTATTAGAATTAATGAAATCCCAGACCTGTTCCTAGAATTAATCAGACTACAGACCCACTTAGATTTAATCAAACCCCAGACAAGATTCTAGAATTAAACCCCAGACCAGCTCATAGAATTAATCAGACCCCAGACCAACTCTTACAATTAATCAGACCCCAAACCAGCCAGCTCCTATAATTAATCAAATCCCAGAGCAGTTTCTAGAATTAGTCAGAGCCCAGACCAACTTAGAATTAATCAGACCTCAGATCAGCTTCTGGAATCAATCAGACCCCAGACCAGCTCCTAGGATTAATCAGTAGTGATGGACGAACATCTGCCGGGACGGTGCGCGAACGCGATCAAATGTTCACGAACCGCAAGTTCACAGCGGGTCCCATTCATTTTAATGGCAGGCGAACCTGAAAAACCTTCAGCTCATATTTGCAGCCAAGAAATAATTACTAGAAGTGCACAAATAGTCCCACAACATGGACATTAACATACCAGATGTATTATTCGAATTTGCGATTTCCATTTATAAATTTTTTCAATGCAAAATATCGGCAATATAATTTTCGCATACGCGCATGCGCAAATGCACTATACAGTACCCAAATGCACTATAAAGAAAGTATATTTGTACATAACACCCCACTTCAATCAGTTTTTGGGGGGGGCGACTGGTATATCACACCAGTAGAAATTATTTGTTCCAATAACGCTTGTCCCTCTATATACCTGCAGTATTGCAGCAGAACCGCACACAACTGCCGCACAATACAAATGCACTATAATATACTTTCTAACATAGAAAGTATATTATAACATTGTACAAGGAAGGCAATCCTTTAGAATATACATAAAGATAAAACGTAACCTTTAATAATGTTACTATGAGGGTCCATTGACACATCCGCGTCACACGTCCGACGCGTTTTGGAATAAGCGTATTCCTTCCGCAGGGATGAATGTAGATCCTGCTTGGCTAGTTTTTAAGTGTGTTGGTTCCCATGGAAACAGCTTTTGTTTAAAAGGCAGTGTTGGAGCAAAAGAGGACACTATAATGATCAGGGAAGAGGGTTCTGCCATAGTTAATGCGTCTTATTGATTTTCTTTACAATCCATGAGTATATATTCCTTACATAAGGTCCATAATATTTGGTTGCTAATAGTAAAGTATATTATAACAATGTACAAGGAAGGCAATCCATTAGAATATACATAAAGATAAAACGTAACCTTTAATAATGTTACTATGAGGGTACATTCACACGTCCGTAAGTGTTTTGCGGATCCGCAAAACACGGACACCGGCAATGTGCATTCCGCAATTTGCGGACCACACATCGCCGGCACTATAATAGAAAATGCATAATCTTGTCTGCAATTGCGGACAAGAGAAGGAAATGTTCTATTTTTTTTTAGGAAACGGAAGCACGGATGCGGAAGTGCGAATCCGCAAATGCGGATGCAGACAGCACATTCCGGCCCCATTGAAAATAAATGGGTCTGCACCTGTTCCGCAAAATTGTGGAACAGATGCAGACCCATTTTGCGGACGTGTGAATGGAAAAGATATCCCTCAAAATAAAAATAATTAAAATTATTAAAGTTAAGCAAAAAGCATAGATGTGGTAGGCAATAACAAGTGCTCAATGGTGCTAAATTTAGGTGCTCGGCGGCATCAAATAAGAAACCATATGTCCTACCACAATCCGGGGGGTTCCAGTGCACATCCATGAATCCCGAAGGAAAAGCAAAAAACATCTATCCCTGGGCTAGATGATGATGTGGTATTGAAGGACAGGGTGGGCAAAAAACTGTCCCTGATATTGCCCTACAGGGGGGGTGCTATTCTGGCCCTGATAGCCTAACCACAGACCACACGCCCTGATAAGAGCGACCCTGTCCAGAACCTTACCCTATATAAAAATGGCCCTAGTAAGCCCCTAGGCCCCTGACTTCCAGGTGATCACTATATAGATCTATGTTTTTTTGACTCATTATAAAAGTATATTATAGTATATTAAGTATATCGCACCCCTCTGTGTATCACACCTATCGATAGCACACCTATACCAGTCCTTCAAAGGATTTTGTGGCCCTATTAGCTAGAGTTTGGTGTCCCTAACAGCCTGTCCCTGCTCCACACAGCAACCTCTTTCTACACTGAATGTAAAATGGCGGCCAGATCAGGTTTATTTTTAAGGTAGGGGGTATGTCCATGTGTTGAAACGTCTCAATTGGCTGTCCTGTACCACCTGATGGATGTGTCATGGGTCAAAGTCCTTCACAATGTAAAAGAATATGGCGGGCGCGAATATCTACATATGTTCGCATGTTCGGTGAATCGCGAACACGCAAAGTTTGCCGCGAAACAACCGCCGGGCCAACCGCAAAGCCGTCTCTATTAGTCAGACACCACATCAACTCTTCGAATTAATCCGACTGCAAACCAACCCTTAGAATAAATCAGATTCCAGACCAGCCCCTATAATAATCAGACCCCAGACCAATTCTTGCAATTATTCAGACTTCAGACAATCTCTTAGAATTAATCAGACACCAGACCAACTTTTAGTATTAATCAGATCCCAGACCAGTTCCTAAAATTAATCCGACCCCAGACCAGCTCCTAAAATTAATCAGACCCCAGACCAATTTAGAGTTAATCAGACCACAGACCAGCTCCTAGAATTAATCTGACCAGCTCTTAAAATTAATTACTGAAGGTTTGTTTTTTGTTTTTTGTTTTTTAAACCAGGTGGGAATGCTTCTTAAATAAGCTGCTGATAATGATAACCACGGTATGTGCTGACCTGGCACTATGTGCATTGTGATGGTTCTGAAGATGAAATAACTTCGATAAAGTCACTACAACTACAGTGCAAGCTCTGTGGTAGTGATTCCTAACAGTCTGCTTTCATGACTCCACTTCCTCAAACCACCAGGGACTGTCTTGCTAGGAGTCTATAGTGGGCAGGATTGTGATGTCACAGTACCTTTAGAACCTGAGGAGATTGCTGCTGTTGCTGCTTGAAGTTGTTTTCCCAAAGCACATTCAGTGAGAGAGGGGGAGGGAATATTGACCCCATGTGGGAGCCAGATAATAGGGAAGAACAGCAGTTCCACTGGCTCCAGAAAATTGGTGTCCCAGGTCTGGATCCTCATAGTGGTCCTCCAGTTTAGTAACCTTGTAATGTAACTGCAAATCTGTATAAGGCATTCTGTGGTTTTGAAACTTTGCTTGTGCTGTGTACATAGAGGAAAGGGTCAACAATTGGCTATACGCAGGATAAAGGATGAAAGGTAAAATGTCTATTATAAAGATGATGGTGGGAAGCACAAGATCAAACCTTTGACAACAGGTGATGGATAAAGATCTGTATCTATACCTCCTCACACATTGACCTCTGTACAGGGCATGTTCACAACAATCCCACATACGTTAACCCCTTCTACCCAGGTCCAGTTTTCGCCCTTCTGCCCAGGCCATTTTTTTCAAATCTGACATGTGTCACTTTATGTGGTAATAGCTTTGAAACACTTTTATTTATCCAAGCCATTCTGAGATTGATTTCTCGTGGCACATTTTACTTCATGATAGTCATAAATTTGAGTCAATATATTTCACCTTTATTTATGAAAAAAAAAATAAAAAATTTTTTTTTAAACTTGCAATTTTCTCAATTTTAATTTCTCTGCTTTTAAAACAGAAAGTGATACCTCATAAAATATTTATTACTTAACATTCCCCATATGTCTACTTTATGTTGACATAATTTTGTAAATATGGATAGTTGTAGCAAGGATACTAGCGCTGCTGTCTAGGTAGGGGGAGTCACCCACACTATGAGAGAATATAAGTGGGGCGTGTCGCTGCAGGGTTCCAATAAGGGGTTAATTGCCAATACACCCCAATGGATAGGAAAACCTAATGATAATAAGAGAAAAATAGAACCCGCGCTGACTAGTTAAAAGGTTATTTAAAGTAAGATGATACCGCAGTATACGGAAGATATTTGAATACCCAGTGTAGGCTGAATATATACAGTACAGATCAAAAGTTTGGACACACCTTCTCATTCAAAGAGTTTTCTTTATTTTCATGACTATGAAAATTGTAGATTCACACTGAAGGCATCAAAACTATGAATTAACACATGTGGAATTATATACATAACAAAAAAGTGTGAAACAACTGAAAATATGTCATATTCTAGGTTCTTCAAAGTAAGCCACCTTTTGCTTTGATTACTGCTTTGCACACTCTTGGCATTCTCTTGATGAGCTTCAAGAGGTAGTCACCTGAAATGGTCTTCCAACAGTCTTGAAGGAGTTCCCAGAGATGCTTAGCACTTGTTTGCCCCTTTTGCCTTCACTCTGCAGTCCAGCTCACCCCAAACCATCTCGATTGGGTTCAGGTCCGGTGACTGTGGAGGCCAGGTCATCTGGCGCAGCACCCCATCACTCTCCTTCATGGTCAAATAGTCAAATAGAGTGTGCAAAGCAGTAATCAAAGCAAAAGGTGACTACTTTGAAGAACCTAGAATATGACATATTTTCAGTTGTTTCACACTTTTTTGTTATGTATATAATTCCACATGTGTTAATTCATAGTTTTGATGCCTTCAGTGTGAATCTACAATTTTCATAGTCATGAAAATAAAGAAAACTCTTTGAATGAGAAGGTGTGTCCAAACTTTTGGTCTGTACTGTATATCTTAGGAGTCCATTATATACTTCCACTTACAAATTATAAATTACCAGGGAATGTAGGTTATAAAAAAGGAAATAATTCAATTTCATGATTGAGGCCAATGGGAGCCAAGGTATTTAGGTTATAAATCCATTCACTCTCCAGTAGTGATTTCCTTAATAGTTTCTTTTTGTCTTGAAGCTAGGCAGGCGTTACATGTTTTACATGGAAAAAAATCCATTCACTATCATCAGGCAAACTTGGTTTCTTCCTGTTTCCACCATTATAATTTCTAATGGATGGAGCTATAATAGCTCCATCCATTAGAATTAATAATGGTGGAAACAGGAAGAAACCAAGTTTGCCTGATGATTAAAAATTGATTTTTTTCCATGTAGAACATGTAAGGCCTGCCTAGCTTCAAGACAAAAATAAACTATTAAGGAAATCACCACTGGAAACAATATATATAAAATTAAAAATCACCTCACATGCCATTCTAAGGGGTCATCTATCATATAAAATGTCCCTGCGGAAAGATCTATATAGGGAGGACAAAACGTGTACTAAAAATCAGAATATGGGAGCATATAAAAAACATTAATAAAAAGTTTGTAGGCCACCCATTGTCGCGTCACTTTATTGAGAAACATAAAGGTAGATTTGAAGGCTCCTCCTTTGGAGGGGTAGAACAAGTAAGGCAGGATCCTAGAGGTGGCGATTATATTAAATTAATGTCTCGCAAGGAGAGTGAATGGATTTAGAACCTAAATACCTTGGCTCCCTTTGGCCTCAATCATGAAATTGAATTATTCGCTTTTTTATAACCTACACTCCCTGGTAATTTATAATTTGTGTAGTGGAAGTATATAATGGACCCCTAAGATATATATGGGAAAACACCAATAATGAAAATGGAGGTGAAAACAGAGATTGTCAGTTACCATTAGCAACCAAATATTATGGGCCTTATGTAAGAAATATATACTCACGGACTTGTAAAGAAAATCAATAAGACACATTAACTATGGCAGAACCCTCTTCCCTGATCATTATAGTGTCCTCTTTTGCTCCAACACTGCCTTTTAAACAAAAGCTGTTTCCATGGGAACCAACACGCTTAAAAACTAGCCAAGCAGGATCTACATTCATCCCTGAGGAAGGAATACGCTTATTCCGAAATGTGTCGGAGGTATTGTGGACCCTAGAGGCTTCTGTAGCTTCGGGTGTGACGTCACACAAAAGTTGACCGGCCGGAGCTACGCACGTGCCATGAGGTGAGCAGAAGACAGTGCTGGGAGAGACACTAACAGGAGAATCGCAAGAGGAAAATCGCAACAGGCGGCGAACGAATCCAGCTGTATTAACACACGCGCCTCTGAGTGCGCTTATCAGTAAGTGCCTGCTGGCTTTTTGTACATATATACTGTATTTAACTCTACTGGATTCACACTTGCTAAAGATCATTGACACATCTAAATATTGGTGATATTGCAGTATATGATGTTAGGAGTCAATATATATATTCAGCCTACACTCGTGGCCAAAAGTTTTGAGAACTACATAAATATTGGAAATTGGAAAAGTTGCTGCTTAAGTTTTATAATAGCAATTTGCATATACTCCAGAATGTTATAAATAGAGATCAGATGAATTGCATAGTCCTTCTTTGCCTTGAAAACAGCATTTCGTTGCTGTTATTAAAGGACCTGCTGAGATCATTTCAGTAATCGTCTTGTTAACTCAGGTGAGAATGTTCACGAGCACAAGGCTGGAGATCATTATGTCAGGCTGATTGGGTTAAAATGGCAGACTTGACCTGTTAAAAGGAGGGTGATGCTTGAAATCATTGTTCTTCCATTGTTAACCATGGTGACCTGCAAAGAAACGCGTGCAGCCATCATTGCGTTGCATAAAAATGGCTTCACAGGCAAGGATATTGTGGCTACTAAGATTGCACCTCAATCAACAATTTATAGGATCATCAAGAACTTCAAGGAAAGAGGTTCAATTCTTGTTAAGAAGTCTTCAGGGCATCCAAGAAAGTCCAGCAAGCGCCAGGATCGTCTCCTAAAGAGGATTCAGCTGCGGGATCAGATTGCCACCAGTGCAGAGCTTGCTCAGGAATGGCAGCAGGCAGGTGTGAGCGCATCTGCACGCACAGTGAGGCAAAGACTTTTGGAAGATGGCCTGGTGTCAAGAAGGGCAACAAATAAGCCACTTCTCTCCAAAAAAAACATCAGGGACAGATTGATCTTCTGCAGAAAATATGGTGAATGGACTGCCGAGGACTGGGGCAAAGTTATATTCTCCGATGAAGTTTCTTTCCGATTGTTTGGGGCATCAGGAAAACGGCTTGTCCAGAGAAGAAAAGGTGAGCGCTACCATCAGTCCTGTGTCATGCCAACAGTAAAGCATCCTGAGACCATTCATGTGTGGGGTTGCTTCTCATCCAAGGGAGTGGGCTCACTCACAATTTTGCCCAAAAACACAGCCATGAATAAAGAATGGTACCAAAACACCCTCCAACAGCAACTTCTTCCAACAATCCAACAACAGTTTGGTGAAGAACAATGCATTTTCCAGAACGATGGAGCAACGTGCCATAAGGCAAAAGTGATAACTAAGTGGCTCGGGGACCAAAACGTTGACATTTTGGGTCCATGGCCTGGAAACTCCCCAGATCTTAATCCCATTGAGAACTTGTGGTCAATCCTCAAGAGGCCGGTGGACAAACAAAAACCCACTAATTCTGACAAACTCCAAGAAGTTATGAAAGAATGGGTTGCTAGCAGTCAGGAATTGGCCCAGAAGTTGATTGAGAGCATGCCCAGTTGAATTGCAGAGGTCCTGAAAAAGAAGGGCCAACACTGCAAATACTGACTCTTTGCATAAATGTCATGTAATTGTCGATAAAAGCCTTTGAAACATATGAAGTGCGTGTAATTATATTTCACTACATCACAGAAACAACTGAAACAAATATCTAAAAGCAGTTTAGCAGCAAACTTTGTGTTAACTAATATTTGTGTCATTCTCAAAACTTTTGGCCACAACTGTACACTGGGTATTCAAATATCTTCCGTATACTGCGGTATTAACTTACTTTAAATAACCTTTAAACTAGTCAGCGCGGGTTCTATTTTTATCTTATTATCATTACATTTTGTGAATATCATTTTATTTTTTAAGAACGTTAGAATTCTTTTTTTTTTTTTTAACAAATCTTTATTTAAGATTATCATCAGCTTACAGAATAAAGAAAAATTGTTTATCATACTGTAATAACGTTAACAGAAACGTGAACAGTACATCCATGGTCCAGCAGTTACATATTAGGAATACAAAATGTAGAAGAAAAATTACACGACATGAGAAAAGCACCTGATGGTATACTGGTTAAATCTATGTAATGACATAAAACTAGTACAGATGTTGAGATACAGGGGGATATAAGGATGAGACATATCCGATAACGCCATATTGGACCAAAGATACATGTACTAATTGGGAATCAGGATATCACTCCGACCCTCTCTCATCCTGAATTACAAATCGCAGTCATACAGGTAATGGAAGGCCATAATTCTCTGAGATACAATCACCATTAACCACTACTAGCAGTGTCAGTCACTGCCGCGTTCGCTAAGGCGTTCTGACTGTTAGCCTGCCATTGCAGCCATGGAGCCCACATCCATAGGTGTTTATCGTGGGACAGGGATTCCCAACTAGACATCTCCTCCAATTGGCGGATCTCCTGAACTTTGTTTATCCAGTCCGAGAACATCGGAATTTTATTGGTAAGCCAGTGAACTGGAACCAGGAGTTTTGCCGCAGCTACAAGGGAGGATAATAAAGAATGTTTGGTGAGAGTGAATTTTTCATTGGGGAGATTCAACAGGACCACTAAGGGGGTCAACGGAGACGAGGAAGGTACAATTTCCAATATACTCTTGGAAACCATATCCCAATACGGTTGGATCAAAGGGCAGGCCCACCAGATGTGGAGCAATGTGCCCCTGGACTCTTTGCACCTCCAGCACTGCTCCGAATGTGAGGGGTCAATGGCATGCAATTTTTCAGGTGTATTGTACCACCGAGTTACCAACTTGTACGCATTTTCTTGGACCCTAATACACCTAGAATAACCGTGAGAGCGGCAAAGAATCTTGTCCACCATTCCCTCATCAAACGTAGTGTTTAGCTCTTTTTCCCATTGGGAAATGAACCAAGGTTTGTTCGGGCCTACTTCTTCCAACAATTTATTATATACTCTAGATATGGCTCCTTTCCTGTTTGGTTGTTTAAGCAAACATGTATCATACCAAGTAGGGTCTAGTTTATTAGGGGTGCAGGCCAGATATTGGGCACATATTTTTTGGAACTGGGAGAATTGAGTGGGCGACCATGGGATGTGAGGGAAACTTGTTTTCAAGCTTTGGATAGAAGGGATTGACCTGTTTTCCAAGACATCCCCAATCGCTACACTTCCCAGTGCCCTCCACATCCCCAAGTCATCCTGGAAATCCTGACTCACTAAATACGGAACGTAACAAGTGGGAGTGTACGGAGACAGGCATAGAGAGTTGCGCAGAAGTGGTGAAACCCTTGACCAAGTAACCATGACCCCTTGCAGAGAGTTGAGTCCCCCTTTACCCATGGAATTACTCGTCACTAGTTTCGGGTCCCATAACGCCGCCACTCCCCTGGGGCCCAATATGTCCCTAGCTATTTTGCATCCGAGTTTTATATTTGTGGGGTTGCTAATTTCAGAGTGTAGTCTAAGCTGAATAGCTCTGTAATATGCTGCAATATCAGGGAGTCCAAATCCCCCTCTAAATGTGGGTTTGGTGAGGGTCTTATATGCCAGCCTGGGCCTATGACCTCCCCATACAAATGAGGAAAAGAGACTACGGATTTTTGCAAGGAAAGATTGAGGGAGGGGGATAGGTAAGGTCTGAAGAGTGTATAGTGTTCTAGGAAGGATGTAGGTCTTTAATAGGTTTTTCCTCCCTAACCAGGATAAGAAGGGAATCCTTAGATCAGCTAACTGCTGTTTTATGCTGTCGTATAGTGGCGAATAATTCTGATGAAACAGCAAGCTAGGGTCTTTAGTTACATTGATTCCTAGGTACTTAATGTGAGAATTATTCCACTCAAACGGGAAATCCCTCTCTAACTTCGTAACTGATGAGTGGGAGATGTTAATACCCATTGCCGTACATTTAGAGAGATTAATCTTAAAATTGGAAAGGGCGCCAAACACCTCCAATTGTTGTAAGAGAGCTGGGAAAGCTTTTTCTGGGGTTGGTCAAAAATATGAGCATGTCATCCGCAAACGCAGCGACAGTGTGTAGGTCCCTACCTATTGTGAGCCCTTGAATACTAGGGTCCTGCCTCAGGGATTGTATAAATGTCTCTAAGCACATAATAAACAGTGTGGGCGAGAGTGGGCAGCCCTGGCGCGTCCCGTTCGAAATCTTAAATGGGGTGACAGGATCCCGTTCACTTGCACTTTTGCGGAGGGGTTAGAATACAGAGACAGCACCGCCCCCACAAATTGGGGGGGGAGACCGAACCTATGCAACGTGGCTTCCATGTAATCCCAGGCCACTCTGTCAAAGGCCTTTTTGGCATCAGTGCTGAGGAATGCAAGCTTCTTCCCATGTTTTAAAGAACGTTAGAATTCTTAATTTCTTTTTAGGAAATTTAGAAAACCCACTTTTTAAGGACCAGTTCAGTTCTGAAATCACTTTGTGAGGCTTACATAGTGGAAATGACCCCATTTGTAGTAACTACAAACCTTAAGTTACTGTAAGTTAAACTGATTTTGCTAAGTTTGTTAACCCTTTAGGCGTTCCACAAGAATCAAAGGAAAATGGAGATGAAATTTCAAATTTTCACTTTTTTGGCAGATTTTCCATTTTAATCCATATTTTTCTTTAGCACATTGAGGGTTAACAGTCAAACAAAACTCAGATTTATTACACTGATTCTGCGGTTTACAAAAACACCCCTCATGTGGTTGTAAACTGATGTAAGGGCACACAGCAGGGCGCAGAAGAAAAGGGGCGCCCATATGGTTTTTGGAAGGCAGATTTTGTTGGACTGGTTTTTAGATGCCATGTCGCATTTGAAGCCCCCCAGGTGCACCTACACAGTAGAAACTCCCAAAAAGTGACCCTATTTTGGAAACTAGGGTATAAGGTGCCAGTTTTATTGGTATTATTTTGGGGTACATATAATATTTTTTGCTCTATATTAAGTTTTTCTTGTGAGGCAAGGTAACCAAAAAAAGGCTGTTTTGGCACAGTTTTTATTTTTTACAACATTCATCTGACAGGGTAGATCATGTGCTATTTTTGTAGAGCAGGTAAATACTAACGCAATGATATCAAATATGTCTACTTTACTTTGTTTGTTTCAGTTTTGCGTAATAAAGCATTTTTGGAAAAAAATAGTTTTTGTGTCTCCATTTTCTGAACATCTTATTTTTTTTATTTTTCTGCCGATCGTCTTATGCAGGGGCTACTTTTTTGTAGGAATAGTTGAAGTTTTTATTGGTACCATTTTTGGGTAAATATTTCTTGATCATTCATTATTACACTTTATGGGGTAAGGTGACCCAAAAATTGATAATTTTGGCAAAGTTTTTATTTATTTATTTTTATAGCGTTCACCTGAGGGATTATGTTATGTGACTTTCTTCTAGAGCAGATTGTTATTGACTTGGCAATACCTAATATGTATACTTTTTCTTATTTTAGTTTTACCCAATAATAGCATTTTTGAAACAAAAGAATCATGTTTTAGTGTCTCCATTGTCTGAGAGCCATAGCTTTTTTTTTTTTTTAACGATTGTCTTAGGTAGGATCAAATTTTTTGCAGGATGAGGTGATGGTTTGATTGGTACTATTTTGGGAGCATACGCCTTTTTGATTGCTTGGAATTTCTTTATGTAAGGTGACAAAAAATTGATTTTTTACTGTGTTTGCCTGAGGGGTTAGGTCATGTGATATTATTATAGAGCAGGTTGTTACGGACGTGGCAATACCTAATATGTCTCCCTTTTTTTTATTATTTTTTTACCTTTAGCACAATAATAGCAGTATTGAAGAAATAAAATCATATTTTAGTGTCTCCATATTCTGAGAGCTATAGTTTTTTTTAGTTTTTTTGCGATTTTCTCATATCGGGACTAATTTTTTGCGGGATGAGGTGAAGGTTTTATTGGTACATTTTGTGGGGCATACTCCTTTTTGATCAGTTTTAATTTTTTTTATCGGACGGGGTGGACCATGTGATATATTTATAGAACCGGTCGTTACAGATCTGGCAATACCTAATATGTGTGGGGTTTGTTTCTATTTTTTATTATAAAATCTGGGGAAAGGGGCGTTTTTTTTTTTTTTTTTACGTGAAACTCTATTTTCTTTTATTAAAAGCCCTTTTTTTTTACTTTTTTTCTGTCTCACTCTGGGACTTCAACTTTTGGGGGTCTGTTCCCCTCTGCAATGCATTACAATACATCTGTATCGTAATGCATTGCCTGTTAGTGTATTGCACAGCTTGCATCATTCTCAAAGTGCAGCATTACTAAGTGCATCTGAGATATTCAGGAGACTAACTTAGAGCTTTTCCACTGTAGCAGAATTTCAGCGGTGTTTTTGGTGGCTACTCAGACACTGTGCTTCAAAACAGAACTTCAGCTGTGTTTTTGGTGGTTACTCAGACACTGTGCTTCAAAACAGCAGAATTTAAGCTGTGTTTTTGGTGGCTACTCAGACACTGTGCTTCAAAACAGCAGAACTTCAGCTGTGTTTTTGGTGGTTACTCAGACACTGTGCTTCAAAACAGCAGAACTTCAGCTGTGTTTTTGGTGGCTCTTCAGACACTGTGCTTCAAAACAGGTAAGGAATTTGTTAGACAGATTTATGCTATTGTCTGATTGCTAATTATAGCTTGCAGCATTCTCAAAGTGCAGCATTACTAAGTGCATCTGAGTGCAGGAAATACTCAGGAGGTATAGGAGGTGGATACAATCTAAAAAAGTAAGATTTGTTTGTTTAAAATATTTCCCCTCTTCAAAATAGCAGACCTGGTTATGTGCAGGAATTGTTGTGCTTTTATTTCAGGTTCCACTCTTCGGAGGTTTGGATGCTGTCTGATCTGTAGACAGCTCTCCGTAATGCAGCAGGAAATTGCATTTTTGAAATCTGAGATTTGTAAATTAACTGTTAAACAAACTCAGGTTGTGAACATTGCAATGCCACTGCCACAAAGGCCCCCTAGAAATGGAAGATGGGTTACTGCAGGTTCTGGTAGCCTTAGAGTTGTTGATAGAAGACATGTCCCACAGTCTGTGGCTCTCCATAAATCATTTGCAGCACTTTCAGAGCACAAGAGCAACATGGAGGATGGCTCAGGCACAGTGAGTGAGGAACAATCATCTCCTATGCCTAAAGTATGCAAGACTGCAGCCAAAGACAAAAAGGATAAGGTGAGGACTGATAGTAAGCAGCTGTTGGTGGGCGATTCTATCATAAGAGGTGTGAAGTTTGAGGAAAATGGTTTTGTGAGATGTCTCCCTGGTGCTACCGCTAGCAGGGACAGACGACGCATCCTTAATATTGTTCTTTCTCTTTCACTGCGCTTAATATTGTTAGGCAAGCAAAGCAGGAAAGGGAGGTGGATGTTATTGTCCATCTTGGGACAAATGATCTGGCTTTCAATGAGGTTTCAAAGGTGAAGGAAACTTTTCACACACTTAGTAATTATATAAGGGAGGTTGCATCGACTGTTTAATTCTCTGCAGTTTTGCCTGTGCATAACCTTCAGCATGACAGGCAGATGCGCATTAAGGAATTCAATGTATGGCTTGGTGAATGGTGTCTGAACCAAGGGTTTGGCTTTGTGTCTCATGTTAGCTCTCGTTGGAATGGAAAAGAACTGTACAAGAAAGATGGTTTGCATCTTTCTCTCAAGGGAACGAATGTCCTCAGTGAACAGTTCCAAGTATTTGCTAAGGAGAATTTAAACTAAGAAAGGGGGGCCAAAGAGTGATAATCCAGCAGTCCGACTGCCCCCGGAACAATGCCAGAAGATGCCAGTAGCACATAGGTTAAGAAATGACAAGCTCAGAGTCTTGTCTACAAATGCTCGCAGTTTAGGGGAAAAGATCTATGAACTTGAATCTATAATGGCATCTGAGAATATAGATTTAGTGGCTGTTACTGAGACATAGTTCAATGGGAGTAATGACTGGGATATACAAACCGGATTCCCAAAAAGTTGGGACATTATACAAATTGTGAATAAAAACTGAATGCAATGATGTGGAGGTGCCAACTTCTAATATTTTATTCAGAATAGAACATAAATCACGGAACAAAAGTTTAAACTGAGAAAATGTACCATTTTAAGGGAAAAATATGTTGAATCAGAATTTCATGGTGTCAACAAATCCCCAAAAAGTTGGGACAAGGCCATTTTCACCACTGTGTGGCATCTCTCCTTCTTCTTACAACACTCGGTCTGGGGACCGAGGAGACCAGTTTCTCAAGTTTAGAAATAGGAATGCTCTCCCATTCTTGTCTAGTACAGGCCTCTAACTGTTCAATCGTCTTGGGCCTTCTTTGTTGCACCTTCCTCTTTATGATGCGCCAAATGTTCTCTATAGGTGAAAGATCTGGACTGCAGACTGGCCATTTCAGTACCCGGATCCTTCTCCTACGCAGCCATGATGTTGTGATTGATGCAGAATGTGGTCTGACATTATCTTGTTGAAAAATGCAGGGTCTTCCCTGAAAGAGATGACGTCTGGATGGGAGCATATGTTGTTCTAGAACCTGAATATATTTTTCTGCATTGATGGTGCCTTTCCAGACATGCAAGCTGCCCATGCCACACGCACTCATGCAACCCCATACCATCAGAGATGCAGGCTTCTGAACTGAGCGTTGATAACAACTTGGGTTGTCCTTGTCCTATTTGGTCCGGATGACATGGCGTCCCAGATTTCCAAAAAGAACTTCGAATCGTGACTTGTCTGACCACAGAACAGTCTTCCATTTTGCCACAGTCCATTTTAAATGATCCCTGGCCCAGTGAAAACGCCTGAGCTTGTGGATCTTGCTTAGAAATGGCTTCTTCTTTGCACTGTAGAGTTTCAGCTGGCAACGGCGGATGGCACGGTGGATTGTGTTCACTGACAATGGTTTCTGGAAGTATTCCTGAGCCCATTCTGTGATTTCCTTTACAGTAGCATTCCTGTTTGTGGTGCAGTGTCGTTTAAGGGCCCGGAGATCACGGGCATCCGGTATGGTTTTACGGCCTTGACCCTTACGCACAGAGATTGTTCCAGATTCTCTGAATCTTCGGATGATGTTATGCACAGTTGATGATGATAGATGCAAAGTCTTTGCAATTTTTCGCTGGGTAACACCTTTCTGATATTGCTACACTATCTTTCTGCGCAACATTGTGGGAATTGGTGATCCTCTACCCATCTTGGCTTCTGAGAGACACTGCCACTCTGAGAAGCTCTTTTTATACCCAATCATGTTGCCAATTGACCTAATTAGTGTTAATTGGTCTTCCAGCTCTTTGTTATGCTCAAATTTACTTTTTCCAGCCTCTTATTGCTACTTGTCCCAACTTTTTGGGGATTTGTTGACACTGTGAAAATTTGAATCAACGTATTTTTCCTTTAAAATGATACATTTACTCAGAATAAAAGTTTGATCTGTCATCTACGTTCTATTACAAATAAAATATTGACATTTGCCATTTCCACATCATTGCATTCAGTTTTTATTTACAATTTGTTTAGTGTCCCAACTTTTTTGGAATCCGGTTTGTAACAATACCAGGGTTCTCTCTATATAGGAAAGACAGAGAAGGCAAGAAAGGGGGAGGGGTGGCCTTGTATGTGAAAGATAGCATAAAACCTCATTTAATATAAGTTAGCGAGACCAATTTAGAGTCAGTTTGGGTTACGTTGCAGCTTGATAATTATAAGGTAACTCGTGTAGGTGTGATATATAGACCACCTAGCCAAGTCAAAGAATTAGATGATCTACTAGTTGGGGAAATAGCTAAAATGACATTGAAAGGGGAAGTTATCATTATGGGAGACTTTAATCTTACTGATGTAAGCTGGAAAACCAAAAAATCTAGTTCTGTCAGTACTGATTTTCTAAATTCCCTACTGGGATTATCTCTACAGCAAGTAGTGGAGGAGCCAACCCGGAAGGAGACCATTTTAGATTTAGTATTCACAAATGGGAATTTGGTATCTGACATTACTGTAGGGGAAAGCTTAGGATCTAGTGATCACCAGTCAGTGTGGTTTAATATAAGTACAGTGACTGAGTCACACCACACAAAAACAAAAGTTTTAGATTTTAGAAAAACTGACTTTTCTCAAATTAGATTAGAGGTATACGAGTCCCTATCAGATTGGAACAGTTTCAATTGAGTCCAGGAAAAATGGTACTACTTAAAAGTGGAACTATTGAAGGCAATAGATAATTGCATTAGGTTTGTCAGTAAAAGCAAAAAAAGGAATAGACCACTGTGGTACTCAACAGTAGTGGCCAAAATCATGGGAAATTAATGGAAACCATACTTAAGGAGAGGATTGTGGAACATCTAAAATCCCATGGATTGAAAGATGAAAAACAGCATGGGTTTACTTCCGGGAGATCATGTAAAACTAATCTTATTGATTTTTTTGATTGGGTGACTAAAATAATAGATGGCGGAGGTGCAGTAGACATTGCTTATCTAGACTTTAGTAAGGTTTTTGATACTGTCCAACATAGAAGGCTTATTAATAAATTATAGTCTTTGTGCTTGGACTTCCATATTGTTGAATGGATTAGGCAGTGGCTGAGGGACAGACAACAGAGGGTTGTAGTCAATGGAGTATATTCAGACCATGGTCTTGTTACCAGTGGGGTACCTCAGGGATCTGTTCTGGGACCCATATTGTTTAATATCTTTATCAGTGAAATTGCAGAAGGCCTCAATGGTAAGGTGTGTCTTTTTGCTGATGACACAAAGATTTGTAACAGGGTTGATGTTCCTGGAGGGAACATTAAACTAAAATTTAATGTTTATAAGTGCAAGATAATGCACCTGGGGTGTAAAAACCCAAGAGCAGAATATAAAATCAGTGATACAGTCCTAACCTCAGTATCTGAGGAAAGGGATTTAGGGGTCATTATTTCAGAAGACTTAAAGGTAGGCAGACAATGTCATAGAGCAGTAGGAAATGCTAACAGAATGCTTGGGTGTACGGGGAGAGGCATTTCCAGTAGAAAGAGGGAGGTGCTCATGCCGCTCTACAGAGCACTAGTAAGACCTAATTTGGAGTATTGTGCGCAGTACTGGAGACCATATCTCCAGAAGGATATTGATACTTTGGAGAGAGTTCAGAGAGGAGCTACTAAACTAGTACATGGATTGCAGGATAAGACTTACCAGGAAAGATTAAAGGACCTTAACATGTATAGCTTGGAAGAAAGACGAGACAGAGGGGATATGATGGAAACTTTTAAATACATAAAGGGGAGAAGAAAAACTGCTACAAGAGGACATAGTTTTAAATTAGAGGGGCAAAGGTTTAAAAGTAATATCAGGAAGTATTACTTTACTGAGAGAGTAGTGGATGCATGGAATAGCCTTCCTGCAGAAGTGGTAGCTGCAAATACAGTGAAGGAGTTTAAGCATGCATGGGATAGGCAGAAGGCCATCCTTCATATAATATAGGGCCAGGGGCTATTTATAGTATTCAGTATATTGGGAAGACTAGATGGGCCAAATGGTTCTTATCTGCCAACATTCTATGTTACTATGTTTCAATAATACACTAACAGGTTGCCTAGGAGACCCAGTCTGAGGCTGGATCTCCTGGACACCCGTAGAAGGCAGGTCCTGATGCAAGGCATTGGGCAGCCTCTGAACGGCATCGGGCTGCCTTGTCACCCATCAGATCCCCGCCACAGCGCTCGGGGGCCCGATGGGCTCCCTCACCCGCAGCAAACCCCTTCTATGTCGCGGACAGCGCTGTAAGCGGCATAGAAGGGGTTAATTCTCCGGTATTGGCTTTTACAGCGATGCCGGCGGATACAGCAAGTGCTCGGCTATCATGGACTGCCGGACTCCTGCAGAGATCGGGCGCACACCACTCCGGTGCCCGCCCTATCACCATGACGTACTATTACGTCAAGATGCGGGAAGTCACTGACTTCAATGACGTAATAGTATGTCATATGTCAGTAATGGGTTAATGAATTGTTTTGAGTTTGTTTACGAACATTTTCTAATTTGAATAAATTTTAATATGTGATAATAATGTGATATTTTCCCCTTAGGGCTGTTTCACACAAGCGAGTCCATTGTTTTCACACAAGCAAGTGATTCGCTATGATTTTGTAGAAGTAAGGTCAAGCAGAGGCACATAGCATTATAAATCATGATAATGCCAAGCGTTCCTGCAAGTCCAGAATGGAGGATCATGCTCACAGATGGAGCATGATTCCCACAATGGACTCACTCGTGTGAATCAGCACTTAGGCTAGGGTTACACGGCGACATGTGTCGTGCGACTTCTTGTCGCAGAAAAGTCGCACATTCTTTATAATGCTAGTCAATGGTGTTGCACTGTGACATGCGACATACTGTGACATAATAGTTGCAAAAAATCCATCCAAGTTGTATTTTTGTGTGACTGCCATGTCGCATGTTGCAGTGAAACACCATTTACTGTCATTACAAAAAATGTTGCATGACATTGGCGCGATACATGTCACTGTGTAGCCCTAGCGTTAAAGGGAACATATCACCTGGATTTTGGGTATAGAGCTGAGGACATGGTCTGCTTGATCGCCGCTAGCAAATCCGCAATATTTACATATATAAAATATTTTTTTGACACAAAAAAAGCACACAGAGCTATGGGAACTGGATATTGCGGATGTGCTAGCGGCCATCTAGCAGCCCATGTCCTCAGCTCTATACGCAAAATCCAGGTGACAGGTTCCCTTTAAAGTAGAAGGAACAGACGCACACTGTTTTGAACACAGACTACAGCAAAGTGTCAATATGGTAGCCATATATTGCAAATAGAATGGTTATTCAATACAAACATACTGTCATGAAACTTCTCAGTATATGGCAAGTGGAATGACTCTTGTGTTATTCTAACTAATGTAATAACTTTACTTACATGCATCTGATAATGAATATACTGTAACTATGAAGCCAGGAACTTACATCCTGTACAAGATACTTTAAACGGCTTTAAAGGCATGACATTTTCATGTATCAGGTTAAAGGGTTTGTCTGTTACAGAAAATCTCATTTAGGTTTGGACCCAGAGACAAGATGATTACAGGGGTTTTCACTGATTAGAGTTTCTGTGATTGTGATTGTTGGGGAACCACTTGTTCTGTTTCTGTAATACTGCAGTGAAATCAATGGCCATCCAATGTTTTTAATCTGTACTTGAGGTTTCCTGTGTCCAGAACAGTTACTGTTTCACCTATAGCTTTTAGACCAGGGACTCCTATAAGCTCAGCATGTTTTCATGAGGCATATGACAAGAGTTCAAACCATATATATAAGGCTACTTTCACACTAGCGTTCTTTGCAGATCCGTAACGTTTCCGTTACAATAATACAACCGCATGCATCCGTCATGAACTTCTATAGCCATGACGGATCCGTCTTGAACACCATTGAAAGTCAATAGGGGACGGATCCGTTTTCTATTGTTCCAGATTGTGTCAGAGAAAACGTTTGGCTCAGTTTTGTCAGCAGCGTTTTGTTGTCCGCCTCCAGAGCGGAATGGAGACTGAACGGTGGCAAATTGATGAATTCTGAGCCGATCCTTTTCCATTCAGAATGGATTAGGGCAAAACTGATCCGTTTTGGACCGCTTGTGAGAGCCCTGAACAGATCTCACAAACCGAAAGCCAAAACGCCAGTGTGAAAGTAGCCTAATAGAGCCTTAAGCAGATGGAGTCCCTCTGGCTGTATGCTATTAAGCCTCAAGCACTCCATGTGCTACCACATGATGGTCCATATGAGACAACTTTATGGAAATGTTCTCCCTTGAAGGAGTAAAGTAGTATCAAATATATCATGACATGATTTCTTTCTATTGAATTCTGCATGAAAAAATATCTATATATCTTGATATGAAATTAAAGACATACCAAGGTTCAGTATATGGGTGCCATATTACCGCTTCGTTTAATGCAGAGGTTGTGTGCAAGAGTCTTAGTAGTGATTGCTGAGTTTTGTTGTATTTTTTCCATAGCTGCCAATTTGGATAGTACACAAAGTAAGCTGCGGATAGGGCAACATACTTTGTGAAGGTGATTGCGGCATTCTTTAGTGGGCCTTGTGCAGTATGCTCTGTTAAAAAGCTACTGCAACGCGCCATATGTCTCAAATAAACTCCCTCAGTTTTGAATTACTTCATTGGAATTAAACATAAGCTTCTTATGACGATTCCTAATAGAGTTGGATATCCACGGTTCCAGTTCTGACCTTGTAGATTTTTACAGATTCCCAACAATTTGTCATTATTGAAAAAAAAAAAGACAGCCCAGCAATAAATACACTGCTAGCGAAGAATGTCATGTATAATATGTGAAGAGTATCATGGATACCCCATTGTTTATTTTTAATTGTTTATAAAGCACTGGCAGACTACTGCATAAAATCTTGTTAATCTCTAGGTCGTCGTTTATCAGAGGCGCACAGTGCAGCATGTATAGATCTGCATGCATTAAGCGATTGGAAGATAGCCAAGAAGTTAGAGCGGCTTTCAAATGACTTAACTGAAAGGCAATGTTTTTATTTAGAAAGACCTTTCTCTAATGCCCTTCTGCTTTGTAACATAGGACGATGATGCAGCGAGCAGCTTCTGACTGGTGAAGTGTCGACAAAACGAGACTGGGTGGTCTAAGGCATATTTTACTTTTCAGGTGACAGATGCAGAGTACAATATGTGCCCGCATTAACTGAGCTGTAATTTTTATAGGTGGTTATACAAAAGCTGTTTTCTGGCATTTTGGGCTCTTCTTTCACTCTTGCTGGTTAAAAATGTTACCTTTACACTATTCCTACAGCATTGTGTAGTATTGTAATTTCATTATGGATTATAATTTCTCATCATATAAAGAAAAAAGCCAACTTGACAGCTATATATTTATATTTTCTGTTGCTTATATAGTACCAACAGATTCTTCAGTGCCTATCAGTTTATTTCCCCTATGCCGCTCACAATCTGCTTTCCCTGTTTGAACACACACACAAACCATACAGATGCAGCAAATTTTAATTTACATAAAGCATTAAACACACTGTTGCATTAAACTTTACATTGACACTTAACACAACTAAAGCCACTGACAAAGTCAAGTTAAATTTGACTGTAATTATGGATTTAACATGTTAAAGGGATTGTCCAGCTTTGAGGACTTTTGTTTTTACCAGACCGCTGCACTGTGATGTACCTGTTGAAAAACTCACACATAACTCACCTGCTCCCCACTACTCCATTCCAGCTCCCTGGCCCCTTCATTAAACTTCCAGTTCCCATCCTGTAAAGCTTTGGACAGTTAACGTGTACCGCAACAGCCAATGACTGGCCCCAGCGGTAACAGCACTGTTATCCAGAAGTGATGTGCCACGCGGGGCGACATCAATGATGAGGCCAGTCATTGGTGCACATGAATACGTCCAGCTGGGATTTTACAGGCTAGGGACCAGAAGAGTTCTGAATGGGGCCAGGGAGCTGAAATGGAAAAGGGAGAAGGTAAGTGGTTTTTTTTTAACAAGTACAACACAGTGCAGGTGACAACCAGGGTGGCATACACAGATACGAGGCCTAACAACTAAGGGTACCATCTCCACTCATAAGCAGTGATGAGCAGCAGGGGCATTATTCGAATTCGCGATATTTCGTGAATATTTGGGCAAATATTTGCCATATATACGTGAATTCGAGATCTCCAGTCATTATTTTCTTGATTCGCATAAAAAAATTTGCATAAAAAATTTGCTGAAAAAAAACAAATATTCGCAATTATGAATATATTTTGCAATATTCCAAATGTTCGTGAATTCTCGAAATGCCGATATTCACGATTAAAATTTGCTATTCGAATTTTCGTGATCAACACTACTCATAAGAAGCAGATAGTGATGACTATGGACGATGGAAGATTGAATGCAGCCCCGTTTTAAAGCTTACTATTGAGCTCTATGGTTACCTCTGACCTCTGCTGTGTGCATCATTCCCACACTGTGTACAATATCCCTGTACTCTGACATTGCTATCTGTATTATCCCTGTACTGGAACATTACAGTCTGTATTATGACTATGAAGGGATTTCACTGTTTATATTCCTCCACTATTGTGACATCATTGTCTGCATAATCCTTGTACTGTGGGAAAAATCCCAGCAATCGCTTATTTCTTCAGAGGTTCATGCTTTATTACATCATGTAAAATATACACACAGGACGCGCTTCGGCCCGTCTAGTCTTCCTCAACTGATATGAGAGTAGAGTATACAATCGGTATATGTAGGTATAACAATTAACTCAGTTAAATCTGATGGCAGTGACTTCAGACGCCCAATCTGGGCGGTAATATAAGACACTTGTTACCATGATTACAAACAACAAAATCGATACAATCGATCAGTGTCATAGGAAATATAACAGAATGCTGTAACAATATGGAAAGATACTGTAGTGATAGAAAGGAATCCAGAGTTTTAGTGTGAGGATGTAGTCTGCAAAAAATAATCTATATATATTTAAAAAAGGACGTATATACACTCACCTAAAGAATTATTAGGAACACCATACTAATACGGTGTTGGACCCTCTTTTGCCTTCAGAACTGCCTTAATTCTACGTGGCATTGATTCAACAAGGTGCTGATAGCATTCTTTAGAAATGTTGGGCCATATTGATAGGATAGCATCTTGCAGTTGATGGAGATTTGAGGGATGCACATACAGGGCATGAAGCTCCCTTTCCACCACATCCCAAAGATGCTCTATTGGGTTGAGATCTGGTGACTGCGGGGGCCATTTTAGTACACTGAACTCATTGTCATGTTCAAGAAACCAATTTGAAATGATTTGAGCTTTGTGACATGGTGCATTATCCTGCTGGAAGTAGCCATCAGAGGATGGGTACATGGTGGTCATGAAGGGATGGACATGGTCAGAAACAATGCTCAGGTAGCCCGTGGCATTTAAACGATGGCCAATTGGCACTAAGGGGCCTAAAGTGTGCCCAGAAAACATCCCCCAGACCTTTACACCACCACCACCAGCCTGCACAGTGGTAACAAGTGTTTACGCCAAATTCAGACTCTACCATTTAAATGTCTTAACAGAAATCGAGACTCATCAGACCAGGCAACATTTTTCCGGTCTTCAACAGTCCAAATTTGGTGAGCTTGTGCAAATTGTAGCCTATTTTTCTAAATTGGTGTAGTAGCCCATCCGCCTCAAGGTTGTGCGTGTTGTGGCTTCACAAATGCTTTGCTGAATACCTTGGTTGCAACGAGTGGTTATTTCAGTCAACGTTGCTCTTCTATCAGCTTGAATCAGTCGGCCCATTCTCCTCTGACCTCTAGCATCAACAAGGCATTTTCGCCCATAGGACTGCCGCATACTGGATGTTTTTCCCTTTTCACACCATTTTTTGTAAACCCTAGAAATGGTTGTGCGTGAAAATCCCAGTAACTGAGCAGATTGTGAAATACTCAGACTGGCCCGTCTGGCACCAACAACCATGCCACGCTCAAAATTGCTTAAATCACCTTTCTTTCCCATTCTGACATTCAGTTTGGAGTTCAGGAGATTGTCTTGACCAGGACCACAACCCTACATGCATTGAAGCAACTGCCATGTGATTGGTTGACTAGATAATCGCATTAATGAGAAATAGAACAGGTGTTCCTAATAATTCTTTAGGTGAGTGTATGTGTGTATGTTCCGTGAAAACTCAAAAACGCAACCATCTATTTCAACGAAACTTGGTATACACATCCCTTTCTACCAGGAAAGAAATCTTGTGGGGGTCTCAGCTCTCTAGGACGTACCATTCCCGAGATATTCCCAAAAAATGACCTGCCAGCATTTCACTTAAGTCCTAACTGCCATACACACAGTCACATATCCCTTATCAGCCAATAGAAGCTCGCAGGTCCTACTCCAGGTTGCCATAACAACTGATCACAGGTTTTAGCAGTTTGCAGGTCCTCAAATATTCAGTCATATGACGTATGACGGCACAACTACACTGCTACATGCATGGGGGGCAGGGGCCAATATTAAAAGATCAGGCGCTGTGGAGTTCACTGTTAAAGGGTCGGCACTGTGGAGTTCACTGTTAAAGGGGCGGGCACAGTGGAGGTCACTGTTAAAGGCGCGGCCACTGTGAAAGTCACTGTTAAAAGGGCGGTCACTGTTAAAGGCGCGGCCACTGTGAAAGTCACTGTTAAAGGGGCGGTCACTGTTAAAGGGGCGGCCACCGTGAAAGTCATTGTTAAAGGGGTGGTCACTGTTAAAGGGACTGCCACAATGAAAGTCACTGTTAAAGGGGCGGTCACCGTAAAAGTCACTGTTAAAGGGTGGTCACCGTTAAAGGGGCGGCCATCGTGAAAGTCACTGTTAAAGGGGCGGTCACTGTTAAAGGGGTGGCCACTGTGAAAGTCACTGTTAAAGGGGTGGTCCACGTGAAAGTCACTGTTAAAGGGCCAGTCACCGTTAAAGGGACAGCCATCATGAAAGTTACTGTTAAAGGGGCGGTCACCATGGAAGCCACTGTTAAAGGGTCGGCCAACATGAAAGTCACTGTTAAAGGGGAGGTCACCGTTAAAGGGGCAGCCACTGTGACTGTTAAAGGAGTTGTCACCGTTAAAGGGGCGCCCACTGTGAAAGTCACTGTTAAAGGGGCGGTCACAGTTAAAGGGGTGACCACTGTAAAAGTCACTGTTAAAAGGGCAGCAACCATGAAACCCACTGTTAAAGGGGCGGCCACTGTGAAAGTCACTGTTAAAGGGGTGGTCATCTTTAAAGGGGCGGCCACTATGAAAGTCACTGTTAAACAGGCGGTCACGCTTAAAGGGGCGGCCACTGTGAAAGTCACTATTAAAGGGGCGGTTGACATTAAAGGGGCGGCCACTGTTAAAGTCACTGTTAAATAGGCGGTCACTGTTAAAGGGGCGGCCACTGTGAAAGTCACTGTTAAAACGTCAGCCACCCTGAAAGTCACTGTTAAAGTGGCGGTCACCGTTCAAGGGGCAGTCACTGTTAAAGGGGCGGTCACAGTGAAATTCACTGTTAAAGAGGCAGTCACTGTTAAAGGGGCAGCCACTGTGAAAGTCACTGTTAAATAGGCGGTCACCGTTAAAGAGGAGTCCACTGTGAAAGTCACTGTTGTTTAATATAAAATTGCAACGCCGTGTCATCAGCTAGTAGATATAATAACATTTAAAAGTAGTGAAACAGAGTTCGGTGTAATAATGTTCTCAATTTGTTAGATGTATCACCTCAAATTCTCTATTAAAAACCCTTGGTCATAATTAGAGTTGAGCAAACCTGCCTTTTCACACGTTTGAGTTTTAAGTGAATTACGTAATGGATTCCGTTCTCTCGGAATCCATCACGTAATTCATTGCCGGCATGCTGCATAATACAAGTGCATGGCCAGCTCCCAGGGTTCTGTTCTGCTGGCCCATACACTTGTATTATGATGGCATTCAGAACAGAATGCCTCTAAAGCTGTGATGGCTAAACCTCCGGCACTCCAGCTGTGGTAAAACTATGACTCCCAAGATGCCCCCTTGCTTGGCTGTTCTCAGATCTCCGTAGAAATGAATGGAGCCTGCAGGGTGTCGTAGCCGGCATTCAATTACGTTATGAATTCCATGAGAACGAATCCATTACGTAATTCACTTAAGCCCCGAACTCTAGTTGTAATGTATCTAACGTGCGGATCCAATATGCTTCCCTCTTTATTAAAAGTTTCTTAATGTCACATCCCCTCCTTGGTCTTTTGATTTGCTCCAAAATTTGGATTTTCAAATGAAATAGAATGTTTATATTCATTGAAATGGTATAATAAAGGGGAGTAGTAGATTTTTTTTGTTCGTATTGTTGATTGGTGTTCGCAAATGCGACCCCTAATGGGCTGTTTGGTTTCTCCTACAGTATCTCACAAAAGTGAGTACACCTCTCACATTTTTGTAAATATTTTATATCTTTTCATTGAGACAAGTGAGCAGTGATGGTCAGTTCGCAGTGTTCGCCATGGAACACAAGCGGTCTGCCATCTTGACTCAATTGCCAACAAGAATAGGCAGTTCTATGAGGGTGCTGGCCGGGTGTATTGTGGATACGCAATTTGCGGATCTGCAATGCACTACAGACATGTGAATGGACCCTAAACCTGTCATCATTTCCCCCATTCTCTGTTCGCGTCTTACCCTTTGGAGTTGGGATTCGGGAATTGCCTGTTTGGGCGGTGGGGGATGGGAGCTTGTGAAATATAAAATGCAGTTTTTTCTGTCTCTTTTCAATATAAATCTGTGTAAAGGTGACCCTCCTTATCCTTTTTCACTGTAGTGTCTAGAAAATTCACGGAAATTCATAAGTTATTGTGAATTTCAGACATTCACAGGCCATGTTAAGGTACTCAAAGAACGTGAGGAAGGATTCAAGTGGCCCCGCCCACACGCAAAAAATGTAATCAATAAATCTTTTCCATACCAGAGCATTCTTCTGGAAAAGTTCATTGTTATTCACATGAGATTCCGCAAACAATGACATAAATGCATTTGCGTAGGACGGGGTCACATTTGAGCCCATCGCAGTCCCCCATTGTTGTAAATAAAAGACACCAACAAAAAAATTATAATTTTCAATAAAACCAAATGTAATAATTCCATCTGGAACTCTTGTTGTAACTTGGCATAATCACTAGTTTGTAATAAAGTATAGACTGCCTCTAAACCTCCATTGTGTTCAATGGAGGTATAGAGGCTAACCACCATCAATGATAACCACACAAGTGTTAGGGGGATTATTTTCAATTAACTTATTATGTTCAGAAAATGTGATGTGTCCAACAGAAATGATGTAGTTCCTTTAGCCAATGGAGTTAACGCCTTCTCCAGGACTATCGCTAAGGGGGACATCACAGTGTTCACTGTGGCAACTATAGGGCATCCCGGGGGATCTATCAGGGTTTTGTGTACCTAACTGGTTAATAAGGAAACTACACTTTTTTTTATCAATAACCCCAAATGATGCTTAATGTTGTACCATCTTCATTATTTTTTTCCTTTATCAAGAACACTGGATTGTTGTCAAGGACCCTACAGGTCCCCACATCAGCCAATTGGCGCTTTACTTCTTGTACATATAATCACTATAGAACACCCCTTTTCAGCAGGTTTTATCACCACTGTCTCATCGGTGTTTGAATAGACATTCTTTCTTGTGGGGTGACATTATGAGACATTTGTAACTCTTCCATTGTAATGGAATCAATCAAAACCTGTGTTTATTTTTTGACTATGTGCACATAGGCTTCCACTGGATATTAGTTTGTGAAGGGTCAGAATGCAGAAAACAGGCAGAAGTTGAAACATTGGCAGACAACAGAGAACAAACACCTTAGCAAGGAACTGGCAAGCTAGGAACCTAGTCGCTCAGGCAAGGAGTGATAGAAACAGCACAGCATATATTGCAGAAGCTAATTAGCAAATTGGAAACAGCCTAGCAGTAGCACAAAGAGCCAAGGAGGGAATTAGCCATTGCAAAACTGCAGAAGGAGTTTCAATGAAGAGTGTGGTAAGTGGAGTGGAGCCCATGCCTGCCAGAAATAGCAGGACAGCAGCGGGCACAAACTATATAACAACAACTTAATACAGAAACTTACATTTTCATATATACAGACAATGCAGTGTAGATAAAACTATTATAATCTGCCCATACAAATGGAAAATATAAAGTATTGACCATCGGATGTGAAGACAATGATCACTAGACTTGTCATTGTATTGACATACAAGACGGGGATGGAAATTGTTGGCGTCTATAGTACAAAGAGGTGTGAAGTGACAAACATCTAATGATGTCTCTCTTGAAATATGAAATGTCCTTTGATCTACTGTTTGTAAGAAAGATGATCACCAAAGCTACAAGGTTAGCTTATGATGCTTTGCTCAGTCAGGTATTTCAGATTAGATGCTTGTCTTTAGTAGAAGCATTATTCCTGGGAAGATTTCTTATATTTAATCGTTATATAGCAAACAAAAGGTGAAAAGTACGTCCTTTAATCAGTTGATGTACCCTATACAACTAATCCTGGTTATACCCTATACAACTAATCCTATACAACTAATTCTGGTTATTACAGCACAAAAAGGATTTGTAAAATGTAATTAAACAATTTGCATACCCACTGAGTTATTCAATAAAATCTGTATAGCACCATCTGCTGAAGCAGAATTGACACACCCCCTTATCAGCAGCAGAAAAGACCCTCCCCTTGAGCTGTCAGCTTGATAAAAATCTAGCAGAGCAATGAATGGGAAGATCTCTGGATCCATGTGGGGTACAGGGTTGGTCCTAGCTTTGTAAATTACTATGTGATCTATGATTTTAATTTTTTACATTAATCATGGGATGACCCCTTTAACTGGTATCAGTGATATGGGCAAATTTGTAACTGAGATGTAATATGAGAAAATAGCTAGAATTTATAGTAGTGAGTAGAGTTGAGCGAACACCTGGATGTTCGGGTTCGAGAAGTTCGGCCGAACTTCCCGGAAATGTTCGAGTTCGGGATCCGAACCCGACCCGAACTTCGTCCCGAACCCGAACCCCATTGAATTCAATGGGGACCCGAACTTTTCGGCACTAAAAAGGCTGTAAAACAGCCCAGGAAAGAGCTAGAGGGCTGCAAAAGGCAGCAACATGTAGGTAAATCCCCTGCAAACAAATGTGGATAGGGAAATAAATAAAAATAAAAATAAAATAAATAAAAATTAACCAATATCAATTGGAGAGAGGTCCCATAGCAGAGAATCTGGCTTCACGTCACCCACCACTGTAACAGTCCATTGTCAGATATTTAGGCCCAGGCACCCAGGCAGAGGAGAGAGGTCCCGTAACAGAGAATCTGGCTTCATGTCAGCAGAGAATCAGTCTGCATGTCATAGCAGAGAATCAGGCTTCACGTCAGCCACCACTGTAACAGTCCATTGTCATATATTTAGGCCCAGGCACCCAGGCAGAGGAGAGAGGTCCCGTAACAGAGAATCTGGCTTCATGTCAGCAGAGAATCAGTCTGCATGTCATAGCAGAGAATCAGGCTTCACGTCAGCCACCACTGTAACAGTCCATTGTCATATATTTAGGCCCAGGCACCCAGGCAGAGGAGAGAGGTCCCATAACAGAGAATCTGGCTTCATGTCAGCAGAGAATCAGTCTGCATGTCATAGCAGAGAATCAGGCTTCACGTCAGCCACCACTGTAACAGTCCATTGTCATATATTTAGGCCCAGGCACCCAGGCAGAGGAGAGAGGTCCCGTAACAGAGAATCTGGCTTCATGTCAGCAGAGAATCAGTCTGCATGTCATAGCAGAGAATCAGGCTTCACGTCAGCCACCACTGTAACAGTCCATTGTCATATATTTAGGCCCAGGCACCCAGGCAGAGGAGAGAGGTCCCGTAACAGAGAATCTGGCTTCATGTCAGCAGAGAATCAGTCTGCATGTCATAGCAGAGAATCAGGCTTCACGTCAGCCACCACTGTAACAGTCCATTGTCATATATTTAGGCCCAGGCACCCAGGCAGAGGAGAGAGGTCCCGTAACAGAGAATCTGGCTTCATGTCAGCAGAGAATCAGTCTGCATGTCATAGCAGAGAATCAGGCTTCACGTCAGCCACCACTGTAACAGTCCATTGTCATATATTTAGGCCCAGGCACCCAGGCAGAGGAGAGAGGTCCCGTAACAGAGAATCTGGCTTCATGTCAGCAGAGAATCAGTCTGCATGTCATAGCAGAGAATCAGGCTTCACGTCAGCCACCACTGTAACAGTCCATTGTCATATATTTAGGCCCAGGCACCCAGGCAGAGGAGAGAGGTCCCGTAACAGAGAATCTGGCTTCATGTCAGCAGAGAATCAGTCTGCATGTCATAGCAGAGAATCAGGCTTCACGTCAGCCACCACTGTAACAGTCCATTGTCATATATTTAGGCCCAGGCACCCAGGCAGAGGAGAGAGGTCCCGTAACAGAGAATCTGGCTTCATGTCAGCAGAGAATCAGTCTGCATGTCATAGCAGAGAATCAGGCTTCACGTCAGCCACCACTGTAACAGTCCATTGTCATATATTTAGGCCCAGGCACCCAGGCAGAGGAGAGAGGTCCCGTAACAGAGAATCTGGCTTCATGTCAGCAGAGAATCAGTTTGCATGTCATAGCAGAGAATCAGGCTTCACGTCAGCCACCACTGTAACAGTCCATTGTCATATATTTAGGCCCAGGCACCCAGGCAGAGGAGAGAGGTCCCGTAACAGAGAATCTGGCTTCATGTCAGCAGAGAATCAGTCTGCATGTCATAGCAGAGAATCAGGCTTCACGTCAGCCACCACTGTAACAGTCCATTGTCATATATTTAGGCCCAGGCACCCAGGCAGAGGAGAGAGGTCCCGTAACAGAGAATCTGGCTTCATGTCAGCAGAGAATCAGTCTGCATGTCATAGCAGAGAATCAGGCTTCACGTCAGCCACCACTGTAACAGTCCATTGTCATATATTTAGGCCCAGGCACCCAGGCAGAGGAGAGAGGTCCCGTAACAGAGAATCTGGCTTCATGTCAGCAGAGAATCAGTTTGCATGTCATAGCAGAGAATCAGGCTTCACGTCAGCCACCACTGTAACAGTCCATTGTCATATATTTAGGCCCAGGCACCCAGGCAGAGGAGAGAGGTCCCGTAACAGAGAATCTGGCTTCATGTCAGCAGAGAATCAGTTTGCATGTCATAGCAGAGAATCAGGCTTCACGTCAGCCACCACTGTAACAGTCCATTGTCATATATTTAGGCCCAGGCACCCAGGCAGAGGAGAGAGGTCCCGTAACAGAGAATCTGGCTTCATGTCAGCAGAGAATCAGTCTGCATGTCATAGCAGAGAATCAGGCTTCACGTCAGCCACCACTGTAACAGTCCATTGTCATATATTTAGGCCCAGGCACCCAGGCAGAGGAGAGAGGTCCCGTAACAGAGAATCTGGCTTCATGTCAGCAGAGAATCAGTCTGCATGTCATAGCAGAGAATCAGGCTTCACGTCAGCCACCACTGTAACAGTCCATTGTCATATATTTAGGCCCAGGCACCCAGGCAGAGGAGAGAGGTCCCGTAACAGAGAATCTGGCTTCATGTCAGCAGAGAATCAGTTTGCATGTCATAGCAGAGAATCAGGCTTCACGTCAGCCACCACTGTAACAGTCCATTGTCATATATTTAGGCCCAGGCACCCAGGCAGAGGAGAGAGGTCCCGTAACAGAGAATCTGGCTTCATGTCAGCAGAGAATCAGTTTGCATGTCATAGCAGAGAATCAGGCTTCACGTCAGCCACCACTGTAACAGTCCATTGTCATATATTTAGGCCCAGGCACCCAGGCAGAGGAGAGAGGTCCCGTAACAGAGAATCTGGCTTCATGTCAGCAGAGAATCAGTCTGCATGTCATAGCAGAGAATCAGGCTTCACGTCAGCCACCACTGTAACAGTCCATTGTCATATATTTAGGCCCAGGCACCCAGGCAGAGGAGAGAGGTCCCGTAACAGAGAATCTGGCTTCATGTCAGCAGAGAATCAGTCTGCATGTCATAGCAGAGAATCAGGCTTCACGTCAGCCACCACTGTAACAGTCCATTGTCATATATTTAGGCCCAGGCACCCAGGCAGAGGAGAGAGGTCCCGTAACAGAGAATCTGGCTTCATGTCAGCAGAGAATCAGTCTGCATGTCATAGCAGAGAATCAGGCTTCACGTCAGCCACCACTGTAACAGTCCATTGTCATATATTTAGGCCCAGGCACCCAGGCAGAGGAGAGAGGTCCCGTAACAGAGAATCTGGCTTCATGTCAGCAGAGAATCAGTCTGCATGTCATAGCAGAGAATCAGGCTTCACGTCAGCCACCACTGTAACAGTCCATTGTCATATATTTAGGCCCAGGCACCCAGGCAGAGGAGAGAGGTCCCGTAACAGAGAATCTGGCTTCATGTCAGCAGAGAATCAGTCTGCATGTCATAGCAGAGAATCAGGCTTCACGTCAGCCACCACTGTAACAGTCCATTGTCATATATTTAGGCCCAGGCACCCAGGCAGAGGAGAGAGGTCCCGTAACAGAGAATCTGGCTTCATGTCAGCAGAGAATCAGTCTGCATGTCATAGCAGAGAATCAGGCTTCACGTCAGCCACCACTGTAACAGTCCATTGTCATATATTTAGGCCCAGGCACCCAGGCAGAGGAGAGAGGTCCCGTAACAGAGAATCTGGCTTCATGTCAGCAGAGAATCAGTTTGCATGTCATAGCAGAGAATCAGGCTTCACGTCAGCCACCACTGTAACAGTCCATTGTCATATATTTAGGCCCAGGCACCCAGGCAGAGGAGAGAGGTCCCGTAACAGAGAATCTGGCTTCATGTCAGCAGAGAATCAGTTTGCATGTCATAGCAGAGAATCAGGCTTCACGTCAGCCACCACTGTAACAGTCCATTGTCATATATTTAGGCCCAGGCACCCAGGCAGAGGAGAGAGGTCCCGTAACAGAGAATCTGGCTTCATGTCAGCAGAGAATCAGTCTGCATGTCATAGCAGAGAATCAGGCTTCACGTCAGCCACCACTGTAACAGTCCATTGTCATATATTTAGGCCCAGGCACCCAGGCAGAGGAGAGAGGTCCCGTAACAGAGAATCTGGCTTCATGTCAGCAGAGAATCAGTCTGCATGTCATAGCAGAGAATCAGGCTTCACGTCAGCCACCACTGTAACAGTCCATTGTCATATATTTAGGCCCAGGCACCCAGGCAGAGGAGAGAGGTCCCGTAACAGAGAATCTGGCTTCATGTCAGCAGAGAATCAGTCTGCATGTCATAGCAGAGAATCAGGCTTCACGTCAGCCACCACTGTAACAGTCCATTGTCATATATTTAGGCCCAGGCACCCAGGCAGAGGAGAGAGGTCCCGTAACAGAGAATCTGGCTTCATGTCAGCAGAGAATCAGTCTGCATGTCATAGCAGAGAATCAGGCTTCACGTCAGCCACCACTGTAACAGTCCATTGTCATATATTTAGGCCCAGGCACCCAGGCAGAGGAGAGAGGTCCCGTAACAGAGAATCTGGCTTCATGTCAGCAGAGAATCAGTCTGCATGTCATAGCAGAGAATCAGGCTTCACGTCAGCCACCACTGTAACAGTCCATTGTCATATATTTAGGCCCAGGCACCCAGGCAGAGGAGAGAGGTCCCGTAACAGAGAATCTGGCTTCATGTCAGCAGAGAATCAGTCTGCATGTCATAGCAGAGAATCAGGCTTCACGTCAGCCACCACTGTAACAGTCCATTGTCATATATTTAGGCCCAGGCACCCAGGCAGAGGAGAGAGGTCCCGTAACAGAGAATCTGGCTTCATGTCAGCAGAGAATCAGTCTGCATGTCATAGCAGAGAATCAGGCTTCACGTCAGCCACCACTGTAACAGTCCATTGTCATATATTTAGGCCCAGGCACCCAGGCAGAGGAGAGAGGTCCCGTAACAGAGAATCTGGCTTCATGTCAGCAGAGAATCAGTCTGCATGTCATAGCAGAGAATCAGGCTTCACGTCAGCCACCACTGTAACAGTCCATTGTCATATATTTAGGCCCAGGCACCCAGGCAGAGGAGAGAGGTCCCGTAACAGAGAATCTGGCTTCATGTCAGCAGAGAATCAGTCTGCATGTCATAGCAGAGAATCAGGCTTCACGTCAGCCACCACTGTAACAGTCCATTGTCATATATTTAGGCCCAGGCACCCAGGCAGAGGAGAGAGGTCCCGTAACAGAGAATCTGGCTTCATGTCAGCAGAGAATCAGTTTGCATGTCATAGCAGAGAATCAGGCTTCACGTCAGCCACCACTGTAACAGTCCATTGTCATATATTTAGGCCCAGGCACCCAGGCAGAGGAGAGAGGTCCCGTAACAGAGAATCTGGCTTCATGTCAGCAGAGAATCAGTCTGCATGTCATAGCAGAGAATCAGGCTTCACGTCAGCCACCACTGTAACAGTCCATTGTCATATATTTAGGCCCAGGCACCCAGGCAGAGGAGAGAGGTCCCGTAACAGAGAATCTGGCTTCATGTCAGCAGAGAATCAGTCTGCATGTCATAGCAGAGAATCAGGCTTCACGTCAGCCACCACTGTAACAGTCCATTGTCATATATTTAGGCCCAGGCACCCAGGCAGAGGAGAGAGGTCCCGTAACAGAGAATCTGGCTTCATGTCAGCAGAGAATCAGTCTGCATGTCATAGCAGAGAATCAGGCTTCACGTCAGCCACCACTGTAACAGTCCATTGTCATATATTTAGGCCCAGGCACCCAGGCAGAGGAGAGAGGTCCCGTAACAGAGAATCTGGCTTCATGTCAGCAGAGAATCAGTCTGCATGTCATAGCAGAGAATCAGGCTTCACGTCAGCCACCACTGTAACAGTCCATTGTCATATATTTAGGCCCAGGCACCCAGGCAGAGGAGAGAGGTCCCGTAACAGAGAATCTGGCTTCATGTCAGCAGAGAATCAGTCTGCATGTCATAGCAGAGAATCAGGCTTCACGTCAGCCACCACTGTAACAGTCCATTGTCATATATTTAGGCCCAGGCACCCAGGCAGAGGAGAGAGGTCCCGTAACAGAGAATCTGGCTTCATGTCAGCAGAGAATCAGTCTGCATGTCATAGCAGAGAATCAGGCTTCACGTCAGCCACCACTGTAACAGTCCATTGTCATATATTTAGGCCCAGGCACCCAGGCAGAGGAGAGAGGTCCCGTAACAGAGAATCTGGCTTCATGTCAGCAGAGAATCAGTCTGCATGTCATAGCAGAGAATCAGGCTTCACGTCAGCCACCACTGTAACAGTCCATTGTCATATATTTAGGCCCAGGCACCCAGGCAGAGGAGAGAGGTCCCGTAACAGAGAATCTGGCTTCATGTCAGCAGAGAATCAGTTTGCATGTCATAGCAGAGAATCAGGCTTCACGTCAGCCACCACTGTAACAGTCCATTGTCATATATTTAGGCCCAGGCACCCAGGCAGAGGAGAGAGGTCCCGTAACAGAGAATCTGGCTTCATGTCAGCAGAGAATCAGTTTGCATGTCATAGCAGAGAATCAGGCTTCACGTCAGCCACCACTGTAACAGTCCATTGTCATATATTTAGGCCCAGGCACCCAGGCAGAGGAGAGAGGTCCCGTAACAGAGAATCTGGCTTCATGTCAGCAGAGAATCAGTCTGCATGTCATAGCAGAGAATCAGGCTTCACGTCAGCCACCACTGTAACAGTCCATTGTCATATATTTAGGCCCAGGCACCCAGGCAGAGGAGAGAGGTCCCGTAACAGAGAATCTGGCTTCATGTCAGCAGAGAATCAGTCTGCATGTCATAGCAGAGAATCAGGCTTCACGTCAGCCACCACTGTAACAGTCCATTGTCATATATTTAGGCCCAGGCACCCAGGCAGAGGAGAGAGGTCCCGTAACAGAGAATCTGGCTTCATGTCAGCAGAGAATCAGTCTGCATGTCATAGCAGAGAATCAGGCTTCACGTCAGCCACCACTGTAACAGTCCATTGTCATATATTTAGGCCCAGGCACCCAGGCAGAGGAGAGAGGTCCCGTAACAGAGAATCTGGCTTCATGTCAGCAGAGAATCAGTCTGCATGTCATAGCAGAGAATCAGGCTTCACGTCAGCCACCACTGTAACAGTCCATTGTCATATATTTAGGCCCAGGCACCCAGGCAGAGGAGAGAGGTCCCGTAACAGAGAATCTGGCTTCATGTCAGCAGAGAATCAGTCTGCATGTCATAGCAGAGAATCAGGCTTCACGTCAGCCACCACTGTAACAGTCCATTGTCATATATTTAGGCCCAGGCACCCAGGCAGAGGAGAGAGGTCCCGTAACAGAGAATCTGGCTTCATGTCAGCAGAGAATCAGTTTGCATGTCATAGCAGAGAATCAGGCTTCACGTCAGCCACCACTGTAACAGTCCATTGTCATATATTTAGGCCCAGGCACCCAGGCAGAGGAGAGAGGTCCCGTAACAGAGAATCTGGCTTCATGTCAGCAGAGAATCAGTCTGCATGTCATAGCAGAGAATCAGGCTTCACGTCAGCCACCACTGTAACAGTCCATTGTCATATATTTAGGCCCAGGCACCCAGGCAGAGGAGAGAGGTCCCGTAACAGAGAATCTGGCTTCATGTCAGCAGAGAATCAGTCTGCATGTCATAGCAGAGAATCAGGCTTCACGTCAGCCACCACTGTAACAGTCCATTGTCATATATTTAGGCCCAGGCACCCAGGCAGAGGAGAGAGGTCCCGTAACAGAGAATCTGGCTTCATGTCAGCAGAGAATCAGTCTGCATGTCATAGCAGAGAATCAGGCTTCACGTCAGCCACCACTGTAACAGTCCATTGTCATATATTTAGGCCCAGGCACCCAGGCAGAGGAGAGAGGTCCCGTAACAGAGAATCTGGCTTCATGTCAGCAGAGAATCAGTCTGCATGTCATAGCAGAGAATCAGGCTTCACGTCAGCCACCACTGTAACAGTCCATTGTCATATATTTAGGCCCAGGCACCCAGGCAGAGGAGAGAGGTCCCGTAACAGAGAATCTGGCTTCATGTCAGCAGAGAATCAGTCTGCATGTCATAGCAGAGAATCAGGCTTCACGTCAGCCACCACTGTAACAGTCCATTGTCATATATTTAGGCCCAGGCACCCAGGCAGAGGAGAGAGGTCCCGTAACAGAGAATCTGGCTTCATGTCAGCAGAGAATCAGTCTGCATGTCATAGCAGAGAATCAGGCTTCACGTCAGCCACCACTGTAACAGTCCATTGTCATATATTTAGGCCCAGGCACCCAGGCAGAGGAGAGAGGTCCCGTAACAGAGAATCTGGCTTCATGTCAGCAGAGAATCAGTCTGCATGTCATAGCAGAGAATCAGGCTTCACGTCAGCCACCACTGTAACAGTCCATTGTCATATATTTAGGCCCAGGCACCCAGGCAGAGGAGAGAGGTCCCGTAACAGAGAATCTGGCTTCATGTCAGCAGAGAATCAGTCTGCATGTCATAGCAGAGAATCAGGCTTCACGTCAGCCACCACTGTAACAGTCCATTGTCATATATTTAGGCCCAGGCACCCAGGCAGAGGAGAGAGGTCCCGTAACAGAGAATCTGGCTTCATGTCAGCAGAGAATCAGTCTGCATGTCATAGCAGAGAATCAGGCTTCACGTCAGCCACCACTGTAACAGTCCATTGTCATATATTTAGGCCCAGGCACCCAGGCAGAGGAGAGAGGTCCCGTAACAGAGAATCTGGCTTCATGTCAGCAGAGAATCAGTCTGCATGTCATAGCAGAGAATCAGGCTTCACGTCAGCCACCACTGTAACAGTCCATTGTCATATATTTAGGCCCAGGCACCCAGGCAGAGGAGAGAGGTCCCGTAACAGAGAATCTGGCTTCATGTCAGCAGAGAATCAGTTTGCATGTCATAGCAGAGAATCAGGCTTCACGTCAGCCACCACTGTAACAGTCCATTGTCATATATTTAGGCCCAGGCACCCAGGCAGAGGAGAGAGGTCCCGTAACAGAGAATCTGGCTTCATGTCAGCAGAGAATCAGTCTGCATGTCATAGCAGAGAATCAGGCTTCACGTCAGCCACCACTGTAACAGTCCATTGTCATATATTTAGGCCCAGGCACCCAGGCAGAGGAGAGAGGTCCCGTAACAGAGAATCTGGCTTCATGTCAGCAGAGAATCAGTCTGCATGTCATAGCAGAGAATCAGGCTTCACGTCAGCCACCACTGTAACAGTCCATTGTCATATATTTAGGCCCAGGCACCCAGGCAGAGGAGAGAGGTCCCGTAACAGAGAATCTGGCTTCATGTCAGCAGAGAATCAGTCTGCATGTCATAGCAGAGAATCAGGCTTCACGTCAGCCACCACTGTAACAGTCCATTGTCATATATTTAGGCCCAGGCACCCAGGCAGAGGAGAGAGGTCCCGTAACAGAGAATCTGGCTTCATGTCAGCAGAGAATCAGTCTGCATGTCATAGCAGAGAATCAGGCTTCACGTCAGCCACCACTGTAACAGTCCATTGTCATATATTTAGGCCCAGGCACCCAGGCAGAGGAGAGAGGTCCCGTAACAGAGAATCTGGCTTCATGTCAGCAGAGAATCAGTCTGCATGTCATAGCAGAGAATCAGGCTTCACGTCAGCCACCACTGTAACAGTCCATTGTCATATATTTAGGCCCAGGCACCCAGGCAGAGGAGAGAGGTCCCGTAACAGAGAATCTGGCTTCATGTCAGCAGAGAATCAGTCTGCATGTCATAGCAGAGAATCAGGCTTCACGTCAGCCACCACTGTAACAGTCCATTGTCATATATTTAGGCCCAGGCACCCAGGCAGAGGAGAGAGGTCCCGTAACAGAGAATCTGGCTTCATGTCAGCAGAGAATCAGTCTGCATGTCATAGCAGAGAATCAGGCTTCACGTCAGCCACCACTGTAACAGTCCATTGTCATATATTTAGGCCCAGGCACCCAGGCAGAGGAGAGAGGTCCCGTAACAGAGAATCTGGCTTCATGTCAGCAGAGAATCAGTCTGCATGTCATAGCAGAGAATCAGGCTTCACGTCAGCCACCACTGTAACAGTCCATTGTCATATATTTAGGCCCAGGCACCCAGGCAGAGGAGAGAGGTCCCGTAACAGAGAATCTGGCTTCATGTCAGCAGAGAATCAGTCTGCATGTCATAGCAGAGAATCAGGCTTCACGTCAGCCACCACTGTAACAGTCCATTGTCATATATTTAGGCCCAGGCACCCAGGCAGAGGAGAGAGGTCCCGTAACAGAGAATCTGGCTTCATGTCAGCAGAGAATCAGTCTGCATGTCATAGCAGAGAATCAGGCTTCACGTCAGCCACCACTGTAACAGTCCATTGTCATATATTTAGGCCCAGGCACCCAGGCAGAGGAGAGAGGTCCCGTAACAGAGAATCTGGCTTCATGTCAGCAGAGAATCAGTCTGCATGTCATAGCAGAGAATCAGGCTTCACGTCAGCCACCACTGTAACAGTCCATTGTCATATATTTAGGCCCAGGCACCCAGGCAGAGGAGAGAGGTCCCGTAACAGAGAATCTGGCTTCATGTCAGCAGAGAATCAGTCTGCATGTCATAGCAGAGAATCAGGCTTCACGTCAGCCACCACTGTAACAGTCCATTGTCATATATTTAGGCCCAGGCACCCAGGCAGAGGAGAGAGGTCCCGTAACAGAGAATCTGGCTTCATGTCAGCAGAGAATCAGTTTGCATGTCATAGCAGAGAATCAGGCTTCACGTCAGCCACCACTGTAACAGTCCATTGTCATATATTTAGGCCCAGGCACCCAGGCAGAGGAGAGAGGTCCCGTAACAGAGAATCTGGCTTCATGTCAGCAGAGAATCAGTTTGCATGTCATAGCAGAGAATCAGGCTTCACGTCAGCCACCACTGTAACAGTCCATTGTCATATATTTAGGCCCAGGCACCCAGGCAGAGGAGAGAGGTCCCGTAACAGAGAATCTGGCTTCATGTCAGCAGAGAATCAGTCTGCATGTCATAGCAGAGAATCAGGCTTCACGTCAGCCACCACTGTAACAGTCCATTGTCATATATTTAGGCCCAGGCACCCAGGCAGAGGAGAGAGGTCCCGTAACAGAGAATCTGGCTTCATGTCAGCAGAGAATCAGTCTGCATGTCATAGCAGAGAATCAGGCTTCACGTCAGCCACCACTGTAACAGTCCATTGTCATATATTTAGGCCCAGGCACCCAGGCAGAGGAGAGAGGTCCCGTAACAGAGAATCTGGCTTCATGTCAGCAGAGAATCAGTCTGCATGTCATAGCAGAGAATCAGGCTTCACGTCAGCCACCACTGTAACAGTCCATTGTCATATATTTAGGCCCAGGCACCCAGGCAGAGGAGAGAGGTCCCGTAACAGAGAATCTGGCTTCATGTCAGCAGAGAATCAGTCTGCATGTCATAGCAGAGAATCAGGCTTCACGTCAGCCACCACTGTAACAGTCCATTGTCATATATTTAGGCCCAGGCACCCAGGCAGAGGAGAGAGGTCCCGTAA